>NC_054472.1:92512103-92815289 GCF_017639515.1 Carcharodon carcharias | reverse complement strand
GACAGACAACATCCTCACCTAAAAGGGCATGTTCTTATTAAAGGTACAATTCATATATGATAAGGAGGCTGTCATCTGACCAACATTGTTAGTAGTTTGAATGTACAGCCAATGACGCGAATGTCCTATGAGGTGTCTTGTGAACCCCACATGTAAGACACATTCCCAGCCACACCTAGTGTACAATGGGTTGATTGGAGGCGGATCTTGGAAAATAATTGTGTAGCCTATAGGGATAAATTTGCAATTGTTGAAAGTTTGCATGGCGGACATTTAAAAAGAGCTAGAGAATACAGTCAGAGCAGAGATGTAAAAAGAGTGGGAGCTGAGAGTCAGAATGGAGACTTAAAAAGAGCGGGAGCAGGACTCAGGGCTGAAAGCAGCGCGAGGACAGAGCGAGAGATCTAGGGAGACTCGGGGCTGAAAGCGGCACAAGGAGAGAGCAAGAGTTCCAGGGAGACTTGGGGCTGAAAGCGGTGCAAGGACAGAGCGGGAGTTCTTGGGGGAGCTGAAGCTGAAAGCGGCACGAGGACAGAGTGAGAGTTCCAGGGAGACTTGGTGCTGAAAGTGGCACGAGGACAGAGCGAGAGTTCCAGGGAGACTCGGGGCTGAAAGTGGGGCAAGGGCAGAGTGAGAGTTCCAGGGAGACTCGGGGCTGAAGGGGGCACGAGAACATAGCGAGAGTTCCAGGGAGACTCGGGGCTGAAATTGGCGCAAGGACAGATCAAGAGTTCCAGGGAGACTAGGGGCTGAAAGTCGCTCGAAGACAGAGCGAGAGTTCCAGGGAGACTTGGGGCTGAAAGCGGCGTGGGGAGAGAACGAGAATTCCAGGGAGACTCGGGGCTAAAAGCAGCGCGAGGAAAGAGTGAGAGTTCCAGGGAGACTCGGGGCTGAAAGCGGCATGGGGAGAGAACGAGAATTCCAGGGAGACTCGGTGCTAAAAGCAGCGCGAGGACAGAGTGAGAATTCCAGGGAGACTCGGGGCTGAAAGCGGCATGGGGAGAGAGCGAGAATTCCAGGGAGACTCGGGGCTGAAAGCGGCACGAGGACAGAGCGAGAGTCCCAGGGAGACTTGGGGCTGAAAGTGGGGCGAGGACAGAGTGAGAGTTCCAGGGAGACTTGAGGCTGAAAGTGGCACAAGGACAGAGCAAAAGTTAAAGGGAGACTTGGGGCTGAATGCTGAGCAAGAACAGAGCGAGAGTTCCAGGGAGACTCGGGGCTGAATGAGGCACGAGGACAGAGCGAGAGTTCCGGGGAGACTCGGGGCTGAAAGCAGCGCGAGGACAGAGTGAGAGTTCCAGGGAGGCTCGGGGATGAAAGCGGCACGAGGACAGAGTGAGAGATCCAGCGAGACTCGGGACTGAATGCAGCATGAGGACAGAGTGAGAATTCCAGGGAGACTGGGGGCTGAAAGCGGAACGAGGAAAGAGCGAGAGGTCCAGGGAGACTCGGGCTGAAAGCGGCACGAGGACAGAGCGATAGTTCCAGGAAGACTAGGGGCTGAAAGTGGCACGAAGACAGAGCGAGAGTTCCAGGGAGACTCGGGGCTGAAAGTGGCAGGAAGACAGAGCGAGAGTTCCAGGGAGACTCGGGGCTGAAAGCAGCAGGAGGACAGAGCGAGAGTTCCAAGGTGACTCGGGGCTGAAAGCGGCGCAGGGAGTGAACAAGAATTCCAGGGTGACTCGGGGCTGAAAGCGGCGTGAGGAGAGAGCGAGAATTCCAGGGAGACACGGGACTGAAAGCAGCACGAGGACAGAGTGAGAATTCCAGGGAGACACGAAGCTGAAAGCGGCTCGAGGGCAGAGCAAGAATTCCAGGGAGACTCTGGGTTGAAGGCCGCGCAAGGACAGAGCGGAGTTCTGGGGGGAGTTGAAGCTGAAAGCAACGCGAGGACAGAGTGAGGGTCCCAGGGAGACTAGGGGCTGAAAGCGGCTCGAGACAGAGTGAGGGTTCTGGAGAGACTTGGGGCTGAAAGCGGCACAAGGACAGAGCGAGAGTTCCAAGAAGAATAGAGGCTGAAAGCGGCAAGAGGACAGAGCGAGAGTTCCAGGGAGACTCTGGGCTGAAAGCGGCACGCGGACAGAGTGGGAGTTCCAGGGAGACTCGGGCCTGAAAGCAGCACGAGGACAGAGCGAGAGTGCCAGGGAGACTCGGGGCTGAAAACAGCGAGAGGACAGAGTGAGAGTTCCAGGGAGAGTCAGGGCTGAAACAGAGTGGGGAGAGAGTGAGAATTGCAGGGACACTCGGGGCTGAAAGCGGCACGAGAACAGAGCAAGAGTTCCATGGAGACTCGGGGCTCAAAGCGGCTCGAGGACAGAGTGAGAGTTCCAGGGAGACTTGGGGCTGAATGTGGCACGAAGACAGAGTGAGAGCTCCATGGAGACTCGAGGTTGAAGGTGTCACGAGGACAGAGCGAGAGTTCCAGGGAGACTCGGGACTGAAAGCAGGACGAAGACAGAGTGAGAGCTCCATGGAGACTCGGGGTTGAAGGTGTCACGAGGACAGAGCGAGAGTTCCAGGGAGACTCGGGGCTGAAATTGGGGCGAGGACAGAGTAAGAGTTCCAGTAAGACTTGGGGCTGAAAGTGGCACGAGGACAGAGCGAGAGTTGCAGGGATACTCTGGGCTCAAAGCGGCTCAAGGACAGAGCAGGAGTTCTGGGGGGAATTGAAGCTTAAAGCGCTGCGAGGACAGAGTGAGAGTTCCAGGGAGACTCGGGGTTGAAAGCTGCGCGAGGACAGAGTGAGAGTTCCAGGGACAATCAGGGCTGAAAGTGGCCCGAGGACAGAGCAGGAGTTCCAGGGAGACTCGGGGCAGAAAGTGTCAAGAGGACAGAGTGAGAGTTCTGGAGACACTCGGGGCTGAAAGCGGTACAACGAAAGAGAGTTTCAGGGAGCCTCGGGACTGAAAGCGGCACAAAGACAGAGTGAGAGTTCCAGGGAGACTCGGGGTTGAAGTTGGCACGACGACAAAGCGGGAGTTCCAGGGAGACTCGGGGGTGAAAGCGGCACGAGGACAGAGCGAGAGTTCCAGCGAGACTCAGGGCTGAAAGCGGCACGAGGACAGAGCGAGAGTTCCAGTGAGACTCGGTGCTAAAAGCAGCGTGAGGACAGAGTGAGAATTCCATGGAGACTCGGGGCTGAAAGTGGCACGAGGACAGAGCGAGAGGTCCAGGGAGACTAGGGGCTGAAAGTGGCATGAGCACTGAGCGAGAGTTCCAGGGAGACTTGGGGCTGAAAGTGGGGCAAGGACAGAGTGAGAGTTCAGGGGAGACACAGGGCTGAAAGCAGTGCGAAGACAGAGTGAGAGATCCAGGGAGACTGGGGGCTGAATGTGGAGCAAGGACAGAGTGAGAGTTCCATGGAGACTCGGGGCTGAATTCTGGAAGGACAGAGCGAGAGTTCCAGGGAGACTAGGGGCTGAAAGTTGCTCGAGGACAGAGCAGGAGTTCCAGGGATATTCGGGGCTGAAAGTTGCGCCTGGACAGAGTGAGAGTTCGAGGGAGACTCGGGGCTGAAAGCGGCACGTGGACAGAGCGAGAGTTCCAGGGAGACTTGGGGTTGAAGGCCGCGCAAGGAAAGAGCGGAGTTCTGGGGGGAGTTGAAGCTGAAAGCGGCGCAAGGACAGAGTGAAAGTTCTGGAGAGACTTGGGGTTGAAAGTGGCACGAGGACAGAGTGAGAGTCCCAGGGAGACTCGGGGCTGAAAGTGGCACGAGGACTGAGCGAGAGTTTGAGGGAGACTTGGGGCTGAAAGTAGGGAGAGGACAGAGCAAGAGTTCCAGGGAGACTCGGGGCTGAAAGTGGGGCGAGGACAGAGTGAGAGTTCCAGGGAGACTTCTGGCTGAAAGTGGCACGAGGACAGAGCAAGAGGTCCAGGGAGACTCGGGGCTGAAAGTTGGGCGAGGACAGAATGAGAGTTCCAGGGAGACTTTCGGCTGAAAGTGGCACGAGGACAGAGCAAGAGGTCCAGGGAGACTTGGGGCTGAAAGTGGGGCGAGGACAGAGTGAGAGTTCCAGGGAGACTTGGGGCTGAATGTGGCACGAGGTCAGAGCGAGAGTTCCGGGGAGACACAGGACTGAAATCAGCGCGAAGACAGAGTGAGAGATCCATGGAGACTCGGGGCTGAAAGCCGGAGGGACAGAGCAAGAGTTCCAGGGAGACACGGAGCTCAAAGCGGCACGAGGACATAATGAGAGTTCCAGGGAGACCCGGGGCTGAAAGCGGCACGAGGACAGAGCGAGAGTTCCAGGGAGACTCGCGGCTGAAAGCAGCATGAGGACAGAGTGAGATTTCCAGGGAGACTCGGGGTTGAAAGCAGGGAGGACAGAGTGAGAGTTCCAGGGAGACTTGATGCTGAAAGCGGCTCGAGGACAGAGTGAGAGATCCAGGAACACTCAGGGCTGAAAGTGTCTCAAGGACAGAGCAGGTGTTCCGGGGAGACTCGGAGCTGAAAGCGGCGCCAAGAAAGAGTGAGAGTTCCAGGGAGACTCGGGTCTGAAAGTGGCATGAGGACAGAGTGAGAGTTCTGGAGAGACTCGGGGCTGAAAGCAGCACAACGGCAGAGCAAGAGTTTAAGAGAGACTCGGGGCAGAAAGCGGCACGAGGACAGAGGGAGAATTCCAGTGAGACTCGGGGCTGAAAGTGGCACGAGGACAGAGCGAGAGTTCCAGGGAGACTCGGCGCTGAAAGCGGCGCAGGGAGAGAGCGAGAATTCCAGGGTGACTCAGAGCTGAAAGCAGCACGAAGACAGAGCAAGAATTGCAGGGAGACACGGAGATGAAAGCAGCTCAAGGACAGAGCAAGAGTTGCAGGGAGATTCAGGGTTGAAGGCCGCGCAAGGACAGAGCGGAGCTCTGCGGGGCGATGAAGCTGAAAGCGGTGCGAGGACAGAGTGAGAGTTCTAGAGAGACTTGGGGTTGAAAGTGGCACGAGGACAGAGCGAAAGCTAAAGGGAGACTTGGGGCTGAAAGCGGAGCGAGAACAGAGCAAGAGTTCCAGGGAGACTCGGTGTTCAAAGTGGCTCGAGGACAGAACGGCAGCTCTGGGGGGAGGTGAAGCTGAAAGCGGCGCGAGGACAGAGTGAGAGTTCCAGGGAGACTTGGGGCTGAATGTGGCACGTGGACAGAGCGAGAGTTCCGGGGAGACTCGGAGCTGAAAGCAGCGTGAGGACAGAATGAGAAATCCAGTGAGACCTGGGGCTGATAGCGGCATGAGGACAGAGTGAGAGATCCAGCGAGACTCGGGGCTGAATGCGGCTCAAGGACAGAGCGAGAATTCCAAGGAGACACGGCGCTGAAAGCAGCACGAAGACAGAATGAGAGATCCATCGAGACTCGGGACTGAAAGTGGCGCGAGGACAGAGCGAGAGTTCCATGGAGACTCGGGGCTGAAAGCGGCACGAGGACAGAGTGAGAGTTCCAGGGAGACTAGGGGCTGAAAGCGGCACGAGGACAGAGTGAGAGTTCCAGGGAGACTCGGGGCTGAAAGCGGCGCAAGGACAGAGAGATAGTTCGAGGGGGACTCGGGTCTTAAAGCAGCACGAGGACAGAGTGAGAGTTCGAGGGGGACTCGGGGTTGAAAGCAGGGAGGACAGAGTGAGAGTTCCAGGGAGACTTGGTGCTGAAAGTTGCATGAGGACAGAGTGAGAGATCCAGGAACACTCGGGTTTGAAAGTGTCTCCAGGACAGAGCAGGTGTTCCATGGAGACTCGGAGCTGAAAGCGGCGCCAGGAAAGAGTGAGAGTTCCAGGGTGACTCGGGGCTGAAAGTGGCACGAGGACAGAGCAAGAGGTCCAGGGAGACTCGGGGCTGAAACTGGCACAAGGTCAGAGCGAAAGTTAAAGGGAGACTTGGGGCTGAAAGCGGAGTGAGAACAGAGCAAGAGTCCCAGGGAGACTCAGGGCTCAAAGCGGCTCGAGGACAGAGCGGGTGTTCTGGGGGGAGTTGAATCTGAAATCGGTGCGAGGACAGAGTGAGAGTTCCAGGGAGACTTGGGGCTGAATGTGGTACGAGGTCAGAGCGAGAGTTCAGGGGAGACACAGGGCTGAAAACAGCGCGAAGACAGAGTGAGAGATCCAGGGAGACTCGGGGCTGAAAGTGGAGCGAGGACAGAGCGAGAGTTCCATGGAGACTTGGGGCTGAAAGCCGGAAGGACAGAGCGAGAGTTCCAGGGAGACTAGGGGCTGAAAGTCGCTCGAGGACAGAGCAGGAGTTCCAGGGATATTCGGGGCTGAAAGCGGCGCCTGGACAGAGCGAGAGTTCCAGGGAGACTAGGGGCTGAAAGTGGCACGAGGACTGAGCGAGAGTTTGAGGGAGACTTGGGGCTGAAAGTGGGGAGAGGACAGAGCAAGAGTTCCAGGGAGACTCGGGGCTGAAAGTGGTGCGAGGACAGAGGGAGAGTTCCAGGGAGACTTGCGGCTGAAAGTGGCACGAGGACAGAGCAAGAGGTCCACGGAGACTCGGGCTGAAAGTTGGGCAAGGACAGAGTGAGAGTTCTGGGGGGAGTTGAAGCTGAAAGCGGTGCGAGGACAGAGTGACAGTTCCAGGGAGACTTGGGGCTGAATGTGGCACGAGGTCAGAGCGAGAGTTCCACGGAGACTCGGGGCTGAAAGCCGGAAGGACAGAGCAAGAGTTCCAGGGAGACTCAGAGCTGAAAGCGGCACGAGGACAGAATGAGAGTTCCAGTGAGACCCAGGTCTGAAAGCAGCACGAGGACAGCGTGAGAGTTCGAGGGGGACTCGGGGCTGAAAGTGGCGCGAGGACAAAGCGAGAGTTCCATGGAGACTCGGGGCTGAAAGCCGGGAGGACAGAGCGAGAGTTCCAGGGAGACTCAAGGCTGAAAGCAGCATGAGGACAGAGTGAGAATTCCAGGGAGACTCGCGGCTGAAAGCGGCACGAAGACAGAGCGAGAGATCCAGCGAGACTCGGGGCTGAATGCAGAGCGAGGACAGAGCGAGAATTCCAGGGAGACTCGGGGCTGAAAGCGGCGCAAGGACAGAGTGAGAGTTTGAGGGGGACTCGGGGCTGAAAGCGGTGCAAGGACAGAGCAAGAGTTACAGGGAGACTCAGGGCTGAAATCGGCGCGAGGACAGAGTGAGAGTTCCAGGGAGACTCGGAGTTGAAAGGAGGGAGTACAGAGTGAGAGTTCCAGGGAGACTTGTTGCTGAAAGTGGCATGAGGACAGAGTGAGAGATCCAGGAACACTCGGGGCTGAAAGTGTCTCAAGGACAGAGCAGGTGTTCCTGCGAGACTCGGAGCTGAAAGCGGCGCCAGGAAAGAGTGAGAGTTCCAGGGAGACTCGGGGCTGAAAGTGGCATGAGGACAGTGTGAGAGTTCTGGAGAGACTCGGGGCTGAAAGCAGCACAACGACAGAGCAAGAGCTTAAGAGAGACTCGGGGCAGAAAGCGGCACGAGGACAGAGGGAGAATTCCAAGGATACTAGGGGCTGAAAGCGGCATGAGGAAAGATTGAGAGTTCCAGGGAGACTCGGAACTAAATGCGGAGCGGGGAGTGAGCGAGAATTCCAGGGAGACTCGGGGCTGAAAATGTCAAGAGGACAGAGTGAGTGTTCTGGAGAGACTCGTGGCTGAAAGCGGCACAACGACAGAGCGAGACTTCCAGGGAGCCGTGGGGCTGAAGGCAGCTTGAAGACAGAGCGACAGTTCCAGTGAGACTCGGTGTTGAAATTCGGGTGAGGAGAGACCGAGAGTTCCAGGGAGATTCGGGGTTGCAAGTGGCGCGAGGAGAGAACGAGAGTTCCGGAGTGACTCGGGGCTGAAAGCGGCGTTTGTGAGAGTGAGAGTTCCAGGGAGACTTGGGGATGAAAGCGGCACGACAACAAAGCAAGAGTTCCAGGGAGACTTGGGGCTGAAAGCGGCTCGAGACAGAGCGAGAGTTCTGGAGAGACTCGGGGCTGAAAGCGGCACGAGGACGGAGCGAGAGTTCCAGGGAGACTTGGAGCCTAAAGCGGCGCAGGGAGAGAGCGAGAATTCCTGGGTGACTCGGAGCTGAAAGCGGCTCAAGGACAGAGCAAGAGTTCCAGGGAGATTCGGGGTTGAAGGCCGCGCAAGGACAGAGCTGAGTTCTGGGGGGAATTGAAGCTGAAAGCGGCGCGAGGACAGCGTGAGAGTTCTGGAGAGACTTGGGGTTGAAAGTGGCATGAGGACAGAGCGAAAGTTAAAGGGAGACTTGGGGCTGAAAGCGGAGCGAGAACAGAGCAAGATTTCTAGGGAGACTCGGTGCCCAAAGTGGCTCGAGGACAGAGCGGGAGTTCTGGGGGGAGTTGAAGCTGAAAGCGGCGCGAGGACAGAGTGAGAGTTCCAGGGAGACTTGGGGCTGAATGTGGCACGTGGACAGAGCGAGTGTTCTGGGGAGACTCGGAGCTGAAAGCAGCGCGAGGACAGAGTGAGAAATCCAGCGAGACCCGGGGCTGATAGCGGCACGAGGACAGAGTGAGAGATCCAGCGAGACTCGGGGCTGAATGCGCCTCGAGGACAGATTGAGAATTCCAAAGAGACACGGGGCTGAAAGCAGCGCGAAAACAGAATGAGAGATCCAGGGAGACTCGGGGCTGAAAGTGGCGCGAGGACAGAGCGAGAGTTCCATGGAGACTCGGGGCTGAAAGCCGGGAGGACAGAGCGAGAGTTTCAGGGAGACTTGGGGTTGAAATTAGCGCAAGGGCAGAGCGAGAGTTCCAGGGAGACTCGGGGCTGAAAGCGACGTGGAAGAGAGTGAGAGTTCCAGGGAGACTCAGGGATGAAAGAGGCACGAAGACAGAGCGAGAGATCCAGCGAGACCCGGGGCTGAATGCGGCGTGAGGACCGAGCGAGAATTCCAGGGAGACTCGGGGCTGAAAGTGGCACGACGACAGAACAAGAGTTCGAGGGGGAGTCAGGGCTGAAAGCTGTGCAAGGACAGAGCGGGAGCTCTGGGGTGAGTTGAAGCTGAAAGCAGCGCGAGGACAGAGTGAGAGTTCATGGGAGACTCGGGGTTGAAAGCAGGGAGGATTGAGTGAGAGTTCCAGGAACACTCGGGGCTGAAAGTCGCTCGAGGACAGAGCAGGAGTTCCAGGGATATTCAGGGCTGAAAGCGGCGTCTGGACAGAGTGAGAGTTCGAGGGGGACTCGGGGCTGAAATTGGCGCGAGGACAAAGCGAGAGTTCCATGGAGACTCGGGGCTGAAAGCCGGGAGGACAGAGCGAGAGTTCCAGGGAGACTCAGGGCTGAAAGCAGCATGAGGACAGAGTGAGAATTCCAGGGAGACTCGCGGCTGAAAGCGGCACGAAGACAGAGCGAGAGATCCAGCGAGACTCGGGGCTGAATGCGGAGCGAGGACAGAGCGAGAATTCCAGGGAGACTCGGGGCTGAAAGCGGCGCAAGGACAGAGTGAGAGTTTGAGGGGGACTCGGGGCTGAAAGCGGTGCAAGGACAGAGCAAGAGTTACAGGGAGACTCGGGGCTAAATGCGGCGCGGGAAGAGAGCGAGAATTCCAGGGAGACTCGGGGCTGAAAGTGTCAAGAGGACAGAGTGAGTGTTCTGGAGAGACTCGGGGCTGAGAGCGGCACAACGACAGTGCGAGAGTTCCAGGGAGCCGCAGGGTTGAAGGCGCCTCGAAGACAGAGCGAGAGTACCAGTGAGACTCGGGGTTGAATTTCGGGCGAGGAGAGAGCGAGAGTTCCGGAGAGACTTGGGGCTGAAAGCGGCGTTGGAGAGAGTGAGAGTTCCAGGGAGATTCGGGGATGAAAGCGGCACAAGGACAGAGCGAGAGTTCCAGCGAGACTCAGGGTTGAAAGCGGCGCAAGGACAGAGCGAGAGTTCGAGGGGGACTCGGGGCTGAAAGCGCTGCAAGGACAGAGTGAGAGTTCCAAGGAGACTCGGGGTTGAAAGCAGGGAGGACAGAGTGAGAGTTCCAGGGAGACTTGGTGCTGAAAGTGGCATGAGGACAGAGTGAGAGATCCAGGAACACCCGGGGCTGAAAGTGTCTCAAGGAGAGAGCAGGTGTTCCAGGGAGACTCGGAGCTGAAAGCGGCGCCAGGAAAGAGTGAGAGTTCCAGGGAGACTTGGGGCTGAAAGCGGCACGAGGACAGAGCGAGAGTTCCAAGGATACTAGGGGCTGAAAGCGGCATGAGGATAGAGTGAGAGTTCCAGGGAGACTCGGAACTAAATGCGGAGCGGGGAGCGAAGGAGAATTCCAGGGAGACTCGGGGCTGAAAGTGTCAAGAGGACAGAGTGAGTGTTCTGGAGAGACTCGTGGCTGAAAGCGGCACAATGACAGAGCGAGAGTTCCAGGGACCTGTGGGGTTGAAGGCGGCTCGAAGACAGAGCGACAGTTCCAGTGAGACTCGGGGTTGAAATTCGGGTGAGGAGAGACCGAGAGTTCCAGGGAGACCCAGGGTTGAAAGTGGCGCGAGAAGAGAGCAAGAGTTCCGGAGTGAATCGGGGCTGGAAGCGGCATTGGAAAGAGTGAGAGTTCCAGGGAGACTCGGGGCTGAAAGCGGCTCGAGACAGAGCGAGAGTTCTGGAGAGCCTCGGGGCTGAAAGCAGCACGAGGACAGAGCGAGAATTCCAGGGAGACACAGAGCTGAGAGCGGCTCAAGGACAGAGCAAGAGTTCCAGGGAGATTCGGCGTTGAAGGTCGCACAGGGACAGAGTGGAGTTCTGGGGGGAGTTGAAGCTGAAAGCGGCGCGAGGACAGAGTGAGAGTTCTGGAGAGACTTGGGGTTGAAAGTGGCACGAGGACAGCGCGAAAGCTAAAGGGAGGCTTGGAGCTGAAAGTGGCACGAGGACAGAGTGAGAATTCCAGGGAGACTCGGGGCTGAAAGCGGCACGAGGACAGAGTGAGAGTTCAAGGGAGACTCGGGGCTGAAAGTGGCACGAGGACAGAGCGAGAGTTCCAGGGAGACTCGGGGTTGAAGGGGGCGCAAGGACAGAGCGGAGTTCTGGGGGGAGTTGAAGCTGAAAGTGGCCCGAGGACAGCGTGAGAGTTCCATGGAGACTCGGGGTTGAAGTTGGCACGACAACAAAGCGAGAGTTCCAGGGAGAACTCGGGGCTGAAAGTGGCTCGAGACAGAGTGAGAATTCCAGGGAGACTCGTGGCTGAAAGCGGCACGAGGACAGAGTGAGAGTTCAAGGGAGACTCGGGAATGAAAGCGGCACGAGGACAGAGCGAGAGTTCCAGGGAGACTCGGGGTTGTAGGCTGCGCAAGGACAGAGCGGAGTTCTGGGGGGAGTTGAAGCTGAAAGCGGCGCGAGGACAGAGTGAGAGTTCTGGAGAGACTTGGGGTTGAAAGTGGCACGAGGACAGAGCGAGAGTCCCAGGGAGACTAGGGGCTGAAAGTGGCATGAGGACTGAGCGAGAGTTTGAGGGAGACTCGTGGCTGAAAGTGGCACGAGGACAGAGCAAGAGGTCCAGGGAGACTCGGGGCTGAAAGTCGGGCGATGACCGAGTGAGAGTTCCAGGGAGACTTGGGGCTGAATGTGGCCCAAGGACAGAGCGAGAATGTCGGGGAGACTCGGGGCTGAAAGCGGCACGAGGACAGAACGGGAGTTCTGGGGGGAGTTGAAGCTGAAAGCGGCGTGAAGACAGAGTGAGAGTTCCAGGGAGACTTGGGGCTGAATGTGGCACGAGGACTGAGCGAGAGTTCCAGGGAGACTTGGGGCTGAATGTGGCATGAGGACTGAGCGAGAGTTCCAGGGAGACTCGGGAGCTGAAAGTGGCCCGAGGACAGCGTGAGAGTTCCATGGAGACTCGGGGTTGAAGTTGGCACGACAACAAAGCGAGAGTTCCAGGGAGAAATCGGGGCTGAAAGCGGCTCGAGACAGAGCGAGAGTTCTGGAGAGACTCGGGTCTGAAAGCGGCACGAGGACAGAGGGAGAATTCCAGTGAGACTCGGGGCTGAAATCGGCACGAGGACAGAGCGAGAGTTCCAGGGAGACTCGGGGCTGAAAGCGGCACGAGGACAGAGCGAGAGTTCCAGGGAGACTCGGGGTTGAAGGCCGTGCAAGGACAGAGCGGAGTTCTGGGGGGAGTTGAAGCTGAAAGCGGCGCGAGGTCAGATTGAGAGTCCCAGGGAGACTAGGGGCTGAAAGTGGCACGAGGACTGAGCGAGAGTTCGAGGGAGACTTGGGGCTGAAAGTGGGGAGAGGACAGAGCAAGAGTTCCATGGAGATTCGGGGCTGAAAGTGGGGCGAGGACAGAGTAGGAGTTCCAGGCAGACTTGCGGCTGAAAGTGGCACAAGGACAGAGCGAAAGTTAAAGGGAGACTTGGGGCTGAAAGCGGAGTGCGAACAGAGCAAGATTTCCAGGGGGACTCAGGGCTCAAAGCGGCTCGAGGACAGAGCAGGAGTTCTGGGGGGAGTTGAAACTGAAATCGGCGCGAGGACAGAGTGAGAGTTCCAGGGAGACTTGGGGCTGAATGTGGCACGAGGTCAGAGCGAGAGTTCAGGGGAGACACAGGGCTGAAAGCAGTGCGAAGACAGAGTGAGAGATCCAGGGAGACTGGGGGCTGAATGTGGAGCAAGGACAGAGCGAGCGTTCCATGGAGACTCGGGGCTGAATTCCGGAAGGACAGAGCGAGAGTTCCAGGGAGACTAGGGGCTGAAAGTCGCTCGAGGACAGAGCAGGAGTTCCAGGGATATTCGGGGCTGAAAGCGGCGCCTGGACAGAGTGAGAGTTCGAGGGAGACTCGGGGCTGAAAGCGGCACGTGGACAGAGCGAGAGTTCCAGCGAGACTCGGGGTTGAAGGCCGCGCAAGGAAAGAGCGGAGTTCTGGGGGGAGTTGAAGCTGAAAGCGGCGCAAGGACAGAGTGAAAGTTCTGGAGAGACTTGGGGTTGAAAGTGGCACGAGGACAGAGTGAGAGTCCCAGGGAGACTCGGGGCTGAAAGTGGCACGAGGACTGAGCGAGAGTTTGAGGGAGACTTGGGGCTGAAAGTGGGGCGAGGACAGAGTGAGAGTTCCAGGGAGACTTGGGGCTGAATGTGGCACGAGGTCAGAGCGAGAGTTCCGGGGAGACACAGGACTGAAATCAGCGCGAAGACAGAGTGAGAGATCCATGGAGACTTGGGGCTGAAAGCCGGAGGGACAGAGCAAGAGTTCCAGGGAGACACGGAGCTCAAAGTGGCACGAGGACAGAGCAGGAGGTCCAGGGAGACTCGGGGCTGAAAGTGGCATGAGGACAGAGTGAGAGTTCTGGAGAGACTCGGGGCTGAAAGCAGCACAACGACAGAGCAAGAGTTTAAGAGAGACTCGGGGCAGAAAGCTGCACGAGGACAGAGGGAGAATTCCAGTGAGACTCGGGGCTGAAAGCGGCACGAGGACAGAGCGAGAATTCCAGGGAGACACAGAGCTGAGAGCGGCTCAGGGACAGAGTAAGAGTTCCAGGGAGACTCGGGGTTGAAGGTCGCACAGGGACAGAGTGGAGTTCTGGGGGGAGTTGAAGCTGAAAGCGGCGCGAGGACAGAGTGAGAGTTCTGGAGAGACTTGGGGTTGAAAGTGGCATGAGGACAGCGCGAAAGCTAAAGGGAGGCTTGGAGCTGAAAGTGGCACAAGGACAGAGTGAGAATTCCAGGGAGACTCGCGGCTGAAAGCGGCACGAGGACAGAGTGAGAGTTCAAGGGAGACTCGGGGCTGAAAGCGGCACGAGGACAGAGCGAGAGTTCCAGGGAGACTCGGGGTTGAAGGGGGCGCAAGGACAGAGCGGAGTTCTGGGGGGAGTTGAAGCTGAAAGCGGCGCGAGGACAGACTGAGAGTTCTGGAGAGACTGGGGGTTGAAAGTGGCACGAGGACAGAGCGAGAGTCCCAGGGAGACTAGGGGCTGAAAGTGGCATGAGGACTGAGCGAGAGTTTGAGGGAGACTCGTGGCTGAAAGTGGCACGAGGACAGAGCAAGAGGTCCAGGGAGACTCGGGGCTGAAAGTGGGGCGATGACCGAGTGAGAGTTCCAGGGAGACTTGGGGCTGAATGTGGCCCAAGGACAGAGCGAGAATTTCGGGGAGACTCGGGGCTGAAAGCGGCACGAGGACAGAGCGGGAATTCTGGGGGGAGTTGAAGATGAAAGCGGCGCGAAGACAGAGTGAGAGTTCCAGGGAGACTTGGGGCTGAATGTGGCACAAGGACTGAGCGAGAGTTCCAGGGAGACTCGGAGCTGAAAGTGGCCCGAGGACAGCGTGAGAGTTCCATGGAGACTCGGGGTTGAAGTTGGCATGACAACAAAGCGAGAGTTCCAGGGAGAACTCGGGGCTGAAAGCGGCTCGAGACAGAGTGAGAGTTCTGGAGAGACTCGGGGCTGAAAGCGGCACGAGGACAGAGCGAGAGTTCCAGGGAGACTTGGGGTTGAAGGCCGTGCAAGGACAGAGCGGAGTTCTGGGGGGAGTTGAAGCTGAAAGCGGCGCGAGGTCAGAGTGAGAGTCCCAGGGAGACTAGGGGCTGAAAGTGGCACGAGGACTGAGCGAGAGTTCGAGGGAGACTTGGGGCTGAAAGTGGGGAGAGGACAGAGCAAGAGTTCCAGGGAGACTCGGGGCTGAAAGTGGGGCGAGGACAGAGTGAGAGTTCCAGGGAGACTTCCGGCTGAAAGTGGCACAAGGACAGAGCAAGAGGTCCAGGGAGACTCGGGGCTGAAAGTTGGGCGAGGACAGAATGAGAGTTCCAGGGAGACTTTCGGCTGAAAGTGGCACGAGGACAGAGCAAGAGGTCCAGGGAGACTCGGGGCTGAAAGTGGGGCGAGGACAGAGTGAGAGTTTCAGGGAGACTTGGGGCTGAATGTGGCACGAGGTCAGAGCGAGAGTTCCGGGGAGACACAGGACTGAAATCAGCGCGAAGACAGAGTGAGAGATCCATGGAGACTCGGGGCTGAAAGCCGGAGGGACAGAGCAAGAGTTCCAGGGAGACACGGAGATCAAAGCGGCACGAGGACATAATGTGAGTTCCAGGGAGACCCGGGGCTGAAAGCGGCACGAGGACAGAGCGAGAGTTCCAGGGAGACTCGCGGCTGAAAGCAGGGAGGACAGAGTGAGAGTTCCAGGGAGACTTGGTGCTGAAAGCGGCGCAAGGACAGAGTGAGAGATCCAGGAACACTCGGGGCTGAAAGTGTCTCAAGGACAGAGCAGGTGTTCCAGGGAGACTCGGAGCTGAAAGCGGTGCCAGGAAAGAGTGAGAGTTCCAGGGAGACTCGGGGCTGAAAGTGGCACGACAACAAAGCAAGGGTTCCAGGGAGACTTGGGGCTGAAAGCGGCTCGAGACAGAGCGAGAGTTCTGGAGAGACTCGGGGCTGAAAGCGGCACGAGGACGGAGCGAGAGTTCCAGGGAGACTTGGCGCCTAAAGCAGCGCAGGGAGAGAGCGAGAATTCCTGGGTGACTCGGAGCTGAAAGCGGCTCAAGGACAGAGCAAGAGTTCCAGGGAGATTCGGGGTTGAAGGCCGCGCAAGGACAGAGCTGAGTTCTGGGGGGAATTGAAGCTGAAAGCGGCGCGAGGACAGAGTGAGAGTTCTGGAGAGACTTGGGGTTGAAAGTGGCATGAGGACAGAGCGAAAGTTAAAGGGAGACTTGGGGCTGAAAGCGGAGCGAGAACAGAGCAAGATTTCTAGGGAGACTTGGTGCCCAAAGTGGCTCGAGGACAGAGCGGGAGTTCTGGGGGGAGTTGAAGCTGAAAGCGGCGTGAGGACAGAGTGAGAGTTCCAGGGAGACTTGGGGCTGAATGTGGCACGTGGACAGAGCGAGTGTTCTGGGGAGACTCGGAGCTGAAAGCAGCGCGAGGACAGAGTGAGAAATCCAGCGAGACCCGGGGCTGATAGCGGCACGAGGACAGAGTGAGAGATTCAGCGAGACTCGGGGCTGAATGCGCCTCGAGGACAGATTGAGAATTCCAAAGAGACACGGGGCTGAAAGCAGCGCGAAAACAGAATGAGAGATCCAGGGAGACTCGGGGCTGAAAGTGGCACGAGGACAGAGCGAGAGTTCCATGGAGACTCGGGGCTGAAAGCCGGGAGGACAGAGCGAGAGTTTCAGGGAGACTTGGGGTTGAAATTAGCGCAAGGGCAGAGCGAGAGTTCCAGGGAGACTCGGGGCTGAAAGCGACGTGGAAGAGAGTGAGAGTTCCAGGGAGACTCAGGGATGAAAGAGGCACGAAGACAGAGCGAGAGATCCAGCGAGACCCGGGGCTGAATGCGGCGTGAGGACCGAGCGAGAATTCCAGGGAGACTCGGGGCTGAAAGTGGCACGACGACAGAACAAGAGTTCGAGGGGAGTCAGGGCTGAAAGCTGTGCAAGGACAGAGCGGGAGTTCTGGGGTGAGTTGAAGCTGAAAGCAGCGCGAGGACAGAGTGAGAGTTCAAGGGAGACTCGGGGTTGAAAGCAGGGAGGACTGAGTGAGAGTTCCAGGAACATTCGGGGCTGAAAGTCACTCGAGGACAGAGCAGGAGTTGCAGGGATATTCAGGGCTGAAAGCGGCGCCTGGACAGAGTGAGAGTTCGAGGGAGACTCTGGGTTGAAAGCGGCATGAGGACAGAGTGAGAGTTTCAGGTAGACTTGGGTCTGAAAGCGGCACGAGGACAGAGTGAGAGTTCCAGGGATACTCGGGGCTAAATGCGGCGCGGGGAGAGAGCGAGAATTCCAGTGAGACTCGGGGCGGAAAGTGGTTCGAGGACAGAGCATGAGTACCAGGGAG
Source organism: Carcharodon carcharias (assembly GCF_017639515.1). Classification (NCBI taxonomy): domain Eukaryota; kingdom Metazoa; phylum Chordata; class Chondrichthyes; order Lamniformes; family Lamnidae; genus Carcharodon; species Carcharodon carcharias. The sequence goes on along the minus strand of NC_054472.1, from coordinate 92,798,633 downwards.
ACTCGGGGCTGAAAGTGGCACGAGGACAGAGCGAGAATTCCAGGGAGAGGCTGGGCTGAAAGCGGCGCGAGGACAGAGTGAGAGTTCAAGGGAGATCAGGGTTTTGAGCAGGAGGACAGAGTGAAAGTTCCAGGAACACTCGGGGCTGAAAGTCGCTCGAGGACAGAGCAGGAGTTCCAGGGATATTCGGGGCTGAAAGCGGCACCTGGACAGAGTGAGAGATCGAGGGAGAGTCGGGGCTGAAAGCGGCACGAGGACAGAGGGAGAATTCCAGTGAGACTCGGGGCTGAAAGCGGCACGAGGACAGAGCGAGATTTCCAGGGAGAGTAGGGGCTGAAAGCGGCACGAGGACAGAGTGAGAGTTCCAGGGAGACTCGGGGCTAAATGCGGTGCGGGAAGAGAGCGAGAATTCCAGGGAGACTCGGGGCTGAAAGTGTCAAGAGGACAGAGCGAGAGTTCCGGAGAGACTCGGGGCTGAAAGCGGCGTTGGAGAGAGTGAGAGTTCCAGGGAGACTCGGGGATGAAAGCGGCACAAGGACAGAGCGAGAGTTCCAGCGAGACTCAGGGTTGAAAGCGGCGCAAGGGCAGAGCGAGAGTTCGAGGGGGACTCGGGGCTGAAAGCGCTGCAAGGACAGAGTGAGAGTTCCAAGGAGACTCGGGGTTGAAAGCAGGGAGGACAGAGTGAGAGTTCCAGGGAGACTTGGTGCTAAAAGTGGCATGAGGACAGAGTGAGAGATCCAGGAACACCCGGGGCTGAAAGTGTCTCAAGGAGAGAGCAGGTGTTCCAGGGAGACTCGGAGCTGAAAGCGGCGCCAGGAAAGAGTGAGAGTTCCAGGGAGACTCGGGGCAGAAAGCGGGACGAGGACAGAGTGAGAGTTCCAAGGATACTAGGGGCTGAAAGCGGCATGAGGATAGAGTGAGAGTTCCAGGGAGACTCGGAACTAAATGCGGAGCGGGGAGCGAACGAGAATTCCAGGGAGACTTGGGGCTGAAAGTGTCAAGAGGACAGATTGAGTGTTCTGGAGAGACTCGTGGCTGAAAGCGGCACAATGACAGAGCGAGAGTTCCAGGGAGCCGTGGGGTTGAAGGCGGCTCGAAGACAGAGCGACAGTTCCAGTGAGACTTGGGGTTGAAATTCGGGTGAGGAGAGACCGAGAGTTCCAGGGAGACCCAGGGTTGAAAGTGGCGCGAGAAGGGAGCAAGAGTTCCGGAGTGAATCGGGGCTGAAAGCGGCGTTGGAAAGATTGAGAGTTCCAGGGAGACTCGGGGCTGAAAGTGGGGTGAGGACAAAGCAAGAGTTCCAGGGAGATTCGGGGCTGAAAGCGGCAGGAGGACAGAATGAGAGTTCCAAGGAGACTTGGGGCTGAAAGTGGCACGAGGACAGAGTGAGAATTCCAGGGAGACTCGCGGCTGAAAGCGGCACGTGGACAGAGTGAGAGTTCCAGGGAGACTCGGGTCTGAAAGTGGCACGAGGACAGCGCGAGAATTTCAGGGAGAGTGGGGCTGAAAGAGGCGCAAGGACAGAGTGAGAGTTCCAGTGAGACTCATGGCTGAAAGCGGAGCGAGGACAGAGCGAGTGTTCCGGAGAGACTCGGGGCTGAAAGCGGCATTGGAGAGAGTGAGAGTTCCAGGGAGATTCGGGGATGAAAGCGGCACAAGGACAGAGCGAGAGTTCCAGGGAGACTCGGGGCTGAAATTAGCGCAAGGACAGAGTGAGAGTTCCAGGGAGACTCGGGGCTGAAAGCGACGTGGAAGAGAGTGAGAGTGCCAGGGAGACTCAGGGATGAAAGCGGCACGAAGTCAGAGCGAGAGATCCAGCGAGACTCGGGGCTGAATGCGGCGCGAGGACAGAGCGAGAATTCCAGGGAGACTCGGGGCTGAAAGCGGCACGAGGACAGAGCAAGAGGTCAAGGGGGACTCAGGGCTGAATGTGGTGCAAGGACAGTGCGGGAGTTCTGGGGTGAGTTGAAGCTGAAAGCAGCGCGAGGACAGAATGAAAGTTCAAGGGTGACTCGGGGTTGAAAGCAGGGAGGACAGATTGAGAGTTCCAGGAACACTCGGGGCTGAAAGTCGCTCGAGGACAGTGCAGGAGTTCCAGGGATATTCAGGGCTGAAAGCGGCGCCTGGACAGCGTGAGAGTTCGAGGGATACTCTGGGCTGAAAGTGGCACGAGGACAGAGCGAGAGTTCCAGGGAGACTCGGGGCTGAAAGTGGCACGAGGACATAGTGAGAGTTCCAGGGAGACTCAGGGCTAAATGCGGCGCGGGGAGAGAGCGAGAATTCCAGGGAGAGTCGGGGCTGAAAGCAGCGCGAGGACAGAGTGAGAGTTCAAGGGAGACTCAGGGTTGAAAGCAGGGAGGACAGAGTGAAAGTTCCAGGAACAATCGGGGCTGAAAGTCGCTCGAGGACAGAGCAGGAGTTCCAGGGAGACTCGGGGCTGAAAGCAGCACGAGGACAGAGGGAGAATTCCAGTGAGACTCGTGGCTGAAAGCAGCACAATGACAGAGTGAGAGTTCCAGGGAGCCGTGGGGTTGAAGGCGGCTCAAAGACAGAGCGACAGTTCCAGTGAGACTCGGGGTTGAAATTTGGGTGAGGAGAGACCGAGAGTTCCAGGGAGACCCGGGGTTGAAAGTGGCGCAAGAAGAGAGCAAGCGTTCCAGAGTGAATCGGGGCAGAAAGTGGCGTTGGAAAGAGTGAGAGTTCCAGGGAGACTCGGGGATGAAAGCGGCACGAGGACAGAGCGAGGGTTCCATGGAGACTCGGAGTTGAAGGTGGCACGACAACAAAGCGAGAGTTCCAAGGAGACATGGGGCTGAAAGCGGCACGAGGATGGAGCGAGAGCTCCAGGGAGACTCGGGGCTGAAAGCGGCACGAGGACAGAGTGAGAATTCCAGGGAGACTCGTGGCTGAACGCGGCACGTGGACAGAGTGAGAATTCCAGGGAGACTCGCGGCTGAACGCGGCACGTGGACAGAGTGAGAATTCCAGGGAGACTCGCGGCTGAAAGCGGCACGTGGACAGAGTGAGAGTTCCAGGGAGACTCGGGGCTGAAAGTGGAACGAGGACAGCGTGAGAACTTCAGGGAGAGCCGGGGCTGAAAGAGGCGCCAGGACAGAGTGAGAGTTCCAGTGAGACTCATGGCTGAAAGCGGAGCGAGGACAGAGCGAGTGTTCCGGAGAGACTCGGGGCTGAAAGCGGCGTTGAAGAGAGTGAGAGTTCCAGGGAGACTCCCGGATGAAAGCGGCACATGGACAGAGCGAGAGTTCCAGGGAGACTCGGGGTTGAAAGCAAGGAGGACAGAGTGAAAGTTCCAGGGAGACTAGGGGCTGAAAGTCGCTCGAGGACAGAGCAGGAGTTCCAGGGATATTCGGGGCTGAAAGCGGCGCCTGGACAGAGTGAGAGATCGAGGGAGAGACAGGGCTGAAAGCGGCACGAGGACAGAGGGAGCATTCCAGTGAGACTCGGGGCTGAAAGCGGCACGAGGACAGAGTGAGAGTTCCAGGGAGACTCGGGGCTGAAAGTGGGGTGAGGACAAAGCAAGAGTTCCAGGGAGATTCGGGGCTGAAAGCGGCAGGAGGACAGAATGAGAGTTCCAAGGAGACTTGGGGCTGAAAGCGGCACGAGGACAGTGCGAGAATTTCAGGGATAGCCGGGTCTGAAAGAGGAGCCAGGACAGAGTGAGAGTTCCAGTGAGACTCATGGCTGAAAGCGGAGCGAGGACAGAGCGAGTGTTCCGGAGAGACTCGGGGCTGAAAGTGGCATTGGAGAGAGTGAGAGTTCCAGGGAGATTCGGGGATGAAAGCGGCACAAGGACAGAGCGAGATTTCCAGGGAGACTCGGGGCTGAAATTAGCGCAAGGACAGAGCGAGAGTTCCAGGGAGACTCGGGGCTGAAAGCGACGTGGAAGAGAGTGAGAGTGCCAGGGAGACTCAGGGATGAAAGCGGCACGAAGACAGAGCGAGAGATCCAGCGAGACTCGGGGCTGAATGCGGCGCGAGGACAGAGCGAGCATTCCAGGGAGACTCGGGGCTGAAAGCGGCACGAGGACAGAGCAAGAGTTCAAGGGGGACTCAGGGCTGAAAGTGGTGCAAGGACAGTGCGGGAGTTCTGGGGTGAGTTGAAGCTGAAAGCGGAGCGAGGACAGAGTGAGAGTTCCAGGGAGACTTGGGGCTGAATGTGGCACGAGGTCAGAGCGAGAGTTCCGGGGAGACACAGGACTGAAATCAGCGCGAAGACAGAGTGAGAGATCCATGGAGACTCGGGGCTGAAAGCCGGAGGGACAGAGCAAGAGTTCCAGGGAGACACGGGGCTGAAAGCGGCGCAGGGAGAGAGCGAGAATTCCAGGGTTACTCGGAGCTGAAAGCGGCACGAGGACAGAGCGAGAATTCCAGGTAGACACAGAGCTGAGAGCGGCTCAAGGACAGAGCAAGAGTTCCAGGGAGACTCGGGGTTGAAGGTCGCACAGGGACAGAGTGGAGTTCTGGGGCGAGTTGAAGCTGAAAGTGGCGCGAGGACAGAGTGAGAGTTCTGGAGAGACTTGGGGTTGAAAGTGGCACGAGGACAGAGCGAAAGTTAACGGGAGTTTTGGGGCTGAAAGCGGAGTGAGAACAGCGCAAGAGTTCCAGGGAGACTCAGTGCTCAAAGTGGCTCGAGCACAGAGCGGGAGTTCTGGGGGGAGTTGAAGCTGAAAGCGGCGTGAGGACAGAGTGAGAGTTCCAGGGAGACTTGGGGCTGAATGTGGCACGTGGACAGAGCGAGTGTTCCGGGGAGACTCGGAGCTGAAAGCAGTGCGAGGACAGAGTGAGAAATCCAGCGAGACCTGGGGCTGATAGCGGTACGAGGACAGAGCGAGAATTCCAAGGAGATACGGGGCTGAAAGCAGTGCGAAGACAGAATGAGAGATCCAGGGAGACTCGGGGCTGAAAGAGGCGCGAGGACAGAGCGAGAGTTCCATGGAGAATCGTGGCTGAAAACCGGGAGGACAGAGCGAGAGTTCCAGGGAGCCTCAGGGCTAAATGCGGCGCGGGGAGAGAGCGAGAATTCCAGTGAGACTCGGGGCTGAAAGTGGCTCGAGGACAGAGCAGGAGTACCAGGGAGACTCGGGGCCGAAAGTGGCGCCAGGACAGCGTGAGAGTTCCAAAGAGACTCGGGCCTGAAAGCGGCGCGAGGACAGAGTGAGAGTTCAAGGGACACTCAGGGTTGAAAGCAGGGAGGACAGAGTGAAAGTTCCAGGAACACTCGGGGCTGAAAGTCGCTCGAGGACAGAGCAGGAGTTCCAGGGATATTCGGGGCTGAAAGCGGCGCCTGGACAGAGTGAGAGATCGAGGGAGAGTCGGGGCTGAAAGCGGCACAAGGACAGAGGGAGCATTCCAGTGAGACTCGGGGCTGAAAGCGGCACGAGGACAGAGCGAGATTTCCAGGGAGAGTAGGGGCTGAAAGCGGCACGAGGACAGAGCGAGATTTCCAGGGAGACTCGGGGGTAAATGCGGCGCGGAGAGAGCGAGAATTCCAGGGAGACTCGGGGCTGAAAGTGTCAAGAGGACAGAGTGAGTGTTCTGGAGAGACTCGGGGCTGAGAGCTGCACACCGACAGTGAGAGAGTTCCAGGGAGCCACGGGGTTGAAGGCACCTCGAAGACTGAGCGAGGATTCCAGTGAGACTCGGGGCTGAAAGCGGCGTTGGAGAGAGTGAGAGTTCCAGGGATACTCTGGGATGAAAGCGGCACAAGGACAGAGCGAGAGTTCGAGGGAGACTCGGGGCTGAAAGCGGCGCAAGGACAGAGCGAGAGTTCCAGGGAACTTCAGGGTTGAAAGTGGCGCAAGGACAGAGCAAGCGTTCCAGGGAGACTCGGGGCTGAAAGTGGCACGAGGACAGCGTGAGAGTTCTGGAAAGACTCGGGGCTGAAAGCAGAACAACGACAGAGCAAGAGTTTAAGAGAGACTGGGGGCAGAAAGCGGCACGAGAACAGAGGGAGAATTCCAGTGAGACTCGGGGCTGAAAGCGGCACGAGGACAGAGCGAGAGTTCCAAGGATACTAGGGGCTGAAAGCGGCATGAGGACAGAGTGAGAGTTCCAGGGAGACTCAGGGCTCAAAGTGTCAAGAGGACAGATTGAGTGTTCTGGAGAGACTCGGGGTTGAAATCGGCACAACGACAGAGCAAGAGTTCCAGGGAGCCGTGTGGTTGAAGGCGGCTCGAAGACAGAGCAAGAGTTCCAGGGAGACTCGGGGTTGAAATTCGCGCAAGGTCAGAGCGAGAGTTCCAGGGAGACTTGGGGTTGAAAGTGGCGCGAGGAGAGAGCGAGAGTTCCGGAGTGACTCGGTGCTGAAAGCGGCGTTGGAGAGAGTGAGATTTCCAGCGAGACTTGGGGATGAAAGCGGCATGAGGACAGAGCGAGGGTTCCATGGAGACTCGGGGTTGAAGGTGGCATGACAACAAAGCAAGAGTTCCAGGGAGACTCGGGACTGAAAGCGGCTCGAGACAGAGCGAGAGTTCCAGGGAGAGTCGGGGCTGAAAGCGGCACGAGGACAGAGCGAGAGTTCCAGGGAGACTCGGGGCTGAAAGCGGCGCAGGGAGAGAGCGAGAATTCCAGGGTTACTCGGAGCTGAAAGCGGCACGAGGACAGAGCGAGAATTCCAGGGAGACACGGAGCTGAAAGCGGCTCAAGGACAGAGCAAGAGTTCCAGTGAGACTCGGGGTTGAAGGCCGCACAAGGACAGATTGGAGTTCAGCGGGGAGTTGAAGCTGAAAGCGGCGCGAGGACAGAGTGAGAGTTCTGGAGAGACTCGGGGCTGAAAGCGGCACGAGGACAGAGCGAGAGTTCCATGGAGACTCGGGGCTGAATTCCGGAAGGACAGAGCGAGAGTTCCAGGGAGACTAGGGGCTGAAAGTCGCTCGAGGACAGAGCAGGAGTTCCAGGGATATTCGGGGCTGAAAGCGGCGCCTGGACAGAGTGAGAGATCGAGGGAGAGTCGGGGCTGATAGCGGCACGAGGACAGAGCGAGAGTTCCAGGGAGACACGGGGCTAAATCGTCGCACGGAGAGAGCGAGAATTCCAGGGAGACTCGGGGCTGAAAGTGTCAAGAGGACAGAGTGAGTGTTCTGGAGAGACTCGGGGCTGAGAGCTGCACACCGACAGTACAAGAGTTCCAGGTAGCCGCGGGGTTGAAGGCACCTCGAAGACAGAGCGAGGATTCCAGTGAGACTCGGGGCTGAAAGCGGCGTTGGAGAGAGTGAGAGTTCCAGGGATACTCGGCGATGAAAGCGGCACAAGGACAGAGCGAGAGCTCCAGCGAGACTCAGGGTTGAAATTAGCTCAAGGACAGAGCGAGAGTTCCAGGGAACCTCGGGGTTGAAAGCGGCGCGAGGATCGAGCAAGATTTCCGGAGAGACTCGGTGCTGAAAGCGGAGTTGGAGAGAGTGAGAGTTCCAGGGAGACTCGGGGCTGAAAACGGCATGAGGACAGAGTGAGAGTTCGAGGGAGACTCGGGGCTGAAAGCGGCTCAAGGACAGAGCAAGAGTTCCTGTGAGACTCGGGGTTGAAGGCCACACGAGGACAGAGTGGAGTTCAGCGGGGAGTTGAAGCTGAAAGCGGCACGAGGACAGAGTGAGAGTTCCAGGGAGACTCGGGGCTAAATGCGGCGCGGGGAGAGAGCGAGAATTCCAGTGAGACTCGGGGCTGAAAGTGGTGCCAGGACAGAGTGAGAGTTCGAGGGAGACTCGGGGCTGAAAGCAGCTCGAGGACAGAGTGAGAGTTCAAGGGAGACTCAGGGTTGAAAGCAGGGAGGACAGAGTGAAAGTTCCAGGAACACTCGGGGCTGAAAGTCGCTCGAGGACAGAGCAGGAGTTCCAGGGATATTCGGGGCTGAATGCGGCGCCTGGACAGAGTGAGAGATCGAGGGAGAGTCGGGGCTGAAAGCGGCACAAGGACAGAGGGAGAATTCCAGTGAGACTCGGGGCTGAAAGCGGCACGAGGACAGATTGAGAGTTCCAGGGAGACACGGGGCAAATTGCGGCGCGGGGAGAGAGCGAGAATTCCAGGGAGACTCGGGGCTGAAAGTGTCAAGAGGACAGAGTGAGTGTTCTGGAGAGACTCGGGGCTGAGAGCTGCACACCGACAGTGCGAGAGTTCCAGGGAGCCGTGGGGTTGAAGGCACCTCGAAGACAGAGCGAGAATTCCAGTGAGACTCGGGGCTGAAAGCGGCGTTGGAGAGAGTGAGAGTTCCAGGCATACTTGGGGTTGAAAGCGGCGCGAGGAGAGAGTGAGATTTCCGCAGAGACTCGGGGCTGAAAGCGGCACGAGGACAGAGCGAGAGTTCCAAGGATACTAGTGTCTGAAAGCGGCATGAGGACAGAGTGAGAGTTCCAGGGAGACTCGGGGCTAAGTGCGGAGCAGGGAGTGAGCGAGAATTCCAGGGAGACTCGGGGCTCAAAGTGTCAAGAGGAGAGAGTCAGTGTTCTGGAGAGACTCGGGGCGGAAAGCGGCGCAACGACAGAGCGAGAGTTCCAGGAAGCCGCTTGGTTGAAGGCGGCTCGAAGACAGAGCAAGAGTTCCAGGGAGACTTGCGGTTGAAATTCGCGCAAGGTCAGACCGAGAGTTCCAGGGAGACTCGGGGTTGAAAGTGGCGCGAGGAGAGAGCGAGCGTTCCGGAGTGAATCGGGGCTGAAAGCGGCGTTGGACAGAGTGAGAGTTCCAGGGAGACTCGGGCATGAAAGCGGCATGAGGACAGAGCGAGGGTTCCATGGAGACTCGGGGTTGAAGGTGGCACGACAACAAAGTGAGAGCTCCAGGGAGACTCAGGGCTGAAAGCGGCTCGAGACAAAGCGAGAGTTCTGGAGAGACTCGGGACTCAAAGCGGCTCGAGACAGAGCGAGAGTTCTGGAGAGACTCGGGGCTGAAACCGGCACGAAGACAGAGCGGGAGTTCAAGGGTGACTCGGGGCTGAAAGCGGCATGAGGACAGAGAGAGAGTTCTAGGGAGACTCGGGGCTGAAAGCGGCACGAGGACAGAGCGAGAATTCCAGGGAGACACGGGGCTGAAAGTGGGGTGAGGACCGAGCAATAATTCCAGGGAGATTCGGGGCTGAAAGCGGCAGGAGGACTGAATGAGATTTCCAGGGAGACTTGGGGCTGAAAGCCGCACGAGGACGTAGCGAGAGTTCCAGGGATACTCGGGGCTGAAAGCGGAATGAGGACAGAGTGAGAATTCCAGTGAGACTCGCGGCTGAAATCGGCATGAGGACAGAGTGAGAGTTCCAGGGAGACTCGTGGCTGAAAGTGGCACGAGGACCGAGCACGAATTCCAGGGAGATTCGGGGCTGAAAGTGGAGCGAGGACAGAGCGAGAGTTCCAGGGAGACTCGGGGTTGAAAGCGGCACAAGGACAGAGCGAGAGTTCCAGGGAGACTCGGGGTTGAAATTAGCGCAAGGACAGAGCGAGAGTTCCAGGGAGACTCGGGGCTGAAAGCGACGTGGAAGAGAGTGAGAGTTCCAGGGAGACTCAGGGATGAAAGCGTCACGAAGACAAAGCGAGAGATCCAGCGAGACTCGGGGCTGAATGCGGCGCGAGGACAGAGCGGGAGTTCTGGGGTGAGTTGAAGCTGAAAGCAGCGCGAGGACAGAGTGAGAGTTCAAGGGAGACTCGGGGTTGAAAGCAGGGAGGACAGAGTGAGAGTTCCAGGAACACTCGGGGCTGAAAGTCGCTCGAGGACAGAGCAGGAGTTCCAGGGATATTCGGGACTGAAAGCGGCACCTGGACAGAGTGAGAGATCGAGGGAGAGTCGAGGCTGAAAGCGGCACGTGGACAGAGGGAGAATTCCAGGGAGAGTAGGGGCTGAAAGCGGCACGAGGACAGATTGAGAGTTCCAGGGAGACTCGGGGGTAAATGCGGCGCGGAGAGAGCGAGAATTCCAGGGAGACTCGGGGCTGAAAGTGTCAAGAGGACAGAGTGAGTGTTCTGGAGAGACTCGGGGCTGAGAGCTGCAAACCGACAGTGAGAGAGTTCCAGGGATTCGCGGGGCTGAAGGCACCTCGAAGACAGAGTGAGGATTCCAGTGGCGTTGGAGAGAGTGAGAGTTCCAGGGATACTCGGGTTTGAAAGCGGCACAAGGACAGAGCGAGAGCTCCAGCGAGACTCAGGGTTGAAATTAGCTCAAGGACAGAGCGAGAGTTCCAGGGAACCTCAGGGTTGAAAGCGGCGCGCGGAGAGAGCAAGATTTCCGGAGAGACTCGGTGCTGAAAGCGGAGTTGGAGAGAGTGAGAGTTCCAGGGAGACTCGGGGCTGAAAGCGGCATGAGGACAGAGTGAGAGTTCGAGGGAGACTCGGGGCTGAAAGCGGCGCAAGGACAGAGCGAGAGTTCGACGGGGACTCGGGGCTGAAAGCGGCGCAAGGACAGAGCGAGAGTTCGACGGGGATGCGGGGCTGAAAGTGGTGTGAGGACAGAGCGAGAGTTCGACGGGGACTCAGGGCTGAAAGCGGTGCGAGGACAGAGCGGGAGTTCTGGGGTGAGTTGAAGCTGAAAGCAGCGCGAGGACAGAGTGAGAGTTCAAGGGAGACTTGGGGTTGAAAGCAGGGAGGACAGAGTGAGAGTTCCAGGAACACTCGGGGCTGAAAGTCGCTCGAGAAAAGAGCAGGAGTTCCATGGATATTCAGGGCTGAAAGCGGCGCCTGGACAGAGCGAGGGTTCCATGGAGACTCGGGGTTGAAGGTGGCACGACAACAAAGTGAGAGCTCCAGGGAGACTCGGGGCTGAAAGCGGCTCGAGACAAAGCGAGAGTTCTGGAGAGACTCGGGACTCAAAGCGGCTCGAGACAGAGCGAGAGTTCTGGAGAGACTCGGGGCTGAAACCGGCACGAAGACAGAGCGGGAGTTCAAGGGTGACTCGGGGCTGAAAGCTGCATGAGGACAGAGCGAGAGTTCTAGGGAGACTCGGGGCTGAAAGCGGCACGAGGACAGAGCGAGAATTCCAGGGAGACACGGGGCTGAAAGTGGGGTGAGGACCGAGCAATAATTCCAGGGAGATTCGGGGCTGAAAGCGGCAGGAGGACTGAATGAGATTTCCAGGGAGACTTGGGGCTGAAAGCCGCACGAGGACGTAGCGAGAGTTCCAGGGATACTCGGGGCTGACAGCGGAACGAGGACAGAGTGAGAATTCCAGTGAGACTCGCGGCTGAAATCGGCACGAGGACAGAGTGAGAGTTCCAGGGAGACTCGTGGCTGAAAGTGGCACGAGGACCGAGCGCGAATTCCAGGGAGATTCGGGGCTGAAAGTGGAGCGAGGACAGAGCGAGAGTTCCAGGGAGACTCGGGGTTGAAAGCGGCACAAGGACAGAGCGAGAGTTCCAGGGAGACTCGGGGTTGAAATTAGCGCAAGGACAGAGCGAGAGTTCCAGGGAGACTCGGGGCTGAAAGCGACGTGGAAGAGAGTGAGAGTTCCAGGGAGACTCAGGGATGAAAGCGGCACGAAGACAAAGCGAGAGATCCAGCGAGACTCGGGGCTGAATGCGGCGCGAGGACAGAGCGGGAGTTCTGGGGTGAGTTGAAGCTGAAAGCAGCGTGAGGACAGAGTGAGAGTTCAAGGGAGACTCGGGGTTGAAAGCAGGGAGGACAGAGTGAGAGTTCCAGGAACACTCGGGGCTGAAAGTCACTCGAGGACAGAGCAGGAGTTCCAGGGATATTCAGGGCTGAAAGCGGCGCCTGGACAGAGTGAGAGATCGAGGGAGAGTCAAGGCTGAAAGCGGCACGTGGACAGAGGGAGAATTCCAGGGAGAGTAGGGGCTGAAAGCGGCACGAGGACAGATTGAGAGTTCCAGGGAGACTCGGGGGTAAATGCGGCGCGGAGAGAGCGAGAATTCCAGGGAGACTCGGGGCTGAAAGTGTCAAGAGGACAGAGTGAGTGTTCTGGAGAGACTCGGGGCTGAGAGCTGCACACCGACAGTGAGAGAGTTCCAGGGAGTCGCGGGGTTGAAGGCACCTCGAAGACAGAGCGAGGATTCCAGTGAGACTCAGGGCTGAAAGCGGCGTGGGAGAGAGTGAGAGTTCCAGGGATACTCGGGGATGAAAGCGGCACAAGGACAGAGCGAGAGCTCCAGCGAGACTCAGGGTTGAAATTAGCTCAAGGACAGAGCGAGAGTTCCAGGGAACCTCAGGGTTGAAAGTGGCACGCGGAGAGAGCAAGATTTCCGGAGAGACTCGGTGCTGAAAGCAGAGTTGGAGAGAGTGAGAGTTCCAGGGAGACTCGGGGCTGAAAGCGGCATGAGGACAGAGTGAGAGTTTGAGGGAGACTCAGGGCTGAAAGCGGCGCAAGGACAGAGCGAGAGTTCGACGGGGACTCGGGGCTGAAAGCGGCGCAAGGACAGAGCGAGAGTTCGACGGGGACTCGGGGCTGAAAGCTGTGTGAGGACAGAGCGAGAGTTCGACGGGGACTCGGGGCTGAAAGCGGTGCGAGGACAGAGCGGGAGTTCTGGGGTGAGTTGAAGCTGAAAGCAGCGCGAGGACAGAGTGAGAGTTCAAGGGAGACTTGGGGTTGAAAGCAGGGAGGACAGAGTGAGAGTTCCAGGAACACTCGGGGCTGAAAGTCGCTCGAGGACAGAGCAGGAGTGCCAGGGATATTCGGGGCTGAAAGCGGCGCCTGGACAGAGTGAGAGATCGAGGGAGAGTCGAGGCTGAAAGCGGCACGTGGACAGAGGGAGAATTCCAGGGAGAGTAGGGGCTGAAAGCGGCACGAGGACAGATTGAGAGTTCCAGGGAGACTCGGGGGTAAATGCGGCGCGGAGAGAGCGAGAATTCCAGGGAGACTCGGGGCTGAAAGCGACACGAGGACATAGCGAGAGATCCAGGGAGACAAGGGGCTGAAAGCGGCACGAGGACAGAGTGAGAGTTCCAGGGAGTCTCGGGGCTAAATGCGGCGCGGGAAGAGAGCGAGAATTCCAGGGACACTCGGGGCTGAAAGTGTCAAGAGGACAGAGCGAGTGTTCTGGAGAGACTCGCGGCTGAGAGCGGCACAACGACAGTGAGAGAGTTCCAGGGAGCCGCGGGGTTGAAGGCGCCTCGAGGACAGAGCGAGAGTTCCAGTGAGACTCGGGGTTGAAATTCGCGCGAGGACAGAGCGAGAGTTCTGGAGAGCCTCGGGGCTGAAAGCGGCACAAAGACAGAGCGAGAGTTCCAGGGAGACTCGGGGCTGAAAGCGGCATGAGGACAGAGCGAGAGTTCCAGGGAGACTCGTGGCTGAAAGCGGCGCAGGGAGAGAGCGAGAATTCCAGGGTTACTCGGAGCTGAAAGCGGCACGAGGACAGAGCGAGAATTCCAGGGAGAAACGGAGCTGAAAGTGGCTCAAGGACAGAGCAAGAGTTCCTGTGAGACTCGGGGTTGAAGGCCGCACGAGGACAGAGTGGAGTTCAGCGGGGAGTCGAAGCTGAAAGCGGCGCGAGAACAGAGTGAGAGTTCCAGGGAGACTCGGGGCTAAATGCGGCGCGGGGAGAGAGCGAGAATTCCAGTGAGACTCGGGGCTGAAAGTGCTTCGAGGACGGAGCAGGAGTACCAGGGAGACTCGTGGCTGAAAGTGGCACGAGGACCGAGCACGAATTCCAGGGAGATTCGGGGCTGAAAGTGGAGCGAGGACAGAGCGAGAGTTCCAGGGAGACTCGGGGTTGAAAGCGGCACAAGGACAGAGCGAGAGTTCCAGGGAGACTCGGGGTTGAAATTAGCGCAAGGACAGAGCGAGAGTTCCAGGGAGACTCGGGGCTGAAAGCGACGTGGAAGAGAGTGAGAGTTCCAGGGAGACTCAGTGATGAAAGCGTCACGAAGACAAAGCGAGAGATCCAGCGAGACTCGGGGCTGAATGCGGCGCGAGGACAGAGCGGGAGTTCTGGGGTGAGTTGAAGCTGAAAGCAGCGCGAGGACAGAGTGAGAGTTCAAGGGAGACTTGGGGTTGAAAGCAGGGAGGACAGAGTGAGAGTTCCAGGAACACTCGGGGCTGAAAGTCGCTCGAGGACAGAGCAGGAGTTCCAGGGATATTCGGGGCTGAAAGCGGCACAAGGACAGAGCGAGAGCTCCAGCGAGACTCAGGGTTGAAATTAGCTCAAGGACAGAGCGAGAGTTCCAGGGAACCTCAGGGTTGAAAGCGGCGCGCGGAGAGAGCAAGATTTCCGGAGAGACTCGGTGCTGAAAGCAGAGTTGGAGAGAGTGAGAGTTCCAGGGAGACTCGGGGCTGAAAGCGGCATGAGGACAGAGTGAGAGTTCGAGGGAGACTCGGGGCTGAAAGCGGCGCAAGGACAGAGCGAGAGTTCGACGGGGACTCGGGGCTGAAAGCGGCGCAAGGACAGAGCGAGAGTTCGACGGGGATTCGGGGCTGAAAGTGGTGTGTGGACAGAGCGAGAGTTCGACGGGGACTCGGGGCTGAAAGCGGTGCGAGGACAGAGCGGGAGTTCTGGGGTGAGTTGAAGCTGAAAGCAGCGCGAGGACAGAGTGAGAGTTCAAGGGAGACTTGGGGTTGAAAGCAGGGAGGACAGAGTGAGAGTTCCAGGAACACTCGGGGCTGAAAGTCGCTCGAGAAAAGAGCAGGAGTTCCATGGATATTCAGGGCTGAAAGCGGCGCCTGGACAGAGCGAGGGTTCCATGGAGACTCGGGGTTGAAGGTGGCACGACAACAAAGTGAGAGCTCCAGGGAGACTCGGGGCTGAAAGCGGCTCGAGACAAAGCGAGAGTTCTGGAGAGACTCGGGACTCAAAGCGGCTCGAGACAGAGCGAGAGTTCTGGAGAGACTCGGGGCTGAAACCGGCACGAAGACAGAGCGGGAGTTCAAGGGTGACTCGGGGCTGAAAGCTGCATGAGGACAGAGCGAGAGTTCTAGGGAGACTCGGGGCTGAAAGCGGCACGAGGACAGAGCGAGAATTCCAGGGAGACACGGGGCTGAAAGTGGGGTGAGGACCGAGCAATAATTCCAGGGAGATTCGGGGCTGAAAGCGGCAGGAGGACTGAATGAGATTTCCAGGGAGACTTGGGGCTGAAAGCCGCACGAGGACGTAGCGAGAGTTCCAGGGATACTCGGGGCTGACAGCGGAACGAGGACAGAGTGAGAATTCCAGTGAGACTCGCGGCTGAAATCGGCACGAGGACAGAGTGAGAGTTCCAGGGAGACTCGTGGCTGAAAGTGGCACGAGGACCGAGCGCGAATTCCAGGGAGATTCGGGGCTGAAAGTGGAGCGAGGACAGAGCGAGAGTTCCAGGGAGACTCGGGGTTGAAAGCGGCACAAGGACAGAGCGAGAGTTCCAGGGAGACTCGGGGTTGAAATTAGCGCAAGGACAGAGCGAGAGTTGCAGGGAGACTCGGGGCTGAAAGCGACGTGGAAGAGAGTGAGAGTTCCAGGGAGACTCAGGGATGAAAGCGGCATGAAGACAAAGCGAGAGATCCAGCGAGACTCGGGGCTGAATGCGGCGCGAGGACAGAGCGGGAGTTCTGGGGTGAGTTGAAGCTGAAAGCAGCGCGAGGACAGAGTGAGAGTTCAAGGGAGACTCGGGGTTGAAAGCAGGGAGGACAGTGTGAGAGTTCCAGGAACACTCGGGGCTGAAAGTCACTCGAGGACAGAGCAGGAGTTCCAGGAATATTCAGGGCTGAAAGCGGCGCCTGGACAGAGTGAGAGATCGAGGGAGAGTCAAGGCTGAAAGCGGCACGTGGACAGAGGGAGAGTTCCAGGGAGACTCGGGGCTGAAAGCGGCTGAGACAGAGCGAGAGTTCTGGAGAGCCTCGGGGCTGAAAGCGGCACGAAGACAGAGCGAGAGTTCCAGGGAGACTCGGGGCTGAAAGCGGCATGAGGACAGAGCGAGAGTTCCAGGGAGACTCGTGGCTGAAAGCGGCGCAGGGAGAGAGCGAGAATTCCAGGGTTACTCGGAGCTGAAAGCGGCACGAGGACAGAGCGAGAATTCCAGGGAGAAACGGAGCTGAAAGCGGCTCAAGGACAGAGCAAGAGTTCCTGTGAGACTCGGGGTTGAAGGCCGCACGAGGACAGAGTGGAGTTCAGCGGGGAGTTGAAGCTGAAAGCGGCGCGAGAACAGAGTGAGAGTTCCAGGGAGACTCGGGGCTAAATGCGGCGCGGGGAGAGAGCGAGAATTCCAGTGAGACTCGGGGCTGAAAGTGGCTCGAGGACAGAGCAGGAGTACCAGGGAGACTCGTGGCTGAAAGTGGCACGAGGACCGAGCACGAATTCCAGGGAGATTCGGGGCTGAAAGTGGAGCGAGGACAGAGCGAGAGTTCCAGGGAGACTCGGGGTTGAAAGCGGCACAAGGACAGAGCGAGAGTTCCAGGGAGACTCGGGGTTGAAATTAGCGCAAGGACAGAGCGAGAGTTCCAGGGAGACTCGGGGCTGAAAGCGACGTGGAAGAGAGTGAGAGTTCCAGGGAGACTCAGGGATGAAAGCGTCACGAAGACAAAGCGAGAGATCCAGCGAGACTCGGGGCTGAATGCGGCGCGAGGACAGAGCGGGAGTTCTGGGGTGAGTTGAAGCTGAAAGCAGCGCGAGGACAGAGTGAGAGTTCAAGGGAGACTTGGGGTTGAAAGCAGGGAGGACAGAGTGAGAGTTCCAGGAACACTCGGGGCTGAAAGTCGCTCGAGGACAGAGCAGGAGTTCCAGGGATATTCGGGGCTGAAAGCGGCACAAGGACAGAGCGAGAGCTCCAGCGAGACTCAGGGTTGAAATTAGCTCAAGGACAGAGCGAGAGTTCCAGGGAACCTCAGGGTTGAAAGCGGCGCGCGGAGAGAGCAAGATTTCCGGAGAGACTCGGTGCTGAAAGCAGAGTTGGAGAGAGTGAGAGTTCCAGGGAGACTCGGGGCTGAAAGCGGCATGAGGACAGAGTGAGAGTTCGAGGGAGCCTCGGGGCTGAAAGCGGCGCAAGGACAGAGCGAGAGTTCGACGGGGACTCGGGGCTGAAAGCGGCGCAAGGACAGAGCGAGAGTTCGACGGGGATGCGGGGCTGAAAGTGGTGTGTGGACAGAGCGAGAGTTCGACGGGGACTCGGGGCTGAAAGCGGTGCGAGGACAGAGCGGGAGTTCTGGGGTGAGTTGAAGCTGAAAGCAGCGCGAGGACAGAGTGAGAGTTCAAGGGAGACTTGGGGTTGAAAGCAGGGAGGACAGAGTGAGAGTTCCAGGAACACTCGGGGCTGAAAGTCGCTCGAGAAAAGAGCAGGAGTTCCATGGATATTCAGGGCTGAAAGCGGCGCCTGGACAGAGCGAGGGTTCCATGGAGACTCGGGGTTGAAGGTGGCACGACAACAAAGTGAGAGCTCCAGGGAGACTCGGGGCTGAAAGCGGCTCGAGACAAAGCGAGAGTTCTGGAGAGACTCGGGACTCAAAGCGGCTCGAGACAGAGCGAGAGTTCTGGAGAGACTCGGGGCTGAAACCGGCACGAAGACAGAGCGGGAGTTCAAGGGTGACTCGGGGCTGAAAGCTGCATGAGGACAGAGCGAGAGTTCTAGGGAGACTCGGGGCTGAAAGCGGCACGAGGACAGAGCGAGAATTCCAGGGAGACACGGGGCTGAAAGTGGGGTGAGGACCGAGCAATAATTCCAGGGAGATTCGGGGCTGAAAGCAGCAGGAGGACTGAATGAGATTTCCAGGGAGACTTGGGGCTGAAAGCCGCACGAGGACGTAGCGAGAGTTCCAGGGATACTCGGGGCTGACAGCGGAACGAGGACAGAGTGAGAATTCCAGTGAGACTCGCGGCTGAAATCGGCACGAGGACAGAGTGAGAGTTCCAGGGAGACTCGGGGCTGAAAGTGGCATGAGGACAGAGCGAGAGTTCCAGGGAGACTCGTGGCTGAAAGCGGCGCAGGGAGAGAGCGAGAATTCCACGGTTACTCGGAGCTGAAAGCGGCACGAGGACAGACCGCGAATTCCAGGGAGAAACGGAGCTGAAAGCGGCTCAAGGACAGAGCAAGAGTTCCTGTGAGACTCGGGGTTGAAGGCCGCACGAGGACAGAGTGGAGTTCAGCGGGGAGTTGAAGCTGAAAGTGGCGCGAGAACAGAGTGAGAGTTCCAGGGAGACTCGGGGCTAAATGCGGCGCGGGGAGAGAGCGAGAATTCCAGTGAGACTCGGGGCTGAAAGTGGCTCGAGGACAGAGCAGGAGTACCAGGGAGACTCGTGGCTGAAAGTGGCACGAGGACCGAGCACGAATTCCAGGGAGATTCGGGGCTGAAAGTGGAGCGAGGACAGAGCGAGAGTTCCAGGGAGACTCGGGGTTGAAAGCGGCACAAGGACAGAGCGAGAGTTCCAGGGAGACTCGGGGTTGAAATTAGCGCAAGGACAGAGCGAGAGTTCCAGGGAGACTCGGGGCTGAAAGCGACGTGGAAGAGAGTGAGAGTTCCAGGGAGACTCAGGGATGAAAGCGTCACGAAGACAAAGCGAGAGATCCAGCGAGACTCGGGGCTGAATGCGGCGCGAGGACAGAGCGGGAGTTCTGGGGTGAGTTGAAGCTGAAAGCAGCGCGAGGACAGAGTGAGAGTTCAAGGGAGACTCGGGGTTGAAAGCAGGGAGGACAGAGTGAGAGTTCCAGGAACACTCGGGGCTGAAAGTCGCTCGAGGACAGAGCAGGAGTTCCAGGGATATTCGGGGCTGAAAGCGGCGCCTGGACAGAGTGAGAGATCGAGGGAGAGTCAAGGCTGAAAGCGGCACGTGGACAGAGGGAGAGTTCCAGGGAGACTCGGGGCTGAAAGCGGCTCGAGACAGAGCGAGAGTTCTGGAGAGCCTCGGGGCTGAAAGCGGCACGAAGACAGAGCGAGAGTTCCAGGGAGACTCGGGGCTGAAAGCGGCATGAGGACAGAGCGAGGGTTCCATGGAGACTCGGGGTTGAAGGTGGCATGACAACAAAGCAAGAGTTCCAGGGAGACTCGGGACTGAAAGCGGCTCGAGACAGAGCGAGAGTTCCAGGGAGAGTCGGGGCTGAAAGCGGCACGAGGACAGAGCGAGAGTTCCAGGGAGACTCGGGGCTGAAAGCGGCGCAGGGAGAGAGCGAGAATTCCAGGGTTACTCGGAGCTGAAAGCGGCACGAGGACAGAGCGAGAATTCCAGGGAGACACGGAGCTGAAAGCGGCTCAAGGACAGAGCAAGAGTTCCAGTGAGACTCGGGGTTGAAGGCCGCACAAGGACAGATTGGAGTTCAGCGGGGAGTTGAAGCTGAAAGTGGCGCGAGGACAGAGCGAGAGTTCCATGGAGACTCGGGGCTGAATTCCGGAAGGACAGAGCGAGAGTTCCAGGGAGACTAGGGGCTGAAAGTCGCTCGAGGACAGAGCAGGAGTTCCAGGGATATTCGGGGCTGAAAGCGGCGCCTGGACAGAGTGAGAGATCGAGGGAGAGTCGGGGCTGATAGCGGCACGAGGACAGAGCGAGAGTTCCAGGGAGACACGGGGCTAAATCGTCGCACGGAGAGAGCGAGAATTCCAGGGAGACTCGGGGCTGAAAGTGTCAAGAGGACAGAGTGAGTGTTCTGGAGAGACTCGGGGCTGAGAGCTGCACACCGACAGTACAAGAGTTCCAGGTAGCCGCGGGGTTGAAGGCACCTCGAAGACAGAGCGAGGATTCCAGTGAGACTCGGGGCTGAAAGCGGCGTTGGAGAGAGTGAGAGTTCCAGGGATACTCGGCGATGAAAGCGGCACAAGGACAGAGCGAGAGCTCCAGCGAGACTCAGGGTTGAAATTAGCTCAAGGACAGAGCGAGAGTTCCAGGGAACCTCGGGGTTGAAAGCGGCGCGAGGATCGAGCAAGATTTCCGGAGAGACTCGGTGCTGAAAGCGGAGTTGGAGAGAGTGAGAGTTCCAGGGAGACTCGGGGCTGAAAACGGCATGAGGACAGAGTGAGAGTTCGAGGGAGACTCGGGGCTGAAAGCGGCTCAAGGACAGAGCAAGAGTTCCTGTGAGACTCGGGGTTGAAGGCCACACGAGGACAGAGTGGAGTTCAGCGGGGAGTTGAAGCTGAAAGCGGCACGAGGACAGAGTGAGAGTTCCAGGGAGACTCGGGGCTAAATGCGGCGCGGGGAGAGAGCGAGAATTCCAGTGAGACTCGGGGCTGAAAGTGGTGCCAGGACAGAGTGAGAGTTCGAGGGAGACTCGGGGCTGAAAGCAGCGCGAGGACAGAGTGAGAGTTCAAGGGAGACTCAGGGTTGAAAGCAGGGAGGACAGAGTGAAAGTTCCAGGAACACTCGGGGCTGAAAGTCGCTCGAGGACAGAGCAGGAGTTCCAGGGATATTCGGGGCTGAATGCGGCGCCTGGACAGAGTGAGAGATCGAGGGAGAGTCGGGGCTGAAAGCGGCACAAGGACAGAGGGAGAATTCCAGTGAGACTCGGGGCTGAAAGCGGCACGAGGACAGATTGAGAGTTCCAGGGAGACACGGGGCTAAATGCGGCGCGGGGAGAGAGCGAGAATTCCAGGGAGACTCGGGGCTGAAAGTGTCAAGAGGACAGAGTGAGTGTTCTGGAGAGACTCGGGGCTGAGAGCTGCACACCGACAGTGCGAGAGTTCCAGGGAGCCGTGGGGTTGAAGGCACCTCGAAGACAGAGCGAGAATTCCAGTGAGACTCGGGGCTGAAAGCGGCGTTGGAGAGAGTGAGAGTTCCAGGCATACTTGGGGTTGAAAGCGGCGCGAGGAGAGAGTGAGATTTCCGCAGAGACTCGGGGCTGAAAGCGGCACGAGGACAGAGCGAGAGTTCCAAGGATACTAGTGTCTGAAAGCGGCATGAGGACAGAGTGAGAGTTCCAGGGAGACTCGGGGCTAAGTGCGGAGCAGGGAGTGAGCGAGAATTCCAGGGAGACTCGGGGCTCAAAGTGTCAAGAGGAGAGAGTCAGTGTTCTGGAGAGACTCGGGGCGGAAAGCGGCGCAACGACAGAGCGAGAGTTCCAGGAAGCCGCTTGGTTGAAGGCGGCTCGAAGACAGAGCAAGAGTTCCAGGGAGACTTGGGGTTGAAATTCGCGCAAGGTCAGACCGAGAGTTCCAGGGAGACTCGGGGTTGAAAGTGGCGCGAGGAGAGAGCGAGCGTTCCGGAGTGAATCGGGGCTGAAAGCGGCGTTGGACAGAGTGAGAGTTCCAGGGAGACTCGGGCATGAAAGCGGCATGAGGACAGAGAGAGAGTTCTAGGGAGACTCGGGGCTGAAAGCGGCACGAGGACAGAGCGAGAATTCCAGGGAGACACGGGGCTGAAAGTGGGGTGAGGACCGAGCAATAATTCCAGGGAGATTCGGGGCTGAAAGCGGCAGGAGGACTGAATGAGATTTCCAGGGAGACTTGGGGCTGAAAGCCGCACGAGGACGTAGCGAGAGTTCCAGGGATACTCGGGGCTGAAAGCGGAATGAGGACAGAGTGAGAATTCCAGTGAGACTCGCGGCTGAAATCGGCATGAGGACAGAGTGAGAGTTCCAGGGAGACTCGTGGCTGAAAGTGGCACGAGGACCGAGCACGAATTCCAGGGAGATTCGGGGCTGAAAGTGGAGCGAGGACAGAGCGAGAGTTCCAGGGAGACTCGGGGTTGAAAGCGGCACAAGGACAGAGCGAGAGTTCCAGGGAGACTCGGGGTTGAAATTAGCGCAAGGACAGAGCGAGAGTTCCAGGGAGACTCGGGGCTGAAAGCGACGTGGAAGAGAGTGAGAGTTCCAGGGAGACTCAGGGATGAAAGCGTCACGAAGACAAAGCGAGAGATCCAGCGAGACTCGGGGCTGAATGCGGCGCGAGGACAGAGCGGGAGTTCTGGGGTGAGTTGAAGCTGAAAGCAGCGCGAGGACAGAGTGAGAGTTCAAGGGAGACTCGGGGTTGAAAGCAGGGAGGACAGAGTGAGAGTTCCAGGAACACTCGGGGCTGAAAGTCGCTCGAGGACAGAGCAGGAGTTCCAGGGATATTCGGGACTGAAAGCGGCACCTGGACAGAGTGAGAGATCGAGGGAGAGTCGAGGCTGAAAGCGGCACGTGGACAGAGGGAGAATTCCAGGGAGAGTAGGGGCTGAAAGCGGCACGAGGACAGATTGAGAGTTCCAGGGAGACTCGGGGGTAAATGCGGCGCGGAGAGAGCGAGAATTCCAGGGAGACTCGGGGCTGAAAGTGTCAAGAGGACAGAGTGAGTGTTCTGGAGAGACTCGGGGCTGAGAGCTGCAAACCGACAGTGAGAGAGTTCCAGGGATTCGCGGGGCTGAAGGCACCTCGAAGACAGAGTGAGGATTCCAGTGGCGTTGGAGAGAGTGAGAGTTCCAGGGATACTCGGGTTTGAAAGCGGCACAAGGACAGAGCGAGAGCTCCAGCGAGACTCAGGGTTGAAATTAGCTCAAGGACAGAGCGAGAGTTCCAGGGAACCTCAGGGTTGAAAGCGGCGCGCGGAGAGAGCAAGATTTCCGGAGAGACTCGGTGCTGAAAGCGGAGTTGGAGAGAGTGAGAGTTCCAGGGAGACTCGGGGCTGAAAGCGGCATGAGGACAGAGTGAGAGTTCGAGGGAGACTCGGGGCTGAAAGCGGCGCAAGGACAGAGCGAGAGTTCGACGGGGTCTCGGGGCTGAAAGCGGCGCAAGGACAGAGCGAGAGTTCGACGGGGATGCGGGGCTGAAAGTGGTGTGAGGACAGAGCGAGAGTTCGACGGGGACTCGGGGCTGAAAGCGGTGCGAGGACAGAGCGGGAGTTCTGGGGTGAGTTGAAGCTGAAAGCAGCGCGAGGACAGAGTGAGAGTTCAAGGGAGACTTGGGGTTGAAAGCAGGGAGGACAGAGTGAGAGTTCCAGGAACACTCGGGGCTGAAAGTCGCTCGAGAAAAGAGCAGGAGTTCCATGGATATTCAGGGCTGAAAGCGGCGCCTGGACAGAGCGAGGGTTCCATGGAGACTCGGGGTTGAAGGTGGCACGACAACAAAGTGAGAGCTCCAGGGAGACTCGGGGCTGAAAGCGGCTCGAGACAAAGCGAGAGTTCTGGAGAGACTCGGGACTCAAAGCGGCTCGAGACAGAGCGAGAGTTCTGGAGAGACTCGGGGCTGAAACCGGCACGAAGACAGAGCGGGAGTTCAAGGGTGACTCGGGGCTGAAAGCTGCATGAGGACAGAGCGAGAGTTCTAGGGAGACTCGGGGCTGAAAGCGGCACGAGGACAGAGCGAGAATTCCAGGAGACACGGGGCTGAAAGTGGGGTGAGGACCGAGCAATAATTCCAGGGAGATTCGGGGCTGAAAGCGGCAGGAGGACTGAATGAGATTTCCAGGGAGACTTGGGGCTGAAAGCCGCACGAGGACGTAGCGAGAGTTCCAGGGATACTCGGGGCTGACAGCGGAACGAGAACAGAGTGAGAATTCCAGTGAGACTCGCGGCTGAAATCGGCACGAGGACAGAGTGAGAGTTCCAGGGAGACTCGTGGCTGAAAGTGGCACGAGGACCGAGCGCGAATTCCAGGGAGATTCGGGGCTGAAAGTGGAGCGAGGACAGAGCGAGAGTTCCAGGGAGACTCGGGGTTGAAAGCGGCACAAGGACAGAGCGAGAGTTCCAGGGAGACTCGGGGTTGAAATTAGCGCAAGGACAGAGCGAGAGTTCCAGGGAGACTCGGGGCTGAAAGCGACGTGGAAGAGAGTGAGAGTTCCAGGGAGACTCAGGGATGAAAGCGGCACGAAGACAAAGCGAGAGATCCAGCGAGACTCGGGGCTGAATGCGGCGCGAGGACAGAGCGGGAGTTCTGGGGTGAGTTGAAGCTGAAAGCAGCGCGAGGACAGAGTGAGAGTTCAAGGGAGACTCGGGGTTGAAAGCAGGGAGGACAGAGTGAGAGTTCCAGGAACACTCGGGGCTGAAAGTCACTCGAGGACAGAGCAGGAGTTCCAGGGATATTCAGGGCTGAAAGCGGCGCCTGGACAGAGTGAGAGATCGAGGGAGAGTCAAGGCTGAAAGCGGCACGTGGACAGAGGGAGAATTCCAGGGAGAGTAGGGGCTGAAAGCGGCACGAGGACAGATTGAGAGTTCCAGGGAGACTCGGGGGTAAATGCGGTGCGGAGAGAGCGAGAATTCCGGGGAGACTCGGGGCTGAAAGTGTCAAGAGGACAGAGTGAGTGTTCTGGAGAGACTCGGGGCTGAGAGCTGCACACCGACAGTGAGAGAGTTCCAGGGAGTCGCGGGGTTGAAGGCACCTCGAAGACAGAGCGAGGATTCCAGTGAGACTCAGGGCTGAAAGCGGCGTGGGAGAGAGTGAGAGTTCCAGGGACACTCGGGGATGAAAGCGGCACAAGGACAGAGCGAGAGCTCCAGCGAGACTCAGGGTTGAAATTAGCTCAAGGACAGAGCGAGAGTTCCAGGGAACCTCAGGGTTGAAAGTGGCGCGCGGAGAGAGCAAGATTTCCGGAGAGACTCGGTGCTGAAAGCAGAGTTGGAGAGAGTGAGAGTTCCAGGGAGACTCGGGGCTGAAAGCGGCATGAGGACAGAGTGAGAGTTTGAGGGAGACTCGGGGCTGAAAGCGGCGCAAGGACAGAGCGAGAGTTCGACGGGGACTCGGGGCTGAAAGCGGCGCAAGGACAGAGCGAGAGTTCGACGGGGACTCGGGGCTGAAAGCTGTGTGAGGACAGAGCGAGAGTTCGACGGGGACTCGGGGCTGAAAGCGGTGCGAGGACAGAGCGGGAGTTCTGGGGTGAGTTGAAGCTGAAAGCAGCGCGAGGACAGAGTGAGAGTTCAAGGGAGACTTGGGGTTGAAAGCAGGGAGGACAGAGTGAGAGTTCCAGGAACACTCGGGGCTGAAAGTCGCTCGAGGACAGAGCAGGAGTGCCAGGGATATTCGGGGCTGAAAGCGGCGCCTGGACAGAGTGAGAGATCGAGGGAGAGTCGAGGCTGAAAGCGGCACGTGGACAGAGGGAGAATTCCAGGGAGAGTAGGGGCTGAAAGCGGCACGAGGACAGATTGAGAGTTCCAGGGAGACTCGGGGGTAAATGCGGCGCGGAGAGAGCGAGAATTCCAGGGAGACTCGGGGCTGAAAGCGACACGAGGACATAGCGAGAGATCCAGGGAGACAAGGGGCTGAAAGCGGCACGAGGACAGAGTGAGAGTTCCAGGGAGTCTCGGGGCTAAATGCGGCGCGGGAAGAGAGCGAGAATTCCAGGGACACTCGGGGCTGAAAGTGTCAAGAGGACAGAGCGAGTGTTCTGGAGAGACTCGGGGCTGAGAGCGGCACAACGACAGTGAGAGAGTTCCAGGGAGCCGCGGGGTTGAAGGCGCCTCGAGGACAGAGCGAGAGTTCCAGTGAGACTCGGGGTTGAAATTCGCGCGAGGACAGAGCGAGAGTTCTGGAGAGCCTCGGGGCTGAAAGCGGCACAAAGACAGAGCGAGAGTTCCAGGGAGACTCGGGGCTGAAAGCGGCATGAGGACAGAGCGAGAGTTCCAGGGAGACTCGTGGCTGAAAGCGGCGCAGGGAGAGAGCGAGAATTCCAGGGTTACTCGGAGCTGAAAGCGGCACGAGGACAGACCGCGAATTCCAGGGAGAAACGGAGCTGAAAGTGGCTCAAGGACAGAGCAAGAGTTCCTGTGAGACTCGGGGTTGAAGGCCGCACGAGGACAGAGTGGAGTTCAGCGGGGAGTCGAAGCTGAAAGCGGCGCGAGAACAGAGTGAGAGTTCCAGGGAGACTCGGGGCTAAATGCGGCGCGGGGAGAGAGCGAGAATTCCAGTGAGACTCGGGGCTGAAAGTGGCTCGAGGACAGAGCAGGAGTACCAGGGAGACTCGTGGCTGAAAGTGGCACGAGGACCGAGCACGAATTCCAGGGAGATTCGGGGCTGAAAGTGGAGCGAGGACAGAGCGAGAGTTCCAGGGAGACTCGGGGTTGAAAGCGGCACAAGGACAGAGCGAGAGTTCCAGGGAGACTCGGGGTTGAAATTAGCGCAAGGACAGAGCGAGAGTTCCAGGGAGACTCGGGGCTGAAAGCGACGTGGAAGAGAGTGAGAGTTCCAGGGAGACTCAGGGATGAAAGCGTCACGAAGACAAAGCGAGAGATCCAGCGAGACTCGGGGCTGAATGCGGCGCGAGGACAGAGCGGGAGTTCTGGGGTGAGTTGAAGCTGAAAGCAGCGCGAGGACAGAGTGAGAGTTCAAGGGAGACTTGGGGTTGAAAGCAGGGAGGACAGAGTGAGAGTTCCAGGAACACTCGGGGCTGAAAGTCGCTCGAGGACAGAGCAGGAGTTCCAGGGATATTCGGGGCTGAAAGCGGCACAAGGACAGAGCGAGAGCTCCAGCGAGACTCAGGGTTGAAATTAGCTCAAGGACAGAGCGAGAGTTCCAGGGAACCTCAGGGTTGAAAGCGGCGCGCGGAGAGAGCAAGATTTCCGGAGAGACTCGGTGCTGAAAGCAGAGTTGGAGAGAGTGAGAGTTCCAGGGAGACTCGGGGCTGAAAGCGGCATGAGGACAGAGTGAGAGTTCGAGGGAGACTCGGGGCTGAAAGCGGCGCAAGGACAGAGCGAGAGTTCGACGGGGACTCGGGGCTGAAAGCGGCGCAAGGACAGAGCGAGAGTTCGACGGGGATTCGGGGCTGAAAGTGGTGTGTGGACAGAGCGAGAGTTCGACGGGGACTCGGGGCTGAAAGCGGCGCGAGGACAGAGCGGGAGTTCTGGGGTGAGTTGAAGCTGAAAGCAGCGCGAGGACAGAGTGAGAGTTCAAGGGAGACTTGGGGTTGAAAGCAGGGAGGACAGAGTGAGAGTTCCAGGAACACTCGGGGCTGAAAGTCGCTCGAGAAAAGAGCAGGAGTTCCATGGATATTCAGGGCTGAAAGCGGCGCCTGGACAGAGCGAGGGTTCCATGGAGACTCGGGGTTGAAGGTGGCACGACAACAAAGTGAGAGCTCCAGGGAGACTCGGGGCTGAAAGCGGCTCGAGACAAAGCGAGAGTTCTGGAGAGACTCGGGACTCAAAGCGGCTCGAGACAGAGCGAGAGTTCTGGAGAGACTCGGGGCTGAAACCGGCACGAAGACAGAGCGGGAGTTCAAGGGTGACTCGGGGCTGAAAGCTGCATGAGGACAGAGCGAGAGTTCTAGGGAGACTCGGGGCTGAAAGCGGCACGAGGACAGAGCGAGAATTCCAGGGAGACACGGGGCTGAAAGTGGGGTGAGGACTGAGCAATAATTCCAGGGAGATTCGGGGCTGAAAGCGGCAGGAGGACTGAATGAGATTTCCAGGGGGACTTGGGGCTGAAAGCCGCACGAGGACGTAGCGAGAGTTCCAGGGATACTCGGGGCTGACAGCGGAACGAGGACAGAGTGAGAATTCCAGTGAGACTCGCGGCTGAAATCGGCACGAGGACAGAGTGAGAGTTCCAGGGAGACTCGTGGCTGAAAGTGGCACGAGGACCGAGCGCGAATTCCAGGGAGATTCGGGGCTGAAAGTGGAGCGAGGACAGAGCGAGAGTTCCAGGGAGACTCGGGGTTGAAAGCGGCACAAGGACAGAGCGAGAGTTCCAGGGAGACTCGGGGTTGAAATTAGCGCAAGGACAGAGCGAGAGTTGCAGGGAGACTCGGGGCTGAAAGCGACGTGGAAGAGAGTGAGAGTTCCAGGGAGACTCAGGGATGAAAGCGGCATGAAGACAAAGCGAGAGATCCAGCGAGACTCGGGGCTGAATGCGGCGCGAGGACAGAGCGGGAGTTCTGGGGTGAGTTGAAGCTGAAAGCAGCGCGAGGACAGAGTGAGAGTTCAAGGGAGACTCGGGGTTGAAAGCAGGGAGGACAGTGTGAGAGTTCCAGGAACACTCGGGGCTGAAAGTCACTCGAGGACAGAGCAGGAGTTCCAGGGATATTCAGGGCTGAAAGCGGCGCCTGGACAGAGTGAGAGATCGAGGGAGAGTCAAGGCTGAAAGCGGCACGTGGACAGAGGGAGAGTTCCAGGGAGACTCGGGGCTGAAAGCGGCTCGAGACAGAGCGAGAGTTCTGGAGAGCCTCTGGGCTGAAAGCGGCACGAAGACAGAGCGAGAGTTCCAGGGAGACTCGGGGCTGAAAGCGGCATGAGGACAGAGCGAGAGTTCCAGGGAGACTCGTGGCTGAAAGCGGCGCAGGGAGAGAGCGAGAATTCCAGGGTTACTCGGAGCTGAAAGCAGCACGAGGACAGAGCGAGAATTCCAGGGAGAAACGGAGCTGAAAGCGGCTCAAGGACAGAGCAAGAGTTCCTGTGAGACTCGGGGTTGAAGGCCGCACGAGGACAGAGTGGAGTTCAGCGGGGAGTTGAAGCTGAAAGCGGCGCGAGAACAGAGTGAGAGTTCCAGGGAGACTCGGGGCTAAATGCGGCGCGGGGAGAGAGCGAGAATTCCAGTGAGACTCGGGGCTGAAAGTGGCTCGAGGACAGAGCAGGAGTACCAGGGAGACTCGTGGCTGAAAGTGGCACGAGGACCGAGCACGAATTCCAGGGAGATTCGGGGCTGAAAGTGGAGCGAGGACAGAGCGAGAGTTCCAGGGAGACTCGGGGTTGAAAGCGGCACAAGGACAGAGCGAGAGCTCCAGCGAGACTCAGGGTTGAAATTAGCTCAAGGACAGAGCGAGAGTTCCAGGGAACCTCAGGGTTGAAAGCGGCACGCGGAGAGAGCAAGATTTCTGGAGAGACTCGGTGCTGAAAGCGGAGTTGGAGAGAGTGAGAGTTCCAGGGAGACTCGGGGCTGAAAGCGGCATGAGGACAGAGTGAGAGTTCGAGGGAGACTCGGGGCTGAAAGCGGCACGAGGACAGACCGCGAATTCCAGGGAGAAACGGAGCTGAAAGCGGCTCAAGGACAGAGCAAGAGTTCCTGTGAGACTCGGGGTTGAAGGCCGCACGAGGACAGAGTGGAGTTCAGCGGGGAGTTGAAGCTGAAAGTGGCGCGAGAACAGAGTGTGAGTTCCAGGGAGACTCGGGGCTAAATGCGGCGCGGGGAGAGAGCGAGAATTCCAGTGAGACTCGGGGCTGAAAGTGGCTCGAGGACAGAGCAGGAGTACCAGGGAGACTCGTGGCTGAAAGTGGCACGAGGACCGAGCACGAATTCCAGGGAGATTCGGGGCTGAAAGTGGAGCGAGGACAGAGCGAGAGTTCCAGGGAGACTCGGGGTTGAAAGCGGCACAAGGACAGAGCGAGAGCTCCAGCGAGACTCAGGGTTGAAATTAGCTCAAGGACAGAGCGAGAGTTCCAGGGAACCTCAGGGTTGAAAGCGGCACGCGGAGAGAGCAAGATTTCTGGAGAGACTCGGTGCTGAAAGCGGAGTTGGAGAGAGTGAGAGTTCCAGGGAGACTCGGGGCTGAAAGCGGCATGAGGACAGAGTGAGAGTTCGAGGGAGACTCGGGGCTGAAAGCGGCGCAAGGACAGAGCGAGAGTTCGACGGGGACTCGGGGCTGAAAGCGGCGCAAGGACAGAGCGAGAGTTCGACGGGGATTCGGGGCTGAAAGTGGTGTGAGGACAGAGCGAGAGTTCGACGGGGACTCGGGGCTGAAAGCGGTGCGAGGACAGAGCGGGAGTTCTGGGGTGAGTTGAAGCTGAAAGCAGCACGAGGACAGAGTGAGAGTTCAAGGGAGACTTGGGGTTGAAAGCAGGGAGGACAGAGTGAGAGTTCCAGGAACACTCGGGGCTGAAAGTCGCTCGAGAAAAGAGCAGGAGTTCCATGGATATTCAGGGCTGAAAGCGGCGCCTGGACAGAGCGAGGGTTCCATGGAGACTCGGGGTTGAAGGTGGCACGACAACAAAGTGAGAGCTCCAGGGAGACTCGGGGCTGAAAGCGGCTCGAGACAAAGCGAGAGTTCTGGAGAGACTCGGGACTCAAAGCGGCTCGAGACAGAGCGAGAGTTCTGGAGAGACTCGGGGCTGAAACCGGCACGAAGACAGAGCGGGAGTTCAAGGGTGACTCGGGGCTGAAAGCTGCATGAGGACAGAGCGAGAGTTCTAGGGAGACTCGGGGCTGAAAGCGGCACGAGGACAGAGCGAGAATTCCAGGGAGACACGGGGCTGAAAGTGGGGTGAGGACCGAGCAATAATTCCAGGGAGATTCGGGGCTGAAAGCGGCAGGAGGACTGAATGAGATTTCCAGGGAGACTTGGGGCTGAAAGCCGCACGAGGACGTAGCGAGAGTTCCAGGGATACTCGGGGCTGACAGCGGAACGAGGACAGAGTGAGAATTCCAGTGAGACTCGCGGCTGAAATCGGCACGAGGACAGAGTGAGAGTTCCAGGGAGACTCGTGGCTGAAAGTGGCACGAGGACCGAGCGCGAATTCCAGGGAGATTCGGGGCTGAAAGTGGAGCGAGGACAGAGCGAGAGTTCCAGGGAGACTCGGGGTTGAAAGCGGCACAAGGACAGAGCGAGAGTTCCAGGGAGACTCGGGGTTGAAATTAGCGCAAGGACAGAGCGAGAGTTCCAGGGAGACTCGGGGCTGAAAGCGACGTGGAAGAGAGTGAGAGTTCCAGGGAGACTCAGGGATGAAAGCGGCACGAAGACAAAGCGAGAGATCCAGCGAGACTCGGGGCTGAATGCGGCGCGAGGACAGAGCGGGAGTTCTGGGGTGAGTTGAAGCTGAAAGCAGCGCGAGGACAGAGTGAGAGTTCAAGGGAGACTCGGGGTTGAAAGCAGGGAGGACAGAGTGAGAGTTCCAGGAACACTCGGGGCTGAAAGTCACTCGAGGACAGAGCAGGAGTTCCAGGGATATTCAGGGCTGAAAGCGGCGCCTGGACAGAGTGAGAGATCGAGGGAGAGTCAAGGCTGAAAGCGGCACGTGGACAGAGGGAGAATTCCAGGGAGACTCGGGGCTGAAAGCGGCACGAGGACAGACTGAGAGTTCCAGGGAGACTCGGGGGTAAATGCGGCGCGGAGAGAGTGAGAGTTCCAGGGAGACCCGGGGCTGAAAGCGGCATGAGGACAGAGTGAGAGTTCGAGGGAGACTCGGGGCTGAAAGCGGCGCAAGGACAGAGCGAGAGTTCGACGGAGACTCGGGGCTGAAAGCGCCGCAAGGACAGAGCGAGAGTTCGACGGGGACTCGGGGCTGAAAGTGGTGTGAGGACAGAGCGAGAGTTCGATGGGGACTCGGGGCTGAAAGCGGTGCGAGGACAGAGCGAGAGTTGCAGGCAGATTCGGGTCTGAAAGCGGCGCAAGGACAGATCGAGAGTTCGAGGGGAACTCGGGGCTGAAAGAGGTGCAAGGACAGAGGAAGAGTTCCAGTGAGACTCAGGGCTGAAAGTGGCGCAGGGAGAGAGCGAGAATTCCAGGGTGACTTGGAGCTGAAAGCGGCACGAGGACAGAGCGAGAATTCCAGGGAGACACGGAGCTGAAAGCGGCCCTAGGACTGAGCAAGAGTTCCAGGGAGACTCGGGGTTGAAGGCCGCGCAAGGACAGAGTGGAGTTCTGGGGGAAGTTGGAGCTGAAAGTGGCGCGAGGACAGAGTGAGAGTTCTGGATAGACTTGGGGTTGAAAGTGGCAAGAGGACAGCGCGAAAGTTTACGGGAGACTTGGGGCTGAAAGCGGAGCGAGATCAGAGCAAGAGTTCCAGGGAGACTCGGTGCTCAAAGCGGCTCGAGGACAGAGCGGGAGTTCTGGGGGGAGTTGAGGCTGAAAGCGGTGCGAGGACAGATTGAGAAATCCAGCGAGACCCGGGGCTGATAGCGGCACTTGGACAGAGGGAGAGTTCCGGGGAGACTCGGGGCTGAATGCGGCTCGAGGACAGAGCGAGAATTCCAAGGAGACACAGGGCTGAAAGCCAGGAGGAGAGAACGAGAGTTCCAGGGAAACCCGGGACTGAAAGCGGCACGAGGACAGAGTGAGAGTTCCAGGGAGACTCCGGGCTGAAAGTGGGGTGAGGACAGATCAAGCGATCCAGGGAGATTCGGGGCTGAAAGCGGCAGGAGGACAGAATGAGGGTTCCAGGGAGACTTGGGGCTGAAAGCGGCACGAGGATGGAGCGAGAGCTCCAGGGAGACTCGGTGCTGAAAGTGTCAAGAGGACAGAGTGAGTGTTCTGGAGAGACTCGGGGCTGAGAGCGGCACAACGACAGTGCAAGAGTTCAAGGGAGCCGCGGGTTTGAATGTGCCTCGAAGACAAAGCGAGAGTTCCAGTGAGACTCGGGGTTGAAATTCGCGCGAGGAGAGAGCGAGAGTTCTGGAGACACTCGGGGCTGAAAGCGGCGTTGGAGAGAGTGAGAGTTCCAGGGAGACTCGGGGATGAAAGCTGCACAAGGACAGAGCGAGAGTTCCAGCGAGAATCAGGGTTGAAATTAGCGCAAGGACAGAGCGAGAGTTCCAGGGATACTCGAGGTTGAAAGCGGCGCGAGGAGAGAGCGAGATTTCCGCAGAGACTCGGGGCTGAAAGCGGAGTTGGAGAGAATGAGAGTTCCAGGGAGACTCGGGGCTGAAAGCGGCACGAGGACAGAGTGAGAGTTCCAGGGAGACTCGGGGTTGAAAGCAGGGAGGACAGAGTGAGAGTTCCAGGGAGACTTGGTGCTGAAAGTGGCATGAGGACAGAGTGAGATATCCAGGAACACTCGGGGCTGAAAGTGTCTCAAGGACAGAGCAGGTGTTCCTGGGAGACTCGGAGCTGAAAGCGGCACGAGGACAGAGGGAGAATTCCAGTGAGACTCGGGGCTGAAAGCGTCACGAGGACAGAGCGAGATTTCCAAGGATACTAGGGGCTGAAAGCGTCATGAGGACAGAGTGAGAGTTCCAGGGCGACTCGGGGCTAAATGCGGAGCGGGGAGTGAGCGAGAATTCAAGGGAGACTCGGGGCTGTAAGTGTCAAGAGGACAGAGTGAGTGTTCT
This sequence comes from Carcharodon carcharias, assembly GCF_017639515.1. Taxonomy (NCBI): domain Eukaryota; kingdom Metazoa; phylum Chordata; class Chondrichthyes; order Lamniformes; family Lamnidae; genus Carcharodon; species Carcharodon carcharias. The sequence continues at coordinate 92,765,941 of NC_054472.1, read as the reverse complement.
GGAGAGACTCGTGGCTGAAAGCGCACAATGACAGAGCGAGAGTTCCAGGAAGCCGCGGGGTTGAAGGCGGCTCGAAGACAGAGCGAGAGTTCCAGGGAGACTTGGTGCTGAAAGCGGCGCAGGGAGAGAGCGAGAATTCCAGGGTGACTCGGAGCTGAAAGCGGCACGAGGACAGAGCGAGAATTCCAGGGAGACACGGAGCTGAAAGCGGCTCAAGGACAGAGCAAGAGTTCCAGGGAGACTCGGGGTTGAAGGCCGTGCAAGGACAGAGTGGAGTTCTGGGGGGAGTTGAAGCTGAAAGCGGCGCGAGGACAGAGTGCGAGTTCTGGATAGACTTGGGGATGAAAGTGGCAAGAGGACAGCGCAAAAGTTAACGGGAGACTTGGGGCTGAAAGCGGAGCGAGAACAGAGCAAGAGTTCCAGGGAGACTCGGTGCCCAAAGCGGCTCGAGGACAGAGCGGGAGTTCTGGGGGGAGTTGAAGCTGAAAGCGGTGCGAGGACAGACTGAGAAATCCAGTGAGACCCGGGGCTGATAGCGGCACTTGGACAGAGGGAGAGTTCCGGTAGACTCGGAGCTGAAAGCAGCGCGAGGACAGAGTGAGAAATCCAGCGAGACCCGGGGCAGATAGCGGCACGAGGACGGAGTGAGAAATCCACCGAGACACGGGGCTGAATGCGGCTCGAGGACAGAACGAGAATTCCAAGGAGACAAAGGGCTGAAAGCAGCGCGAAGACAGAATGAGAGATCCATGGAGAATCGGGGCTGAAAGCAGCGCGAGGACAGAGGGAGAAATCCAGCGAGACCCGGGGCTGATAGCGGCACGAGGACAGAGTAAGAGATCCAGTGAGACTCGGGGCTGAATGCGGCTCGAGGACAGAGTGAGAATTCTAAGGAGACACGGGGCTGAAAGCAGCGCGAAGACAGAATGAGAGATCCAGGGAGACTCAGGGCATAAAGTGGCATGAGGACAGAGTGAGAGTTCTGGAGCGACTTGGGGCTAAAAGCAGCATAACGACAGAGCAAGAGTTTAAGAGAGACTCGGAGCAGAATGCGGCACGAGGACAGAGGGAGAATTCCAGTGAGAGTCAGGGCTGAAAGCGGCACAAGGACAGAGCGAGAGTTCCAAGGATACTAGGGTCTGATCGTGGCATGAGGACAGAGTGAGAGTCCCAGGGAGACTCGGGGCTAAATGCGGAGCGGGGAGTGAGCGAGAATTCCAGGGAGACTTGGGGCTGTAACTGTCAAGAGGACAGAGTGAGTGTTCTGTAGAGACTCGTGGCTGAAAGTGGCACAACGACAGTGCGAGAGTTCCAGGGAGACTCGGGGTTGAAATTCGCACAAGGTCAGAGCGAGAGTTCCAGGGAGACACGGGGTTGAAAGAGGCGCGGGGTGATAGCGTGAGTTCCGGAGTGACTCGGGGATGAAAGCGGCACGAGGACAGAGCGAGGGTTCCATGGAGACTCGGGGTTGAAGGTGGCAAGACAACAAAGCGAGAGTTCCAGGGAGACTCGGGGGTGAAAGCGGCTCGAGACAGAGCAAGAGTTCCAGGGAGACTCGGCGCTGAAAGCGGCGCAGGGAGAGAGCGAGAATTCCAGGGTGAGTCGGAGCTGAAGGCGGCAAGAGTACAGAGCGAGAATTCCAGGGAGACACGGAGCTGAAAGCGGCTCAAGGACAGAGCAAGAGTTCCAGGGAAACTCGGGGTTGAAGGCCGCGCAAGGACAGAGTGGAGTTCTGGGGGGAGTTGAAGCTGAAAGCGGCGCGAGGACAGAGTGAGAGTTCTGGAGAGACTTGGGGTTGAAAGTGGCACGAGGACCGCGCGAAAGTTAACGGGAGTTTTGGGGCTGAAAGCAGAGCGAGAACAGAGCAATAGTTCCAGGGAGACTCAGTGCCCAAAGCGGCTCAAGGACAGAGCAGGAGTTCTGTGGGGAGTTGAAGCTGAAAGCGGCGCGAGGACAGAGTGAGAGTTCCAGGGAGACTTGGGGCTGAATTTGGCACGTGGACAGAGCGAGAGTTCCGGGGAAACTGGGAGCTGAAAGCAGCGTGAGGACAGAGTGAGAGATCCAGCGAGACTCGGGGCTGATAGCGGCACGAGGACAGAGTGAGAGATCCAGCGAGACTCGGGGCAGAATGCGGCTCGAGGACAGAGGGAGAATTCCAGTGAGACTTGGGGCTGAAAGCGGCACGAGGACAGAGCGAGAGTTCCAAGGATACTAGGGGCTGAATGTGGCATGAGGACAGAGTGAGAGTTCCAGGGAGACTCGGAACTAAATGCGGAGCGGGGAGCGAGCGAGAATTCCAGGGAGACGTGGGGCTGAAAGTGTCAAGAGGACAGAGTGAGTGTTCTGGAGAGACTCGTGGCTGAAAGCGGCACAACGACAGAGCGCGAGTGCCAGGGTGCCGCGGGGTTTAAGGCGGATCGAAGACAGAGCGACAGTTCCAGTGAGACTCGGGGTTGAATTTCGGGCGAGGAGAGAGTGAGAGTTCCAGGGAGACTCGGGGTTGAAAGCGGCTCGAGACAGAGCGAGAGTTCTGGAGAGACTCAGGGCTGAAAGCGGCACGAGGACAGAGCGAGAATTCCAGGGAGACTCGGCGCTGAAAGCGGCGCAGGGAGAGAGCGAGAATTCCAGGGTGACTCGGAGCTGAAAGCGACACGAGGACAGAGCGAGAATTCCAGGGAGACAGGGAGCTGAAAGCAGCTCAAGGACAGAGCAAGAGTTCCAGGGAGATTCGGGTTTGAAGGCCGCGCAAGGACAGAGCCGAGTTCTGGGGGAAGTTGAAGCTGAAAGCGGCGCGAGGACAGAGTGAGAGTTCTGGAGAGACTTGGGGTTGAAAGTGGCATGAGGACAGAGCGAAAGTTAAAGGGAGACTTGGGGCTGAAAGCGGAGCGACAACAGAGCAAGAGTTCTAGGGAGACTCGGTGCTCAAAGCGGCTCGAGGACAGAGCGGAGGTTCTGGGGGGAGTTGAAGCTGAAAGTGGTGCGAGGACAGAGTGAGAGTTCCAGGGAGATTCGGGGCTGAAAGCGGCAGGAGGACAGAACGAGGGTTCCAGGGAGACTTGGGGCTGAAATCGGCACGAGGACGGAGCGAGAGCTCCAGGGAGACTCGGGGATGAAAGCGGCACAAGGACAGAGTGAGAATTCCAGGGAGACTCGGGGCTGAAAGTGTCAACAGGACAGAGTGAGTGTGCTGGAGAGATTCGGGGCTGAGAGCGGCACAACGACAGTGCGAGAGTTCAATGGAGCCGCGGGTTTGAAGGCGCCTCGAAGACAAAGCGAGAGTTCCAGTGAGACTCGGGGTTGAAATTCGCGCGAGGAGAGAGCGGGAGTTCCGGAGAGGCTCAGGGCTGAAAGCGGGGTTGGAGAGAGTGAGAGTTCCAGGGAGACTCGGGGATGAAAGCTGCACAAGGACAGAGCGAGAGTTCCAGCGAGACTCAGGGTTGAAATTAGCGCAAGGACAGAGCGAGAGTTCCAGGGATACTCGGGGTTGAAAGCGGCGCGAGGACAGAGCCAGAGTTGCAGGGAGACTCGGATCTGAAAGCGGCGCAAGGACAGATCGAGAGTTCGAGGGAGACTCGGGGCTGAAAGCGGTGCAAGTACAGAGCAGGAGTTCCAGGGAGACTTGGGGCTGAAATTGGCTCGAGGACAGAGTGAGAGTTCCAGGGACACTCGGGGTTGAAAGCAGGGAGTACAGAGTGAGAGTTCCAGGGAGACTTGGTGCTGAAAGTGGCATGAGGACAGAGTGAGAGATCCAGGAACACTCGGGGCTGAAAGTGTCTCAAGGACAGAGCAGGTGTTCCTGGGAGACTCGGAGCTGAAAGCGGCACGAGGACAGAGGGAGAATTCCAGTGACACTTGGGGCTGAAAGCGGCACGAGGACAGAGCGAGAGTTCCAAGGATACTAGGGGCTGAAAGGGCCATGAGGACAGAGTGAGAGTTCCAGGGAGACTCGGAAATAAATGCGGAGCCAGGAGTGAGCGAGAATTCCAGGGAGACTCGGGGCTGAAAGTGTCAAGAGGACAGAGTGTGTGTTCTGGAGAGACTCGTGGCTGAAAGCGGCACAACGACAGAACGAGAGTTCCAGGGAGCCGCGAGGTTGAAGGCGGCTCGAAGACAGAGCGACAGTTCCAGTGAGACTCGAGGTTGAAATTCGGGCGAGGAGAGAGCGAGAGTTCCAGGGAAACTCGGGGCTGAAAGCGGCTCGAGACAGAGCGAGAGTTCTGGAGAGACTCAGGGCTGAAAGCGGCACGAGGACAGAGCGAGAGTTCCAGGGAGACTCGGCGCTGAAAGCGGCGCAGGGAGAGAGCGAGAATTCCAGTGTGACTCGGAGCTGAAAGTGGCACGAGGACAGAGCGAGAATTCCAGGGAGACATGGAGCTGAAAGCGGCTCAAGGACAGAGCAAGAGTTCCAGGGAGATTCAGGGTTGAAGGCCGCGCAAGGACAGAGCGGAGTTCTGGGGGGTGTTGAAGCTGAAAGCGGCGCGAGGACAGAGTGAGAGTTCTGGAGAGACTTGGGGTTGAAAGTGGCATGAGGACAGAGCGAAAGTTATAGGGAGACTTGGGGCTGAAAGCGGAGCGAGAACAGAGCAAGAGTTCTAGGGAGACTCGGTGCTCAAAGTGGCTCGAGGACAGAGCGGGAGCTCTGGGGGGAGTTGAAGCTGAAAGTGGCGTGAGGACAGAGTGAGAGTTCCAGGGCAACTTGGGGCTGAATGTGGCACGTGGACAGACCGAGAGTTCCGGGTAGACTCGGAGCTGAAAGCAGCGCGAGGACAGAGGGAGAAATCCAGCGAGAGCCGGGGCTGATTGCGGCACGAGGACAGAGTGTGAAATCCAGCGAGACTCGGGGCTGAATGCGGCTCGAGGACAATGAGAATTCTAAGGAGACATGGGGCTGAAAGCGGCGCGAAGACAGAATGAGAGATCCAGGGAGACTCAGGGCTGAAAGCAGCACAGCGACAGAGCAAGAGCTTAAGAGAGACTCGGAGCGGAATGCGGCACGAGGGCAGAGGGAGAACTCCAGTGAGAGTCGGGGCTGAAAGCGGCACGAGGACAGAGCGAGAGTTCCAAGGATACTAGGGGCTGAAAGCGGCATGAGGACAGAGTGAGAGTTCCAAGGAGACTCGGGGCTAAATGCGGAGCGGAGAGTGAGCGAGAATTCCAGTGAGACTCGGGGCTGAAAGCGGCACGAGGACAGAGTAAGAGTTTCAGGGAGACTAGAGGCTGAAAGCGGGACAAGGACAGAGTGAGAGCTCCAGGGAGACTCGGGGCTAAATACTGGGCGGGGAGAGAGCGAGAATTCCAGTGAGACTCAGGGCTGAAAGTGGCACGAGGACAGAGCGAGAGATCCAGGGAGACTAAGGGCTGAAAGCGGCACGAGGACAGAATGAGAGTTCCAGGGAGACTCGGGGCTAAATACTGGGCGGGGAGAGAGCGAGAATTCCAGGGACACAAAGAGCTGAAAGTGTCAAGAGGACAGAGCGAGTGTTCTGGAGAGACTCGGGCCTGAGAGCGGCACAACGACAGTGCGAGAGTTCCAGGGAGCCGCGGGGTTGAAGGCGTCTCGAGGACAGAGCGAGAGTTTGAAGGAGACTCGGGGCTGAGAGCGGCACAACGACAGTGCGAGAGTTCCAGGGAGTCGTGGGGTTGAAGGCGCCTCGAGGACAGAGCGAGAGTTCCAGTGAGACTCGGGGTTGAAATTCGCGCGAGGACAGAGCGAGAGTTCCGGAGAGACTCGGGGCTGAAAGCGGCGTTGGAGAGAGTGAGTGTTCCAGGGAGACTCGGGGATGAAAGCAGCACAAGGACAGAGTGAGAGTTCCAGGGAGACTCGGGGTTGAAAGCGGCGCGAGGAGAGAGCAAGATTTCCGGAGAGACTCGGGATGAAAGCGGAGTTGGAGAGAGTGAGAGTTCCAGGGAGACTCGGGGCTGCAAGCGGCACGAGGACAGAGTGAGAGATCCAGGAACACTCGGGGCTGAAAGTGGCATGAGGACAGAGTGAGAGTTCTGGAGAGACTTGGGGCTGAAAGCAGCACAACGACAGAGCAAGAGTTTAAGAGAGACTCAGAGCAGAATGCAGCACGAGGACAGAGGGAGAATTTCAGTGAGAGTCGGGGCTGAAAGCGGCACGAGGACAGAGCGAGAGTTCCAAGGATACTAGGGGCTGAAAGCGGCATGAGGACAGAGTGAGAGTTCCAGGGAGACTCGGGGCTAAATGCGGAGCGGGGAGTGAGCGAGAATACCAGGGAGACTCCGGGCTGCAAGTGTCAAGAGGACAGAGTGAGTGTTCTGGAGAGACTCGTGGCTGAGAGCGGCACAACGACAGTGTGAGAGTTCCAGGGAGCCGCGGGGTTGAAGGCGCCTCGAGGACAGAGCGAGAGTTCCAGTGAGACTCGGGGTTGAATTTCGCGCGAGGACAGAGCGAGAGTTCCGGAGAGACTCGGGGCTGAAAACGGCGTTGGAGAGAGTGAGTGTTACAGTGAGACTCGGGGATGAAAGCGGCACAAGGACAGAGCGAGAGTTCCAGGGAGACTCAGGGTTGAAATTAGTGCAAGGACAGAGCGAGTGTTCCAGGGAGACTCGGGGTTGAAAGCGGCGCGAGGAGAGAGCAAGATTTCCGGAGAGACTCGGGATGAAAGCGGAGTTGGAGAGAGTGAGAGTTCCAGGGAGACTCGGGGCTGAAAGCGGCACGAGGACAGTACGAGAGTTCCAGGGAGACTCGGGGCTGAAAGCGGCGCAAGGACAGAGCGAGAGTTTGAGGGGGACTCGGGGCTGAATGCGGCTCGAGGACAGAGGGAGAATTCCAGTGAGACTCAGGGCTGAAAGTGGGAGGAGGACAGAACGAGAGTTCCAAGGATACTAGGAGCTGAATGTGGCATGAGGACAGAGCAAGAGTTCTAGGGAGACTCGGTGCTCAAAGCGGCTCGAGGACTGAGCGTGAGTTCTGGGGGGAGTTGAAGCTGAAAGCGGCGCGAGGACAGAGTGAGAGTTCCAGGGAGACATGGGGCTGAATGTGGCATGAGGACAGAGCGAGAGTTCCGGGGAGACTCGGAGCTGAAAGCAGCACGAGGACAGAGGGAGAAATCCAGCGAGACCCGGGGCTGATAGCGGCACGAGGACAGAGTAAGAGATCCAGTGAGACTCGGGGCTGAATGCGGCTCGAGGACAGAGTGAGAATTCTAAGGAGACACGGGGCTGAAAGCAGCGCGAAGACAGAATGAGAGATCCAGGGAGACTCGGGGCATAAAGTGGCATGAGGACAGAGTGAGAGTTCTGGAGCGACTTGGGGCTAAAAGCAGCACAACGACAGAGCAAGAGTTTAAGAGAGACTCGGAGCAGAATGCGGCACGAGGACAGAGGGAGAATTCCAGTGAGAGTCGGGGCTGAAAGCGGCACAAGGACAGAGCGAGAGTTCCAAGGATACTAGGGTCTGATCGTGGCATGAGGGCAGAGTGAGAGTCCCAGGGAGACTCGGGGCTAAATGCGGAGCGGGGAGTGAGCGAGAATTCCAGGGAGACTCGGGGCTGTAACTGTCAAGAGGACAGAGTGAGTGTTCTGTAGAGACTCGTGGCTGAAAGTGGCACAACGACAGTGCGAGAGTTCCAGGGAGACTCGGGGTTGAAATTCGCACAAGGTCAGAGCGAGAGTTCCAGGGAGACACGGGGTTGAAAGAGGCGCGGGGTGATAGCGTGAGTTCCGGAGTGACTCGGGGCTGAAAGCAGCGTTGGAGAGAGTGAGAGTTCGAGGGAGACTCGGGGATGAAATCGGCACGAGGACAGAGCGAGGGTTCCATGGAGACTCGGGGTTGAAGGTGGCAAGACAACAAAGCGAGAGTTCCAGGGAGACTCGGGGGTGAAAGCGGCTCGAGACAGAGCAAGAGTTCCAGGGAGACTCGGCGCTGAAAGCGGCGCAGGGAGAGAGCGAGAATTCCAGGGTGAGTCGGAGCTGAAGGCGGCAAGAGTACAGAGCGAGAATTCCAGGGAGACACGGAGCTGAAAGCGGCTCAAGGACAGAGCAAGAGTTCCAGGGAAACTCGGGGTTGAAGGCCGCGCAAGGACAGAGTGGAGTTCTGGGGGGAGTTGAAGCTGAAAGCGGCGCGAGGACAGAGTGAGAGTTCTGGAGAGACTTGGGGTTGAAAGTGGCACGAGGACCGCGCGAAAGTTAACGGGAGTTTTGGGGCTGAAAGCGGAGCGAGAACAGAGCAATAGTTCCAGGGAGACTCAGTGCCCAAAGCGGCTCAAGGACAGAGCAGGAGTTCTGTGGGGAGTTGAAGCTGAAAGCGGCGCGAGGACAGAGTGAGAGTTCCAGGGAGACTTGGGGCTGAATTTGGCACGTGGACAGAGCGAGAGTTCCGGGGAAACTGGGAGCTGAAAGCAGCGTGAGGACAGAGTGAGAGATCCAGCGAGACTCGGGGCTGATAGCGGCACGAGGACAGAGTGAGAGATCCAGCGAGACTCGGGGCAGAATGCGGCTCGAGGACAGAGGGAGAATTCCAGTGAGACTTGGGGCTGAAAGCGGCACGAGGACAGAGCGAGAGTTCCAAGGATACTAGGGGCTGAATGTGGCATGAGGACAGAGTGAGAGTTCCAGGGAGACTCGGAACTAAATGCGGAGCGGGGAGCGAGCGAGAATTCCAGGGAGACGTGGGGCTGAAAGTGTCAAGAGGACAGAGTGAGTGTTCTGTAGAGACTCGTGGCTGAAAGCGGCACAACGACAGAGCGCAAGTGCCAGGGTGCCGCGGGGTTTAAGGCGGATCGAAGACAGAGCGACAGTTCCAGTGAGACTCGGGGTTGAATTTCGGGCGAGGAGAGAGTGAGAGTTCCAGGGAGACTCGGGGTTGAAAGCGGCTCGAGACAGAGCGAGAGTTCTGGAGAGACTCAGGGCTGAAAGCGGCACGAGGACAGAGCGAGAATTCCAGGGAGACTCGGCGCTGAAAGCGGCGCAGGGAGAGAGCGAGAATTCCAGGGTGACTCGGAGCTGAAAGCGACACGAGGACAGAGCGAGAATTCCAGGGAGACAGGGAGCTGAAAGCAGCTCAAGGACAGAGCAAGAGTTCCAGGGAGATTCGGGTTTGAAGGCCGCGCAAGGACAGAGCCGAGTTCTGGGGGAAGTTGAAGCTGAAAGCGGCGCGAGGACAGAGTGAGAGTTCTGGAGAGACTTGGGGTTGAAAGTGGCATGAAGACAGAGCGAAAGTTAAAGGGAGACTTGGGGCTGAAAGCGGAGCGACAACAGAGCAAGAGTTCTAGGGAGACTCGGTGCTCAAAGCGGCTCGAGGACAGAGCGGAGGTTCTGGGGGGAGTTGAAGCTGAAAGTGGTGCGAGGACAGAGTGAGAGTTCCAGGGAGACTTGGGGCTGAATGTGGCATGAGGACAGAGCGAGAGTTCTGGAGAGACTCGGGGCTGAAAGCAGCACAACGACAGAGCAAGAGTTTAAGAGAGACTCGGAGCAGAATGCGGCACGAGGACAGAGGGAGAATTTCAGTGAGATGCGGGGCTGAAAACGGCACGAGGACAGAGCGAGATTTCCAGGGAGACTCGGGGCTGAAAGCGGCCCAAGGACAGAGCGAGAGTTTGAGGGGGACTCGGGGCTGAATGCTGCTCGAGAACAGAGGGAGAATTCCAGTGAGACTCGGGGCTGAAAGCGGGACGAGGACAGAGCGAGAGTTCCAAGGATACTAGGGGCTGAATGTGGCATGAGCACAGAGCAAGAGTTCTAGGGAGACTCGGTGCTCAAAGCGGCTCGAGGACAGAGCGTGAGTTCTGGGGGGAGTTGAAGCTGATAGCGGCACGAGGACAGAGTAAGAGATCCAGTGAGACTTGGGGCTGAATGCGGCTCGAGGACAGAGTGAGAATTCTAAGGAGACACGGGGCTGAAAGCAGCGCGAAGACAGAATGAGAGATCCAGGGAGACTCGGGGCTGAAAATGGCATGAGGACAGAGTGAGAGTTGTGGAGAGACTCGGGGCTAAAAGCAGCACAACGACAGAGCAAGAGTTTAAGAGAGACTCGGAGCAGAATGCGGTACGAGGACAGAGGGAGAATTCCAGTGAGAGTCGTGGCTGAAAGCGGCACGAGGACAGAGCGAGAGTTCCAAGGATACTAGGGGCTGAACGTGGCATGAGGACAGAGTGAGAGTTCCAGGGAGACTCGGGTCTAAATGCGGAGCGGGGAGTGAGCAATAATTCCAGGGAGACTTGGGGCTGCAAGTGTCAAGCGGACAGAGTGAGTGTTCTGGAGAGACTCATGGCTGAAAGTGGCACAACGACAGTGCGAGAGTTCCAGGGAGCCGCGGGGCTGGAGGCGGCTCGAAGACAGAGCGAGAGTTCCAGGGAGACTCGGGGTTGAAATTCGCACAAGGTCAGAGCGAGAGTTCCAGGTAGACTCGGGGTTGAAAGAGGCGCGGCGTGATAGCGAGAGTTCCGGAGTGACTCGGGGCTGAAAGCAGCGTTGGAGAGAGTGAGAGTTCGAGGGAGACTCGGGGATGAAAGCGGCACGAGGACAGAGCGAGGGTTCCATGGAGACTCGGGGTTGACGGTGGCACGACAACAAAGCGAGAGTTGCAGGGAGACTCGGGGCTGAAAGCGGCGAAGGGAGAGAGCGAGAATTCCAGGGTGAGTCGGAGCTGAAGGCGGCAAGAGTACAGAGCGAGAATTCCAGGGACACACGGAGCTGAAAGCGGCTCAAGGACAGAGCAAGAGTTCCAGGGAAATTCGGGGTTGAAGGCAGCGTAAGGACAGAGTGGAGTTCTGGGGGGATTTGAAGCTGAAAGCGGCGCGAGGACAGAGTGAGAGTTCTGGAGAGACTTGGGGTTGAAAGTGGCACGAGGACAGCGCGAAAGTTAACGGGAGACTTGGGGCTGAAAGCGGAGCGAGAACAGAGCAAGAGTTCCAGGGAGAAACAGTGCCCAAAGCGGCTCAAGGACAGAGCAGGAGTTCTGTGGGGAGGTGAAGCTGAAAGCGGCGCGAGGACAGAGTGAGAGTTCCAGGGAGACTTGGGGCTGAATGTGGCACGTGGACAGACCGAGAGTTCCGGGGAGACTCGGACCTGAAAGCAGCGCGAGGACAGAGTGAGAAGTCCAGCGAGACCCGGGGCTGATAGCGGTACGAGGACAGAGTGAGAGATCAAGCGAGACTCGGGGCTGAATGCGTCTCGAGGACAGAGGGAGAATTCCAGTGAGACTCGGGGCTGAAAGCGGCACGAGGACAGAGCGAGAGTTCCAAGGATACTAGGGGCTGAATGTGGCATGAGGACAGAGTGAGAGTTCCAGGGAGACTCGGAACTAAATGCGGAGCGGGGAGCGAGCGAGAATTCCAGGGAGACGTGGGGCTGAAAGTGTCAAGAGGACAGAGTGAGTGTTCTGGAGAGACTCGTGGCTGAAAGCGGCACAACGACAGAGCGAGAGTTCCAGGGAGCCGCGGGGTTGAAGGCGGATCGAAGACAGAGCGAAATTTCCAGTGAGACTCGGGGTTGAATTTCGGGCGAGGAGAGATTGAGAGTTCCAAGGAGACTCGGGGCTGAAAGCGGTTCGAGACAGAGCGAGAGTTCTGGAGAGACTCAGGGCTGAAAGCAGCATGAGGACAGAGCGAGAGTTCCAGGGAGACTCGGCGCTGAAAGAGGCACGAGGACAGAGCGAGAATTCCAGGGAGACACGGAGCTGAAAGCAGCTCAAGGACAGAGCAAGAGTTCCAGGGAGATTCGGGGTTGAAGGCCGCGCAAGGACAGAGCTGAGTTCCGGGGGGAGTTGAAGCTGAAAGCGGCGCGAGGACAGAGTGAGAATTCTGGAGAGACTTGGGGTTGAAAGTGGCACGAGGACAGCGCGAAAGTTAAAGGGAGACTTGGGGCTGAAAGCGGAGCGAAAACAGAGCAAGAGTTCTAGGGAGACTCGGTGCTCAAAGCGGCTCAAGGACAGAGCGGCGGTTCTGGGGGGAGTTGAAGCTGAAAGTGTCGCGAGGACAGAATGAGAGTTCCAGGGAGACTTGGGGCTGAATGTGGCATGAGGACAGAGCGAGAGTTCTGGAGAGACTCGGGGCTGAAAGCAGCACAACGACTGAGCAAGAGTTTAAGAGAGACTCGGAGCAGAATGCGGCACGAGGACAGAGGAAGAATTTCAGTGAGAGTTGGGGCTGAAAGCGGCACGAGGACAGAGCGAGAGTTCCAAGGATACTAGGGGCTGAAAGCGGCATGAGGACAGAGTGAGAGTTCCAGGGAGACTCGGGGCTAAATGCGGAGCGGGGAGTGAGCGAGAATACCAGGGAGACTCCGGGCTGCAAGTGTGAAGAGGACAGAGTGAGTGTTCTGGTGAGACTCGTGGCTGAAAGCGGCACAACGACAGTGCGAGAGTTTCAGGGAGCTGCGGGGTTGAAGGCGGCTCGAAGACAGAGCGAGAGTTCCAGGGAGACTCGGGGTTGAAATTCGCACAAGGTCAGAGCGAGAGTTCCAGGGAGACTCGGGGTTGAAAGCGCCGCGGGGAGATAGCGAGAGTTCCGGAGTGACTTGGGGCTGAAAGCGGCATTGGAGATAGTGAGAGTTCGAGTGAGACTCGGGGATGAAAGCGGCACGAGGAGAGCGCGAGGGTTCCATGGAGGCTCGGGGTTGAAGGTGGCACGACAACAAAGCGAGAGTTCCAGGGAGACATGGGGCTGAATGTGGCATGAGGACAGAGCGAGAGTTCTGGAGAGACTCGGGGCTAAAAGCAGCACAACGACAGAGCAAGAGTTTAAGAGAGACTCGGAGCAGAATGCGGCACGAGGACAGAGGGAGAATTCCAGTTAGAGTCGGGGCTGAAAGCGGCACGAGGACAGAGCGAGAGTTCCAGGGAGACTCGGGGCTGAAAGTGTCAAGAGGACAGAGTGAGTGTTCTGGAGAGGCTCGGGGCTGAGAGCGGCACAACGGCAGTGTCAGAGTTCCAGGGAGCGGCGGGGTTGAAGGCGCCTCGAGGACAGAGCGAGAGTTCCAGTGAGACTCGGGGTTGAATTTCGCGCTAGGACAGAGCGAGAGTTCCGGAGAGACTCGGGATGAAAACAGTGTAGGAGAGAGTGAGAGTTCCAGGGAGACTCGGGGCTGAAAGCGGCACGAGGACAGTGCGAGAGTTCCAGGGAGACTCGGGGCTGAAAGCGGCACGAGGACAGTGCGAGAGTTCCAGGGAGACTCGGGGCTGAAAGCGGCGCAAGGACAGAGCGTGAGTTTGAGGGGGACTCGGGGCTGAATGCGGCTCGAGGACAGAGGGAGAATTCCAGTGAGACTCGGGGCTGAAAGCGGGACGAGGACAGAGCGAGAGTTCCAAGGATACTCGGGGCTGAATGTGGCATGAGGACAGAGCAAGAGTTCTAGGGAGACTCGGTGCTCAAAGCGGCTCGAGGAAAGAGCGTGGGTTCTGGGGGGTGTTGAAGCTGAAAGCGGCGCGAGGACAGAGTGAGAGTTCCAGGGAGACATGGGGCTGAACGTGGCACGAGGACAGAGCGAGAGTTCCGGGGAGACTCGGCGCTGAAAGCAGGGCGAGGACAGAGGGAGAAATCCAGCGAGACCCGGGGCTGATAGCGGCACGAGGACAGAGTAAGAGATCCAGTGAGACTCGGTGCTGAATGCGGCTCGAGGACAGAGTGAGTATTCTAAGGAGACACGGGGCTGAAAGCAGCGCGAAGACAGAATGCGAGATCCAGGGAGACTCGGGGCTGAAAGTGGCATGAGGACAGATTGAGAGTTCTGGAGCGACTCGGGACTAAAAGCAGCACAACGACAGAGCAAGAGTTTAAGAGAGACTCGGAGCAGAATGCGGCACGAGGACAGAGGGAGAATTCCAGTGAGAGTCGGGGCTGAAAGCGGCACGAGGACAGAGCGAGAGTTCCAAGGATACTAGGGGCTGAACGTGGCATGAGGACAGAGTGAGAGTTCCAGGGAGACTCGGGGCTAAATGCAGAGCGGGGAGTGAGCAAGAATTCCAGTGAGACTCGGGGCTGCAAGTGTCAAGAGGACAGAGTGAGTGTTCTGGAGAGACTCGTGGCTGAAAGTGGCACAACGACAGTGCGAGAGTTCCAAGGAGCAGCGGGGTTGAAGGCGGCACGATGACAGAGCGAGAGTTCCAGGGAGACTCGGGGATGAAAGCGGCGTTGGAGAGAGTGAGTGTTCCAGTGAGGCTCGGGGTTGAAATGCGCACAAGGTCAGAGCGAGAGTTCCAGGGAGACTCGGGGTTGAAAGAGGCGCGGGGTGATAGCGAGAGTTCCGGAGTGACTCGCGGCTCTAAGCAGCGTTGGAGAGAGTGAGAGTTCGAGGGAGACTCGGGGACGAAAGCGGCACGAGGACAGAGCGAGGGTTCCATGGAGACTCGGGGTTGAAGGTGGCACGACAACAAAGCGAGAGTTGCAGGGAGACTCGGGGGTGAAAGCGGCTCGAGACAGAGCGAGAGTTCTGGAGAGCCTCGGGGCTGAAAGCGGCACGAGGACAGAGCGAGAGTTCCAGGGAGACTCGGGGCTGAAAGTGGCGCTGCGAGAGAGCGAGTATTCCAGGGTGAGTCGATGCTGAAGGCGGCAAGAGTACACAGCGAGAATTCCAGGGAGAAACGGAGCTGAAAGCGGCTCAAGGACAGAGCAAGAGTTCCAGGGAAACTCGGGGTTGAAGGCCGCGCAAGGACAGAGTGGAGTTCTGGGGGGAGTTGGAGCTGAAAGCGGCGCGAGGACAGAGTGAGAGTTCTGGAGAGACTTGGGATTGAAAGTGGCACGAGGACAGCGCGAAAGTTAACGGGAGTTTTGGGGCTGAAAGCAGAGCGAGAACAGAGCAAGAGTTCCAGGGAGACTCAGTGCCCAAAGCGGCTCGAGGACAGAGCAGGAGTTCTGTGGGGAGTTGAAGCTGAAAGCGGCGCGAGGACAGAGTGAGAGTTCCAGGGAGACTTGGGGCTGAATGTGGCACGTGGACAGAGCGAGAGTTCCAGGGAGACTCGGAGCTGAAAGCAGCGCGAGGACAGAGTGAGAAATCCAGCGAGACTCGGGGCTGAATGCGGCTCGAGGACAGAGGGAGAATTCCAGTGAGACTCGGGGCTGAAAGCGGCAGGAGGACAGAGCGAGAGTTCCAAGGATACTAGGGGCTGAATGTGGCATGAGGACAGAGTGAGAGATCCAGCGAGACTCGGGACTGAATGCGGCTCGAGGACAGAGGGAGAATTCCAGTGAGACTCGGGGCTGAAAGCGGCACGAGGACAGAGCGAGAGTTCCAAGGATACTAGGGGCTGAATGTGGCATGAGGACAGAGTGAGAGTTCCAGGGAGACTCGGAACTAAATGCGGAGCGGGGAGCGAGCGAGAATTCCAGGGAGACGTGGGGCTGAAAGTGTCAAGAGGACAGAGTGAGTGTTCTGGAGAGACTCGTGGCTGAAAGCGGCACAACGAGAGAGCGAGAGTGCCAGGGAGCCGCGGGGTTGAAGGCGGATCGAAGACAGAGCGACAGTTCCAGTGAGACTCGGGGTTGCATTTCGGGCGAGGAGAGAGCGAGAGTTCCAAGGAGACTCGGGGCTGAAAGCGGCTCGAGACAGAGCGAGAGTTCTGGAGAGACTCAGGGCTGAAAGCGGCACGCGGACAGAGCGAGAGTTCCAGGGAGACTCGGGGCTGAAAGCGGCGCAGGGAGAGAGCGAGAATTCCAGGGTGACTCGGAGCTGAAAGCGGCACGAGGACAGAGCAATAATTACAGGGAGACACGGAGCTGAAAGCGGCTCAAGGACAGAGCAAGAGTTCCAGGGAGATTCGGGGTTGAAGGCCGTGCAAGGACGGAGCTGAGTTCTGGGGGGAGTTGAAGCTGAAAGCGGCGCGAGGACAGAGTGAGAGTTCTGGAGAGACTTGGGGTTGAAAGTGGCATGAGGACAGAGCGAAAGTTAAAGTGAGACTTGGGGCTGAAAGCGGAGCGAAAACAGAGCAAGAGTTCTAGGGAGACTCGGTGCTCAAAGCGGCTCGAGGACAGAGCGGGGGATCTGGGGGGAGTTGAAGCTGAAAGTGGCGAGAGGACAGAGTGAGAGTTCCAGGGAGACTTGGGGCTGAATGTGGCATGAGGACAGAGCGAGAGTTCTGGAGAGTCTCGGGGCTGAAAGCAGCACAACGACAGAGCAAGAGTTTAAGAGAGACTCGGAGCAGAACGCGGCACGAGGACAGAGGGAGAATTTCAGTGAGAGTTGGGGCTGAAAGCGGCACGAGGACAGAGCAAGAGTTCCAAGGATACTAGGGGCTGAAAGCGGCATGAGGACAGAGTGAGAGTTCCAGGGAGACTCGGGGCTAAATGCGGAGCGGGGAGTGAGCGAGAATACCAGGGAGACTCGGGGATGCAAGTGTGAAGAGGACAGAGTGAGTGTTCTGGTGAGACCTGTGGCTGAAAGCGGCACAACGACAGTGCGAGAGTTTCAGGGAGCCGCGGGGTTGAAGGCGGCTCGAAGACAGAGCGAGAGTTCCAGGGAGACTCGGGGTTGAAATTCGCACAAGGTCAGAGCGAGAGTTCCAGGGAGACTCGGGGTTGAAAGCGGCGCGGGGAGATAGCGAGAGTTCCGGAGTGATTCGGGGCTGAAAGCGGCATTGGAGATAGTGAGAGTTCGAGTGAGACTCGGGGATGAAAGCGGCTCGAGACAGAGCGAGAGTTCTGGAGAGACTCAGGGCTGAAAGCGGGACGAGGACAGAGCGAGAGTTCCAAGGATACTAGGAGCTGAATGTGGCATGAGGACAGAGCAAGAGTTCTAGGGAGACTCGGTGCTCAAAGCGGCTCGAGGACAGAGCGTGAGTTCTGGGGGGAGTTGAAGCTGAAAGCGGCGCGATACAGAGTGAGAGTTCCAGGGAGACTTGGGGCTGAATGTGGCACGAAGACAGAGCGAGATTTCCAGGGAGGCTCGGGGTTGAAATGCGCACAAGGTCAGAGCGAGAGTTCCAGGGAACTCGGGTTTGAAAGAGGCGCGGGGTGATAGCGAGAGTTCCGGAGTGACTTGCGGCTGAAAGCAGCGTTGGAGAGAGTGAGAGTTCGAGGCAGAATCTGGGATGAAAGCGGCACGAGGACAGAGCGAGGGTTCCATGGAGACTCGGGGTTGAAGGTGGCACGACAACAAAGCGAGAGTTCCAGCGAGACTTGGGGGTGAAAGCGGCTCGAGACAGAGCGAGAGTTCCAGGGAGACTCGGGGCTGAAAGCGGCGCAGGGAGAGAGCGAGAATTCCAGGGTGAGTCGGAGCTGAAGGCGGCAAGAGTACAGAGCGAGAATTCCAGGGAGACACGGATTTGAAAGCGGCTCAAGGACAGAGCAAGAGTTCCAGGGAAACTCGGGGTTGAAGGCCGCGCAAGGACAGAGTGGAGTTCTGGGGGGAGTTGAAGCTGAAAGCGGCGCGAGGACCGAGTGAGAGTTCTGGAGAGACTTGGGGTTGTAAGTGGCACGAGGACAGTGCGAAAGTTAACGGGAGACTTGGGGCTGAAAGCGGAGCGAGAACAGAGCAAGAGTTCCAGGGAGACTCAGTGCCCAAAGCGGCTCGAGGACAGAGCAGGAGTTCTGTGGGGAGGTGAAGCTGAAAGTGGCGCGAGGACAGAGTGAGAGTTCCAGGGAGACTTGAGGCTGAATGTGGCACGTGGACAGTGCGAGAGTTCCGGGGAGACTCGGAGCTGAAAGCAGCGCGAGGACAGAGTGAGAAATCCAGCGAGACCCGGGGCTGATAGCGGCACGAGGACAGAGTGAGTGATCCAGCGAGACTCGGGGCTGAATGCGGCTCGAGGACAGAGGGAGAATTCCAGTGAGACTCGGGGCTGAAAGCGGCACGAGGACAGAGCGAGAGTTCCAAGGATACTAGGGGCTGAATGTGGCATGAGGACAGAGTGAGAGTTCCAGGGAGACTCGGAACTAAATGCGGAGCGGGGAGCGAGCGAGAATTCCAGGGAGACGTGGGGCTGAAAGTGTCAAGAGGACAGAGTGAGTGTTCTGGAGAGACTCGTGGCTGAAAGCGGCACAACGACAGAGCGAGAGTTCCAGGGAGCCGCGGGGCTGAAGGCGGATCGAAGACAGAGCGACAGTTCCAGTGAGACTCGGGGTTGAATTGCGGGCGAGGAGAGAGCGACAGTTCCAGGGAGACTCGGCGCTGAAAGCAGCGCAGGGAGTCAGCGAGAATTCCAGGGTGACTCGGAGCTGAAAGCGGCACGAGGACAGAGCAAGAATTACAAGGAGACACGGAGCTGAAAGCAGCTCAAGGACAGAGCAAGAGTTCCAGGGAGATTCGGGGTTGAAGGCCGCGCAAGGACGGAGCCGAGTTCTGGGGGGAGTTGAAGCTGAAAGCGGCGCGAGGACAGAGTGAGAGTTCTGGAGAGACTTGGGGCTGAAAGCGGAGCGAAAACAGAGCAAGAGTTCTAGGGAGACACGGTGCTCCAAGCGGCTCGAGGACAGAGCGGGGGTTCTGAGGGGAGTTGATGCTGAAAGTGGCGCGAGGACAGAGTGAGAGTTCCAGGGAGACTTGGGGCTGAATGTGGCATGAGGACAGAGCGAGAGTTCTGGAGAGACTCGGGGCTGAAAGCAGCACAACGACAGAGCAAGAGTTTAAGAGAGACTCGGAGAGAATGCGGCACGAGGACAGAGGGAGAATTTCAGTGAGAGTCGGGGCTGAAAGCGGCACGAGGACAGAGTGAGAATTCCAAGGATACTAGGGGCTGAAAGCGGTATGAGGACAGAGTGAGAGTTCCAGGGAGACTCGGGGCTAAATGCGGAGCGGAGAGTGAGCGAGAATACCAGGGAGATTCGGGGCTGCAAGTGTGAAGAGGACAGAGTGAGTGTTCTGGTGAGACTCGTGGCTGAAAGCGGCACAACGACAGTGCGAGAGTTTCAGGGAGCCGCGGGGTTGAAGGCGGCTCGAAGACAGAGCGAGAGTTCCAGGGAGACTCGGGGTTGAAATTCGCACAAGGTCAGAGCGAGAGTTCCAGGGAGACTCGGGGTTGAAAGCGGCGCGGGGAGATAGCGAGAGTTCCGGAGTGACTCGGGGCTGAAAGCGGCATTGGAGAGAGTGAGAGTTTGAGTGAGACTCGGGGATGAAAGCGGCACGAGGATATAGCGAGGGTTCCATGGAGACTTGGGGTTGAAGGTGGCACGACAACAAAGCGAGAGTTCCAGGGAGACTTGGGGCTGAATGTGGCATGAGGACAGAGCGAGAGTTCTGGAGAGACTCGGGGCTAAAAGCAGCACAACGACAGAGCAAGAGTTTAAGAGAGACTCGGAGCAGAATGCGGCACGAGGACAGAGGGAGAATTCCAGTGAGATTCGGGGCTGAAAGCGGCACGAGGACAGAGCGAGAGTTCCAGGGAGACTCGGGGCTGAAAGTGTCAAGAGGACAGAGTGAGTGTTCTGGAGAGACTCGGGGCTGAGAGCGGCACAACGACAGTGTGAGAGTTCCAGGGAGCCGCGGGGTTGAAGGCGCCTCGAGGACAGAGCGAGACTTCCAGTGAGACTCGGGGTTGCATTTCGCGCGAGGACAGAGCGAGAGGTCCGGAGAGACTCGGGGCTGAAAGCGGCGTTGGAGAGAGTGAGTGTTCCAGTGAGACTCGGGGATGAAAGCGGCACAAGGACAGAGCGAGAGTTCCAGGGAGACTCAGGGTTGAAATTAGTGCAAGGACAGAGCGAGAGTTCCAGGGAGACTCGGGGTTGAAAGCGGCGCGAGGAGAGAGCAAGATTTCCGGAGAGACTCGGGATGAAAACAGAGTAGGAGAGAGTGAGAGTTCCAGGGAGACTTGGGGCTGATAGCAGCACGAGGACAGTGCGAGAGTTCCAGGGAGACTCGGGGCTGAAAGCGGCGCAAGGACAGAGCGAGAGTTTGAGGGGGACTCGGGGCTGAATGCGGCTCGAGGACAGACGGAGAATTCCAGTGAGACTCGGGGCTGAAAGCGGGAGGAGGACAGAGCGAGAGTTCCAAGGATACTAGGAGCTGAATGTGGCATGAGGACAGAGCAAGAGTTCTAGGGAGACTCGGTGCTCAAAGCGGCTCGAGGACAGAGCGTGAGTTCTGGGGGGAGTTGAAGCTGAAAGCAGCGCGAGGACAGAGTGAGAGTTCCAGGGAGACTTGGGGCTGAATGTGGCACGAGGACAGAGCGAAAGTTCCGGGGAGACTCGGAGCTGAAAGCAGCGCGAGGGCAGAGGGAGAAATCCAGCGAGACCCGGGGCTGATAGCGGCACGAGGACAGAGTAAGATATCCAGTGAGACTCGGGGCTGAAGGCGGCTCGAGGACAGAGTGAGAATTCTAAGGAGACACGGGGCTGAAAGCAGCGCGAAGACAAATGAGAGATCCAGGGAGACTCGGGGCTGAATGTGGCATGAGGACAGAGTGAGAGTTCTGGAGCGACTCGGGGCTAAAAGCAGCACAACGACAGAGCAAGAGTTTAAGAGAGACTCGGAGCAGAATGCGGCACGAGGACAGAGGGAGAATTCCAGTGAGAGTCGGGGCTGAAAGCGGCACGAGGACAGAGCGAGAGTTCCAAGGATACTAGGGGCTGAACGTGGCATGAGGACAGAGAGAGAGTTCCAGGGAGACTCGGGGCTGCAAGTGTCAAGAGGACAGAGTGAGTGTTCTGGAGAGACTCGTGGCTGAAAGTGGCACAACGACAGTGCGAGAGTTCCAGGGAGCCGTGGGGTTGAAGGCGGCTCGAAGACAGAGCGAGAGATCCAGGGAGACTCGGGGTTGAAATTCACACAAGGTCAGAGCGAGTGTTCCAGGGAGACTTGGGGTTGAAAGAGGCGCGGCGTGATTGCGAGAGTTCTGGAGTGACTCGGGGCTGAAAGCAGCGTTGGAGAGAGTGAGAGTTCGAGGGAGACTCGGGGATGAAAGCGGCACGAGGACAGAGCGAGGGTTCCATGGAGACTCGGGGTTGAAGGTGGCACGACAACAAAGCGAGAGTTCCAGGGAGACTCGGGGCTGAAAGCGGCTCGAGACAGAGTGAGAGTTCCAGGGAGACTCGGGGCTGAAAGTGGCGCCGGGAGAGAGCGAGAATTCCAGGGTGAGTCGGAGCTGAAGGCGGCAAGAGTACAGAGCGAGAATTCCAGGGAGACACGGAGCTGAAAGCGGCTCAAGGACAGAGCAAGAGTTCCAGGGAAACTCGGGGTTGAAGGCCGCGCAAGGACAGAGTGGAGTTCTGGGGGGAGTTGAAGCTGAAAGCGGCGCGAGGACAGAGTGAGAGTTCTGGAGAGACTTGGGGTTGAAAGTGGCACGAGGACAGCGCGAAAGTTAACGGGAGACTTGGGGCTGAAAGCGGAACGAGAACAGAGCAAGAGTTCCAGGGAGACTCAGTGCCCAAAGCGGCTCGAGGACAGAGCAGGAGTTCTGTGGGGAGGTGAAGCTGAAAGTGGCGCGAGGACAGAGTGAGAGTTCCAGGGAGACTTGAGGCTGAATGTGGCACGTGGACAGAGCGAGAGTTCCGGGGAGACTCGGAGCTGAAAGCAGCGCGAGGACAGAGTGAGAAATCCAGCGAGACCCGGGGCTGATAGCGGCACGAGGACAGAGTGAGAGATCCAGCGAGACTCGGGGCTGAATGCGGCTCGAGGACAGCGGGAGAATTCCAGTGAGACTCGGGGCTGAAAGCGGCACGAGGACAGAGGGAGAGTTCCAAGGATACTAGGGGCTGAATGTGGCATGAGGACAGAGTGAGAGTTCCAGGGAGACTCGGAACTAAATGCGGAGCGGGGAGCGAGCGAGAATTCCAGGGAGACGTGGGGCTGAAAGTGTCAAGAGGACAGAGTGAGTGTTCTGGAGAGACTCGTGGCTGAAAGCGGCACAACGACAGAGCGAGAGTTCCAGGGAGCCGCGGGGCTGAAGGCGGATCGAAGACAGAGCGACAGTTCCAGTGAGACTCGGGGTTGAATTGCGGGCGAGGAGAGAGCGACAGTTCCAGGGAGACTCGGCGCTGAAAGCAGCGCAGGGAGTCAGCGAGAATTCCAGGGTGACTCGGAGCTGAAAGCGGCACGAGGACAGAGCAAGAATTACAAGGAGACACGGAGCTGAAAGCAGCTCAAGGACAGAGCAAGAGTTCCAGGGAGATTCGGGGTTGAAGGCCGCGCAAGGACGGAGCCGAGTTCTGGGGGGAGTTGAAGCTGAAAGCGGCGCGAGGACAGAGTGAGAGTTCTGGAGAGACTTGGGGCTGAAAGCGGAGCGAAAACAGAGCAAGAGTTCTAGGGAGACACGGTGCTCCAAGCGGCTCGAGGACAGAGCGGGGATTCTGGGGGGAGTTGATGCTGAAAGTGGCGCGAGGACATAGTGAGAGTTCCAGGGAGACTTGGGGCTGAAAGTGGCATGAGGACAGAGCGAGAGTTCTGGAGAGACTCGGGGCTGAAAGCAGCACAACGACAGAGCAAGGGTTTAAGAGAGACTCGGAGCAGAATGCGGCACGAGGACAGAGGGAGAATTTCAGTGAGAGTCGGGGCTGAAAGCGGCACGAGGACAGAGCGAGAGTTCCAAGGATACTAGGGGCTGAAAGCGGTATGAGGACAGAGTGAGAGTTCCAGGGAGACTCGGGGCTAAATGCGGAGCGGGGAGTGAGCGAGAATACCAGGGAGATTCGGGGCTGCAAGTGTGAAGAGGACAGAGTGAGTGTTCTGGTGAGACTCGTGGCTGAAAGCGGCACAACGACAGTGCGAGAGTTTCAGGGAGCCGCGGGGTTGAAGGCGGCTCGAAGACAGAGCGAGAGTTCCAGGGAGACTCGGGGTTGAAATTCACACCAGGTCAGAGCGAGAGTTCCAGGGAGACTCGGGGTTGAAAGCGGCGCGGGGAGATAGCGAGAGTTCCGGAGTGACTCGGGGCTGAAAGCGGCATTGGAGAGAGTGAGAGTTTGAGTGAGACTCGGGGATGAAAGCGGCACGAGGACAGAGCGAGGGTTCCATGGAGACTTGGGGTTGAAGCTGGCACGACAACAAAGCGAGAGTTCCAGGGAGTCTTGGGGCTGAATGTGGCATGAGGACAGAGCGAGAGTTCTGGAGAGACTCGGGGCTAAAAGCAGCACAACGACAGAGCAAGAGTTTAAGAGAGACTCGGAGCAGAATGCGGCACGAGGACAGAGGGAGAATTCCAGTGCGATTCGGGGCTGAAAGCGGCACGAGGACAGAGCGAGAGTTCCAGGGAGACTCGGGGCTGAAAGTGTCAAGAGGACAGAGTGAGTGTTCTGGAGAGACTCGGGGCTGAGAGCGGCACAACGACAGTGTGAGAGTTCCAGGGAGCCGCGGGGTTGAAGGCGCCTCGAGGACAGAGCGAGACTTCCAGTGAGACTTGGGGTTGAATTTCGTGAAAGGACAGAGCGAGAGGTCCGGAGAGACTCGGGGCTGAAAGCGGCGTTGGAGAGAGTGAGTGTTCCAGTGAGACTCGGGGATGAAAGCGGCACAAGGACAGAGCGAGAGTTCCAGGGAGACTCAGGGTTGAAATTAGTGCAAGGACAGAGCGAGAGTTCCAGGGAGACTCGGGGTTGAAAGCGGCGCGAGGAGAGAGCAAGATTTCCGGAGAGACTCGGGATGAAAACAGAGTAGGAGAGAGTGAGAGTTCCAGGGAGACTTGGGGCTGAAAGCGGCACAAGGACAGTGCGAGAGTTCCAGGGAGACTCGGGGCTGAAAGCGGCGCAAGGACAGAGCGAGAATTTGAGGGGGAATCGGGGCTGAATGCGGCTCGAGGACAGAGGGAGAATTCCAGTGAGACTCGGGGCAGAAAGCGGGAGGAGGACAGAGCGAGAGTTCCAAGGATACTGGGAGCTGAATGTGGCATAAGGACAGAGCAAGAGTTCTAGGGAGACTCGGTGCTCAAAGCGGCTCGAGGACAGAGCTTGAGTTCTGGGGGGAGTTGAAGCTGAAAGCGGCGCGAGGACAGAGTGAGAGTTCCAGGGAGACTTGGGGCTGAATGTGGCACGAGGACAGAGCGAGAGTTCCGGGGAGACTCGGAGCTGAAAGCAGCGCGAGGACAGAGTGAGAAATCCAGCGAGACCCGGGGCTGATAGTGGCACGAGGACAGAGTAAGATATCCAGTGAGACTCGGGGCTGAATGCGGCTCGAGGACAGAGTGAGAATTCTAAGGAGACATGGGGCTGAAAGCAGCGCGAAGACAAATGAGAGATCCAGGGAGACTCGGGGCTGAATGTGGCATGAGGACAGAGTGAGAGTTCTGGAGCGACTCGGGGCTAAAAGCAGCACAACGACAGAGCAAGAGTATAAGAGAGTCTCGGAGCAGAATGCGGCACGAGGACAGAGGGAGAATTCCAGTGAGAGTCGGGGCTGAAAGCGGCACGAGGACAGAGCGAGAGTTCCAAGGATACTAGGGGCTGAACATGGCATGAGGACAGAGAGAGAGTTCCTGGGAGACTCGGGGCTGCAAGTGTCAAGAGGACAGAGTGAGTGTTCTGGAGAGACTCGTGGCTGAAAGTGGCACAACGACAGTGCGAGAGTTCCAGGGAGCCGCAGGGTTGAAGGCGGCTCGAAGACAGAGCGAGAGATCCAGGGAGACTCGGGGTTGAAATTAGCTCAAGGACAGAGCGAGAATTCCAGGGAGACCAGGGGCTGATAGCGGCACAAGGACAGAGTGAGAGATCAAGCGAGACTCGGTGCTGAAAGCGACGTGGAAGAGAGTGAGAGTTCCAAGGAGACACGGGGCTGAAAGCCCGAAGGAGAGAGCGAGAGTTCCAGGGAGACTCGGGGCTGAAAGCGGCACGAGGACAGAGTGAGAGTTCCAGGGAGACTCGGGGCTGAAATTGGCGTGAGGACAGAGCGAGAGTTCCATGGAGATCGGGGCTGAAAACCGGGAGGACAGAGCGAGAGTTCCAGGGAGACTTGGGGCTGAAAGAGACACGAGGACAGAATGAGAGTTCCAGGGAGACTCGGGGCTGAAAGTGGGGTGAGGACAGAGCAAGAATTCCAGGGAGATTCGGGGCTGAAAGTGGAAGGAGGACAGAATGAGCGTTCCATGGAGACTTGGGGCTGAAAGCGGCACGAGGACGGAGCGAGAGTTCCAGGGATACTCGGGGCTGAAAACCGGAAGGACAGAATGAGAGTTCCAGGGAGACTCGGGGCTGAAAGTTGGGTGCGGACAGAGCAAGAAAACCAGGGAGATTAGGGGCTGAAAGAGACACGAGGACAGAATGAGCGTTCCATGGAGACTTGGGGCTGAAAGCGGCACGAGGACGGATCGAGAGTTCCAGGGATACTCAGGGCTGAAAACGGCACGAGGACAGAGTGAGAATTCCAGCGAGACTCGCGGCTGAAAGTGGCACGAGGACTGAGCGCGAATTCCAGGGAGATTTGGGGCTGAAAGTGGTGCGAGGACAGAGGGTGAATTCCAGCGAGACTCACGGCTGAAAGTGGCACGAGGACAGAGCGCGAATTCCAGCGAGATTCGGGGCTGAAAGCTGCACGAGGACAGAGCGAAAGTTCCGTAGAGACTCGGGGCTGAAAGCGGTGTTGGAGAGAGCAAGAGTTCAGGGAGAGTCGGAGGGTGAAAGTGGCACAAGGACAGAGCGAGAGTTCCAGGGAGACTCGGGGTTGAAATTAGCGCAAGGACAGAGCGAGAGTTTCAGGGAGACTCGGGGCTGAAAGCGGCATTGGAGAGAGTGAGAGTTCGAGGGAGACCCGGGGATGAAAGCGGCACGAGGACAGAGCGAGGGATCCATGGAGACTCGGGGTTGACGGTGGCACGACAACAAAGCGAGAGTTCCAGGGAGACTCAGGGCTGAAAGCGGCTCGAGACAGAGCGAGAATTCTGGAGAGCCTCGGGGCTGAAAGCGGCACGAGGACAGAGCGAAAGTTCCCGGGAGACTCGGGGCTGAAAGTGGCGCGAGGACAGAGTGAGAGTTCCATGGAGACTCGTGGCTGAAAGCCAGAAGAAGAGAGCGAGAGTTCCTGGGAGACTCGGGGCTGAAAGCGGCATTGGAGAGAGTGAGAGTTCAAGGGAGACTCGGGGATGAAAGCGGCACGAGGACAGAGTGAGAGTTCCATGGAGACTCGGGGCTGAAAACCGGGAGGACAGAGCGAGAGTTCCAGGGAGACTCGGGGCTGAAAGTTGGGTGAGGACAGAGCAAGAATTCCAGGGAGATTTGCGCCTGAAAGCGGCAGGAGGACAGAATGAGAGTTCCAGGGAGACTTGGGGCTGAAAGCGGCGCGAGGACAGAGTGAGAATTCCCGGGAGTGTGGCGGCTGAAAGCGGCATGAGGACAGAGTGAGAGATCCAGCTAGACTCGGGGGTTAAAGCGACGTGGAAGAGAGTAAGAGTTCCATGGAGACTCGGGGATGAAAACCGGGAGGACAGACCGAGAGTTCCAGGGAGACTCGGGGCTGAAAGTGGCACGAGGACAGAGCGCGAATTCCAGGGAGATTCGGGGCTGAAAGTGGCGCGAGGACAGAGGGTGAATTCCATTGAATCACGGGGCTGAATGTGGCACGTGGACAGAGCGAGAGTTCCGGGGAGATTCGGAGCTGAAAGCAGCGCGAGGACAGAGCGAGAATTCCAGGGAGACCCGGGGCTGATAGCGGCACAAGGACAGAGTGAGAGATCCAGCGAGACTTGGGGCTGAAAGCGACGTGGAAGAGAGTGAGAGTTCCAAGGAGACACGGGGCTGAAAGCAGCGCGAAGACAGAATGAGAGTTCCTGGGAGACTCGGGCTGAAAGTGGCGCGAGGACAGAGCGAGAGTTCCATGGAGACTCGGGACTGAAAGCCCGAAGGAGAGAGTGAGAGTTCCAGGGAGACTGGGGGCTGAAAGCGGCATTGGAGAGAGTGAGAGTTCAAGGGAGACTCGGGGATGAAAGCGGCACGAGGACAGAGCGAGAGTTCCATGGAGACCCGGGGCTGAAAACCGGGAGGACAGAGCGAGAGTTTCAGGGAGACTCGGGGCTGAAAGTTGGGTGAGGACAGAGCAAGAATTCCAGGGAGATTCGGGGCTGAAAGCGGCAGGAGGACAGAATGAGAGTTCCAGGGAGACTTGGGGCTGAAAGCGGCACGAGGACAGAGTGAGAATTCCCGGGAGAGTCGCGGCTGAAAGCGGCATGAGGACAGAGTGAGAGATCCAGCGAGACTCGGGGGTTAAACCGACGTGGAAGAGAGTGAGAGTTCCAAGGAGACACGGGGCTGAAAGCAGCTTGAAGACAGAACGAGAGTTCCAGGGAGACTCGGGGCTGAAAGTGGCGCGAGGACAGAGCGAGAGTTCCAGTGAGACTCGGGGCTGAAAGCCAGAAGGAGAGAGCAAGAGTTCCAGGGAGACTCGGGGCTGAAAGCGGCACGAGGACAGAGTGAGAGTTCCAGGGAGACTCGGGGCTGAAAATGTCAAAAGGACAGAGTGAGTGTTCTGGAGCGACTCGGGGCTGAGAGCGGCACAACGACAGTGTGAGAGTTCCAGGGAGCCGCGGGGTTGAAGGCGCCTCGAGGACAGAGCGAGAGTTCCAGTAAGACTCGTGGTTGAAATTCGCGCGAGGACAGAGCGAGAGTTGCGGAGAGACTCGGGGCTGAAAGCGGCGTTGGAGAGAGTGAGTGATCCAGTGAGACTCGGGGATGAAAGCGGCACAAGGACAGAGCGAGAGTTCCAGGGAGACTCAGGGTTGAAATTAGTGCAAGGACAGAGCGAGAGTTCCAGGGAGACTCGGGGTTGAAAGCGGCGCGAGGAGAGAGCAAGATTTCTGGAGAGACTCGGGATGAAAACGGAGTAGGAGAGTGTGAGAGTTCCAGGGAGACTCGGGGCTGAAAGCCGGATGAGGACAGTGCGAGAGTTCCAGGGAGACGCGGGGCAGAAAGCGGGACGAGGACAGAGCGAGAGTTCCAAGGATACTAGGGGCTGAATGTGGCATGAGGACAGAGCAAGAGTTCTAGGGAGACTCGGTGCTCAAAGCGACTCGATGACAGAGCTTGAGTTCTGGGGGGAGTTGAAGCTGAAAGCGGCGCGAGGACATTGTGAGAGTTCCAGGGAGACTTGGGGCTGAATGTGGCATGAGGACAGAGCGAGAGTTCCGGGAGACTCGGAGCTGAAAGCAGCGCGAGGACAGAGGGAGAAACCCAGCGAGACCCGGGGCTGATAGCGGCACGAGGACAGAGTAAGAGATCCAGTGAGACTCGGGGCTGAATGCGGCTCGAGGACAGAGTGAGAATTCTAAGGGGACACGGGGCTGACAGCAGCGCGAAGACAGAATGAGAGATCCAGGGAGACTCGGGGCTGAAAGTGGCATGAGGACAGAGCGATAGTTCTGGAGAGACTCGGGGCTAAAAGCAGCACAACGACAGAGCAAGAGTTTAAGAGAGACTGGGAGCAGAATGCGGCACGAGGACAGAGGGAGAATTCCAGTGAGAGTCGGGGCTGAAAGCGGCACGAGGACAGAGCAAGAGTTCCAAGGATACTAGGGGCTGAACGTGGCATGAGGACAGAGTGAGAGTTCCAGGGAGACTCGGGGCTAAATGCGGAGCGGGGAGTGAGCGGGAATTCTAGGGAGACTCGTGGCTGCAAGTGTCAAGAGGACAGAGTGAGTGGTCTGGAGAGACTCGTGGCTGAAAGTGGCACAACGACAGTGCGAGAGTTCCAGGGAGGCTCAGGGCTGAAATTCGCACCATGTCAGAGCGAGAGTTCCAGGGAGTCTCGGGGTTGAAAGAGGCGTGGGGTGATAGCAAGAGTTCCGGAGTGACTCGGAGCTGAAAGCGGCATTGGAGAGAGTGAGAGTTCGAGGGAGACTCGGGGATGAAATCGGCACGAGGACAGAGCGAGGCTTCCATGGAGAGTCGGGGTTGACGGTGGCACGACAACAAAGCGAGAGTTCCATGGAGACTTGGGGTTGAAAACCGGGAGGACAGAGTGAGAGTTCCAGGGAGATTCGGGGCTGAAAGTTGGGTGAGGACAGAGCAAGAATTCCAGGGAGATTCAGGGCTGAAAGCGGCAGGAGGACAGAATGAGAGTTCCAGGGGGACTTGGGGCTGAAAGCGGCAGGAGGACAGAGTGATAATTGCCGGGAGAGTCGCGGCTGAAAGCGGCATGAGGACAGAGTGAGAGTTCCAGGAGACTCGGGGCTGAAAGTGGCACGAGGACAGAGCGCGAATTCCAGGGAGATTCGGGGCTGAAAGCGGCGCGAGGACAGAGGGTGAATTCCAGTGAGAAACGGGGCTGAATGTGGCACGTGGACAGAGCGAGAGTTCCGGGGAGACTCAGAGCTGAAAGTAGCGTGAGGACAGAGCGAGAATTCCAGGGAGACCCGGGGCTGATAGCGGCACAAGGACAGAGTGAGAGATCCAGCGAGACTCGGGGCTGAAAGCGACGTGGAAGAGAGTGAGAGTTCCAAGGAGATACGGGGCTGAAAGCAGCGCGAAGACAGAACGAGAGTTCCTGGGAGACTCGGGGCTGAAAGTGGCGCGAGGACAGAACGAGAGTTCCATGGAGACTCGGGGCTGAAAGCGAGAAGGAGAGAGCGAGGTTTCGAGGGAGACTTGGGGCTGAAAGCGGCACGAGGACAGAGTGAGAGATCCAGCGAGACTCGGGGCTGAATGCGGCTCGAGGTCAGAGCGAGAATTCCTAGGAGACAAGAGGCTGAAAGCAGCGCGAAGACAGAATGAGAGATCCAGGGAGACTCGGGGCTGAAAGTGGCGCGAGGACAGAGCGAGAGGTCCATGGAGACTCGGGACTGAAAACCGGGAGGACAGAGCGAGAGTTCCAGAGAGACTCGGGGCTGAAAGTTGGGTGAGGACAGAGCAAGATTTCCAGGGAGATTCGGGGCTGAAAGCGGCATGAGGACAGAGTGAGTGTTCCAGGAGACTCGGGGCTGAAAGTGGCACGAGGACAGAGCGCGAATTCCAGGGAGATTCGGGGCTGAAAGCGGCGCAAGGACAGAGGGTGAATTCCAGTGAGACACGGGGCTGAATGTGGCACGTGGACAGAGCGAGAGTTCCGGGGAGACTCGGAGCTGAAAGCAGCGCGAGGACAGAGCGAGAGTTCCAGGGAGATCCGGGGCTGATAGTGGCACAAGGACAGAGTGAGAGATCCAGCGAGACTCGGGGCTGAAAGCGACGTGGAAGAGAGTGAGAGTTCCAAGGAGACACGGGGCTGTAAGCAGCGCGAAGACAGAACGAGAGTTCCTGGGAGACTCGGGGCTGAAAGTGGCTCGAGGACAGAGCGAGAGTTCCATGGAGACTCGGGGCTGAAAGCCAGAAGGAGAGAGCGAGAGTTCCAGGGAGACTCGGGGCTGAAAGCGGCACGAGGACAGAGCGAGAGTTCCAGGGAGACTCGGGGCTGAAAGCGGCACGAGGACAGAGTGAGAGTTCCAGGGAGACTCAGGGCTGAAAGTGTCAAGAGGACAGAGTGAGTGTTCTGGAGAGACTCGGGGCTGAGAGCGGCACAACGACAGTGTGAGAGTTCCAGGGAGCCGCGGGGTTGAAGGCGCCTCGAGGACAGAGCGAGAGTTCCAGTGAGCCTCGTGGTTGAAAGTCGCGCGAGGACAGAGCGAGAGTTCCGGAGAAACTCGGGGCTGAAAGCGGCGTTGGAGAGAGTGAGTGTTCCAGTGAGACTCGGGGATGAAATTGGCACAAGGACGGAGCGAGAGTTCCAGTTAGACTCAGGGTTGAAATTAGTGCAAGGACAGAGCGAGAGTTCCAGGGAGACTCGGGGTTGAAAGTGGCGCGAGGAGAGAGCAAGATTTCCGGAGAGACTCGGGATGAAAACGGAATAGGAGAGTTTGAGAGTTCCATTGAGACTCGGGGCTGAAAGCGGCATGAGGACAGTGCGAGAGTTCCAGGGAGACTCGGAGCTGAAAGCGGGACGAGGACAGAGCAAGAGTTCCAAGGATACTAGGGGCTGAATGTGGCATGAGGACAGAGCAAGAGTTCTAGGGAGACTCGGTGCTCAAAGCGACTCGAGGACAGAGCGTGAGTTCTGGGGGGAGTTGAAGCTGAAAGCGGCGAGAGGACAGAGTGAGAGTTCCAGGGAGACTTGGGGCTGAATGTGGCATGAGGACAGAGCGAGAGTTCCGGGGAGACTCGGAGCTGAAAGCAGCGCGAGGACAGAGGGAGAAATCCAGCGAGACCCGGGGCTGATAGCGGCACGAGGACAGAGAAAGAGATCCAGTGAGACTCGGGGCAGAATGCGGCTCGAGGACAGAGTGAGAATTCTAAGGGGACACAGGGCTGAAAGCAGCGCGAAGACAGAATGAGAGAGCCAGGGAGACTCGGGGCTGAAAGTGGCATGAGGACAGAGTGAGAGTTCTGGAGAGACTCGGGGCTGAAAGCAGCACAACGACAGAGCAAGAGTTTAAGAGAGACTGGGAGCAGAATGCGGCACGAGGACAGAGGGAGAATTCCAGTGAGAGTCGGGGATGAAAGCGGCACGAGGACAGAGCGAGAGTTCCAAGGATACTAGGGGCTGAACGTGGCATGAGGACAGAGTGAGAGTTCCAGGGAGACTCGGGGCTAAATGCGGAGCGGGGAGTGAGCGGGAATTCTAGGGAGACTCGTGGCTGCAAGTGTCAAGAGGACAGAGTGAGTGGTCTGGAGAGACTCGTGGCTGAAAGTGGCACAACGACAGTGCGAGAGTTCCAGGGAGGCTCAGGGCTGAAATTCGCACCATGTCAGAGCGAGAGTTCCAGGGAGTCTCGGGGTTGAAAGAGGCGTGGGGTGATAGCAAGAGTTCCGGAGTGACTCGGGGCTGAAAGCGGCATTGGAGAGAGTGAGAGTTCGAGGGAGACTCGGGGATGAAATCGGCACGAGGACAGAGCGAGGCTTCCATGGAGAGTCGGGGTTGACGGTGGCACGACAACAAAGCGAGAGTTCCATGGAGACTTGGGGTTGAAAACCAGGAGGACAGAGTGAGAGTTCCAGGGAGATTCGGGGCTGAAAGTTGGGTGAGGACAGAGCAAGAATTCCAGGGAGATTCGGGGCTGAAAGCGGCAGGAGGACAGAATGAGAGTTCCAGGGGGACTTGGGGCTGAAAGCGGCAGGAGGACAGAGTGATAATTGCCGGGAGAGTCGCGGCTGAAAGCGGCATGAGGACAGAGTGAGAGTTCCAGGAGACTCGGGGCTGAAAGTGGCACGAGGACAGAGCGCGAATTCCAGGGAGATTCGGGGCTGAAAGCGGCGCGAGGACAGAGGGTGAATTCCAGTGAGAAACGGGGCTGAATGTGGCACGTGGACAGAGCGAGAGTTCCGGGGAGACTCAGAGCTGAAAGTAGCGTGAGGACAGAGCGAGAATTCCAGGGAGACCCGGGGCTGATAGCGGCACAAGGACAGAGTGAGAGATCCAGCGAGACTCGGGGCTGAAAGCGACGTGGAAGAGAGTGAGAGTTCCAAGGAGATACGGGGCTGAAAGCAGCGCGAAGACAGAACGAGAGTTCCTGGGAGACTCGGGGCTGAAAGTGGCGCGAGGACAGAACGAGAGTTCCATGGAGACTCGGGGCTGAAAGCGAGAAGGAGAGAGCGAGGTTTCGAGGGAGACTTGGGGCTGAAAGCGGCACGAGGACAGAGTGAGAGATCCAGCGAGACTCGGGGCTGAATGCGGCTCGAGGTCAGAGCGAGAATTCCTAGGAGACAAGAGGCTGAAAGCAGCGCGAAGACAGAATGAGAGATCCAGGGAGACTCGGGGCTGAAAGTGGCGCGAGGACAGAGCGAGAGGTCCATGGAGACTCGGGACTGAAAACCGGGAGGACAGAGCGAGAGTTCCAGAGAGACTCGGGGCTGAAAGTTGGGTGAGGACAGAGCAAGATTTCCAGGGAGATTCGGGGCTGAAAGCGGCATGAGGACAGAGTGAGTGTTCCAGGAGACTCGGGGCTGAAAGTGGCACGAGGACAGAGCGCGAATTCCAGGGAGATTCGGGGCTGAAAGCGGCGCAAGGACAGAGGGTGAATTCCAGTGAGACACGGGGCTGAATGTGGCACGTGGACAGAGCGAGAGTTCCGGGGAGACTCGGAGCTGAAAGCAGCGCGAGGACAGAGCGAGAGTTCCAGGGAGATCCGGGGCTGATAGTGGCACAAGGACAGAGTGAGAGATCCAGCGAGACTCGGGGCTGAAAGCGACGTGGAAGAGAGTGAGAGTTCCAAGGAGACACGGGGCTGTAAGCAGCGCGAAGACAGAACGAGAGTTCCTGGGAGACTCGGGGCTGAAAGTGGCGCGAGGACAGAGCGAGAGTTCCATGGAGACTCGGGGCTGAAAGCCAGAAGGAGAGAGCGAGAGTTCCAGGGAGACTCGGGGCTGAAAGCGGCACGAGGACAGAGCGAGAGTTCCAGGGAGACTCGGGGCTGAAAGCGGCACGAGGACAGAGTGAGAGTTCCAGTGAGACTCAGGGCTGAAAGTGTCAAGAGGACAGAGTGAGTGTTCTGGAGAGACTCGGGGCTGAGAGCGGCACAACGACAGTGTGAGAGTTCCAGGGAGCCGCGGGGTTGAAGGCGCCTCGAGGACAGAGCGAGAGTTCCAGTGAGACTCGTGGTTGAAAGTCGCGCGAGGACAGAGCGAGAGTTCCGGAGAAACTCGGGGCTGAAAGCGGCGTTGGAGAGAGTGAGTGTTCCAGTGAGACTCGGGGATGAAATTGGCACAAGGACGGAGCGAGAGTTCCAGTTAGACTCAGGGTTGAAATTAGTGCAAGGACAGAGCGAGAGTTCCAGGGAGACTCGGGGTTGAAAGTGGCGCGAGGAGAGAGCAAGATTTCCGGAGAGACTCGGGATGAAAACGGAATAGGAGAGTTTGAGAGTTCCATTGAGACTCGGGGCTGAAAGCGGCATGAGGACAGTGCGAGAGTTCCAGGGAGACTCGGAGCTGAAAGCGGGACGAGGACAGAGCAAGAGTTCCAAGGATACTAGGGGCTGAATGTGGCATGAGGACAGAGCAAGAGTTCTAGGGAGACTCGGTGCTCAAAGCGACTCGAGGACAGAGCGTGAGTTCTGGGGGGAGTTGAAGCTGAAAGCGGCGAGAGGACAGAGTGAGAGTTCCAGGGAGACTTGGGGCTGAATGTGGCATGAGGACAGAGCGAGAGTTCCGGGGAGACTCGGAGCTGAAAGCAGCGCGAGGACAGAGGGAGAAATCCAGCGAGACCCGGGGCTGATAGCGGCACGAGGACAGAGTAAGAGATCCAGTGAGACTCGGGGCAGAATGCGGCTCGAGGACAGAGTGAGAATTCTAAGGGGACACAGGGCTGAAAGCAGCGCGAAGACAGAATGAGAGAGCCAGGGAGACTCGGGGCTGAAAGTGGCATGAGGACAGAGTGAGAGTTCTGGAGAGACTCGGGGCTGAAAGCAGCACAACGACAGAGCAAGAGTTTAAGAGAGACTGGGAGCAGAATGCGGCACGAGGACAGAGGGAGAATTCCAGTGAGAGTCGGGGATGAAAGCGGCACGAGGACAGAGCGAGAGTTCCAAGGATACTAGGGGCTGAACGTGGCATGAGGACAGAGTGAGAGTTCCAGGGAGACTCGGGGCTAAATGTGGAGTGGGGAGTGAGCGAGAATTCTAGGGAGACTCGGGGCTGCAAGTGTCAAGAAGACAGAGTGCATGTTCTAGAGAGACTCGTGGCTGAAAGTGGCACAACGACAGTGCGAGAGTTCCAGGGAGCCGCGGGGTTGAAGGCGGCTCGAAACAGAGCAGTAGTTCCAGGGAGACTTGGGGCTGAAATTCGCACAAGGTCAGAGCGAGAGTTCCAGGTAGACTCGGGGTTGAAAGAGACGTGGGGTGATAGCAAGAGTTCCGGAGTGACTCGGGGCTGAAAGCGGCATTGGAGAGAGTGAGAGTTCGAGGGAGACTCGGGGATGAAATCGGCACGAGGACAGAGCGAGGCTTCCATGGAGAGTCGGGGTTGACGGTGGCACGACAACAAAGCGAGAGTTCGATGGATACTCGGGGCTGAAAACCGGGAGGACAGAGCGAGAGTTCCAGGGAGACTCGGGTGAAAGTTGGGTGAGGACAGAGCAAGAATTCCAGGGAGATTCGGGGCTGAAAGCGGCAGGAGGACAGAATGAGAGTTCCAGGGAGACTTGTGGCTGAAAGCGGCACGAGGACAGAGTGAGAATTCCTGGGAGAGTCGCGGCTGAAAGCGGCATGAGGACAGAGTGAGAGTTCCACGAGACTCGGGGCTGAAAGTGGCACGAGGACAGAGCGCGAATTCCAGGGAGATTCGGGGCTGAAAGCGGCGCGATGACAGAGGGTGAATTCCATTGAGACACGGGGCTGAATGTGGCACGTGGACAGAGCGAGAGTTGCGGGGAGACTCGGAGCTGAAAGCAACGCGAGGACAGAGCGAGAGTTACAGGGAGACCCGGGGCTGATAGCGGCACAAGGACAGAGTGAGAGATCCAGCGAGACTCGGGGCTGAAAGCGACGTGGAAGAGAGTGAGAGTTCCAAGGAGACACGGGGCTGAAAGCAGCGCGAAGACAGAATGAGAGTTCCTGGGAGACTCGGGGCTGAAAGTGGCGCGAGGAGAGAGCGAGAGTTCCATGGAGACTCGGGGCTGAAAGCCAGAAGGCTAGAGTGAGAGTTCCAGGGAGACTCGGGGCTGAAAGCGGCATTGGAGAGAGTGAGAGTTCCAGGGAGACTCGGGGATGAAAGCGGCACGAGGACAGAGCGAGAGTTCCATGGAGACTCGGGGCTGAAAACCGGGAGGACAGAGCGAGAGTTCCAGGGAGACTCGGGGATGAAAGTTGGGTGAGGACAGAGCAAGAATTCCAGGGAGATTCGGGGCTGAAAGCGGCAGGAGGACAGAATGAGAGTTCCAGGGAGACTTGGGGCTGAAAGCGGCACGAGGACAGAGTGAGAATTGCCGGGAGAGTCGCGGCTGAAAGCGGCATGAGGACAGAGTGAGAGATCCAGCGAGACTCGGGGGTTAAAGCGACGTGGAAGAGAGTGAGAGTTCCAAGGAGACACGGGGCTGAAAGCAGCACGAAGACAGAACGAGAATTCCTGGGAGACTCGGGGCTGAAAGTGGCACGTGGACAGAGCGAGAGTTGCGGGGAGACTCGGAGCTGAAAGCAACGCGAGGACAGAGCGAGAGTTACAGGGAGACCCGGGGCTGATAGCGGCACAAGGACAGAGTGAGAGATCCAGCGAGACTCGGGGCTGAAAGCGACGTGGAAGAGAGTGAGAGTTCCAAGGAGACACGGGGCTGAAAGCAGCGCGAAGACAGAATGAGAGTTCCTGGGAGACTCGGGGCTGAAAGTGGCGCGAGGAGAGAGCGAGAGTTCCATGGAGACTCGGGGCTGAAAGCCAGAAGGCTAGAGTGAGAGTTCCAGGGAGACTCGGGGCTGAAAGCGGCATTGGAGAGAGTGAGAGTTCCAGGGAGACTCGGGGATGAAAGCGGCACGAGGACAGAGCGAGAGTTCCATGGAGACTCGGGGCTGAAAACCGGGAGGACAGAGCGAGAGTTCCAGGGAGACTCGGGGATGAAAGTTGGGTGAGGACAGAGCAAGAATTCCAGGGAGATTCGGGGCTGAAAGCGGCAGGAGGACAGAATGAGAGTTCCAGGGAGACTTGGGGCTGAAAGCGGCACGAGGACAGAGTGAGAATTGCCGGGAGAGTCGCGGCTGAAAGCGGCATGAGGACAGAGTGAGAGATCCAGCGAGACTCGGGGGTTAAAGCGACGTGGAAGAGAGTGAGAGTTCCAAGGAGACACGGGGCTGAAAGCAGCACGAAGACAGAACGAGAATTCCTGGGAGACTCGGGGCTGAAAGTGGCGCGAGGACAGAGCGAGAGTTCCAGGGAGACTCGG
The DNA here is from genome assembly GCF_017639515.1 of Carcharodon carcharias. NCBI lineage: Eukaryota > Metazoa > Chordata > Chondrichthyes > Lamniformes > Lamnidae > Carcharodon > Carcharodon carcharias. Next base: position 92,729,322 of record NC_054472.1, on the reverse strand, counting down.
GGCTGAAAGCCAGAAGGAGAGAGCGAGAGTTCCAGGGAGACTCGGGGCTGAAAGCGGCACGAGGACAGAGTGAGAGTTCCAGGGAGACTCGGGGCTGAAAGTGTCAAAAGGACAGAGTGAGTGTTCTGGAGCGACTCGGGGCTGAGAACGGCACAACGACAGTGTGAGAGTTCCAGGGAGCCGCGGGGTTGAAGGCGCCTCGAGGACAGAGCGAGAGTTCCAGTGAGACTCGTGGTTGAAATTCGCGCGAGGACAGAGCGAGAGTTGCGGAGAGACTCGGGGCTGAAAGCGGCGTTGGAGAGAGTGAGTGTTCCAGTGAGACTCGGGGATGAAAGCGGCACAAGGACAGCGCGAGAGTTCCAGGGAGACTCAGGGTTGAAATTAGTGCAAGGACAGAGCGAGAGTTCCAGGGAGACTCGGGGTTGAAAGCGGCGCGAGGAGAGAGCAAGATTTCCGGAGAGACTCAGGATGAAAACGGAGTAGGAGAGTGTGAGAGTTCCAGGGAGACTCGGGGCTGAAAGCGGAATGAGGACAGTGCGAGAGTTCCAGGGAGACTCGGGGCTGAAAGCGGGACGAGGACAGAGCGAGAGTTCCAAGGATACTAGGGGCTGAATGTGGCATGAGGACAGAGCAAGAGTTCTAGGGAGACTCGGTGCTCAAAGCGACTCGAGGACAGAGCTTGAGTTCTGGGGGGAGTTGAAGCTGAAAGCGGCGCGAGGACAGAGTGAGAGTTCCAGGGAGACTTGGGGCTGAATGTGGCATGAGGACAGAGCGAGAGTTCCGGGAGACTCGGAGCTGAAAGCAGCGCGAGGACAGAGGGAGAAATCCAGCGAGACCCGGGGCTGATAGCGGCACGAGGACAGAGTAAGAGATCCAGTGAGACTCGGGGCTGAATGCGGCTCGAGGACAGAGTGAGAATTCTAAGGGGACACGGGGCTGAAAGCAGCGCGAAGACAGAATGAGAGAGCCAGGGAGACTCGGGGCTGAAAGTGGCATGAGGACAGAGTGAGAGTTCTGGAGAGACTCAGGGCTAAAAGCAGCACAACGACAGAGCAAGAGTTTAAGAGAGACTGGGAGCAGAATGCGGCACGAGGACAGAGGGAGAATTCCAGTGAGAGTCGGGGCTGAAAGCGGCACGAGGACAGAGCGAGAGTTCCAAGGATACTAGGAGCTGAATGTGGCATGAGGACAGAGTGAGAGTTCCAGCGAGACTCAGGGCTGAATGTGTCAAGAGGACAGAGTGAGTGTTCTGGAGAGACTCGGCGCTGAGAGCGGCACAACGACAGTGTGAGAGTTCCAGGGAGCCGCGGGGTTGAAGGCACCTCGAGGACAGAGCGAGAGTTCCAGTGAGACTCGTGGTTGAAATTCGCGCGAGGACAGAGCGAGAGTTCCGGAGAAACTCGGGGCTGAAAGCGGCGTTGGAGTGAGTGAGTGTTCCAGTGAGACTCGGGGATGAAAGCGGCACAAGGACAGAGCGAGAGTTCCAGGGTGACTCAGGGTTGAAATTCGTGCAAGGACAGAGCGAGAGTTCCAGGGAGACTCGGGGTTGAAAGCGGCGCGAGGAGAGAGCAAGATTTCCGGAGAGACTCAGGATGAAAACGGAGTAGGAGAGTGTGAGAGTTCCAGGGAGACACGGGGCTGAATTTGGCACGTGGACAGAGCGAGAGTTCCGGGGAGACTCGGAGCTGAAAGCAGCGCGAGGACAGAGCGAGAATTCCAGGGAGACTCGGGGCTGATAGCAGCACAGGGACAGAGTGAGAGATCCACCAAGACTCGGGGCTGAAAGCGATGTGGAAGAGAGTGAGAGTTCCAAGGCGACACGGGGCTGAAAGCAGCGCGAAGACAGAATGAGAGTTCCAGGGAGACTCGGGGATGAAATTGGCGCGAGGACAGAGCGAGAGTTCCATGGAGACTCGGGGCTGAAAACCGGGAGGACAGAGCGAGAGTTCCAGGGGGACTCGGGGCTGAAAGCTGCACGAGGACAGAATGAGAGTTCCAGGGAGACTCGGGGCTGAAAGTGGGGTGAGGACAGAGCAAGAATTCCAAGGAGACTCGCGGCTGAAAGCGGCACGAGGACAAAGTGAGAGTTCCAGGCAGACTCGGGGCTGAAAGTGGCACGAGGACAGAGCGCGAATTCCAGGGAGATTCGGGGCTGAAAGCGGTGCGAGGACAGAGGGTGAATTCCAGTGAGACACGGGGCTGAAAGCTGCACGAGAACAGAGCGAGAGTTCCGTAGAGACTCGGGGATGAAATCGGTGTTGGAGAGAGCGAGAGTTCATGCAGACTCGGGGGTGAAAGTGGCACAAGGACAGAGCGAGAGTTCCAGGGAGACTCGGGGTTGAAATTAGCGCAAGGATAGAGCGAGAGTTTCAGGGAGACTCGGGGCTGAAAGCTGCATTGGAGAGAGTGAGAGTTCGAGGGAGACTCGGGGATGAAAGCGGCACGAGGACAGAGCGAGGGTTCCATGGAGACTCGGGGCTGACGGTGGCACGACAATAAAGCGAGAGTTCCAGGGAGACTCAGGGCTGAAAGCGGCTCGAGACCGAGCGAGAGTTCTGGAGAGCCTCGGGGCTGAAAGCGGCATGAGGACAGAGTGATAGTTCCAGGGAGACTCGGATCTGAAAGCAGTGCCAGGACAGAGTGAGAAATCCAGCGAGACCTGGGGCTGATAGCGGCACGAGGAAAGAGTGAGAGTTCCAGCGAGACAATGGGCTGAATGCGGCTCGAGGACCGAGCGAGAATTCCTAGGAGACAAGGGGCTGAAAGCAGCGCAAAGACAGAATGAGAGATCCAGGGAGACTCGGGGCTGAAAGTGGCACGAGGACAAAGGGTGAATTCCAGTGAGACACGGGGCTGAATGTGGCACGTGGACAGAGCGAGAGTTCCGGGTAGACTCGGAGCTGAAAGCAGCGTGAGCACAGAGCGAGAATTCCATGGAGAGTCGGAGCTGAAAAAAGGGAGGACAGAATGAGAGTTCCAGGGAGACTCGGGGCTGAAAGTTGGGTGAGGACAGAACAAGAATTCCAGGGAGATTCGGGGCTGAAAGCGGCAGGAGGACAGAATGAGAGTTCCAGGGAGACTCGGGGCTGAAAGTGGCACGAGGACAGAGCGCGAATTCCAGGGAGATTCGGTGCTGAAAGTGGTGCGAGGACAGAGGGTGAATTCCAGTGAGACACGGGGCTGAAAGCTGCACGAGAACAGAGCGAGAGTTCCGTAGAGACTCGGGGATGAAAGCGGTGTTGGAGAGAGTGAGAGTTCATGGAGACTCGGGGGTGAAAGTGGCACAAGGACAGAGCGAGAGTTCCAGGGAGACTCGGGGTTGAAATTAGCGCAAGGATAGAGCGAGAGTTTCAGGGAGACTCGGGGCTGAAAGCGGCATTGGTGAGAGTGAGAGTTCGAGGGTGACTCGGGGATGAAAGCGGCACGAGGACAGAGCGAGGGTTCCATGGAGACTCGGGGCTGACGGTGGCACGACAACAAAGCGAGAGTTCCAGGGAGACTCAGGGCTGAAAGCGGCTCGAGACAGAGCGAGAGTTCTGGAGAGCCTCGGGGCTGAAAGCGGCATGAGGCCAGAGCGATAGTTCCGGGGAGACTCGGATCTGAAAGCAGTGCCAGGACAGAGTGAGAAATCCAGCGAGACGTGGGGCTGATAGCGGCACGAGGACAGAGTGAGAGATCCAGCGAGACAATTGGGCTGAATGCGGCTCGAGGACCGAGCGAGAATTCCTAGGAGACAAGGGGCTGAAAGCAGCGCGAAGACAGAATGAGAGATCCAGGGAGACTCGGGGCTGAAAGTGGCACGAGGACAGAGGGTGAATTCCAGTGAGACACGGGGCTGAATGTGGCACGTGGACAGAGCGAGAGTTCCGGGGAGACACGGAGCTGAAAGCAGCGCGAGGACAGAGCGAGAATTCCATGGAGACTCGGAGCTGAAATCCGGGAGGACAGAATGAGAGTTCCAGGGAGACTCGGGGCTGAAAGTTGGGTGAGGACAGAGCAAGAATTCCAGGGAGATTCGGGGCTGAAAGCGGCAGGAGGACAGAATGAGAGTTCCATGGAGACTTGGGGCTGAAAGTGGCACGAGGACAGGGCGCGCATTCCAGGGAGATTCGGGGATGAAAGCGGCGCGAGGACAGAGGGTGAATTCCAGTGAGACACGGGAATCAATGTGGCACGTGGACAGAGCGAGAGTTCCGGGGAGACTCGGAGCTGAAAGCAGCGAGAGGACAGAGCGAGAGTTCCAGGGAGATCCGGGGCTGATAGCAGCACAAGGACAGAGTGAGAGATCCAGCGAGACTCGGGGCTGAAAGCGACGTGGAAGAGAGTGAGAGTTCCAAGGAGACACGGGGCTGAAAGCAGCGCGAAGACAGAATGAGAGTTCCTGGGAGACTCGGGGCTGAAATTGGCGCGAGGACAGAGCGAGAGTTCCAGGGAGACTCGGGGCTGAAAGCGGCATTGGAGAGAGTGAGAGTTCGAGGGTGACTCGGGGATGAAAGCTGCATGAGGACAGAGCGAGGGTTCCATGGAGACTCAGGGTAGACGTTGGCACGACAACAAAGCGAGAGTTCCAGGGAGACTCAGGGCTGAAAGCGGCTCGAGACAGAGCGAGAGTTCTGGAGAGCCTCGGGGCTGAAAGCGGCACGAGGACAGAGCGAATGTTCTAGGGAGACTCGGGGCTGAAAGCGGCATGAGGACAGAGCCATAGTTCCGGGGAAACTCGGAGCTGAAAGCAGTGCCAAGACAGAGTGAGAAATCCAGCGAGACCTGGGGCTGATAGCGGCATGAGGACAGAGTGAGAGATCTAGCGAGACTCGGGGCTGAATGCGGCTCGAGGACAGAGCGAGAATTCCTAGGAGACAAGGGGCTGAAAGCAGCGCGAAGACAGAATGAGAGATCCAGGGAGACTCGGGGCTGAAAGTGGCGCGAGGACAGAGCGAGAGGTCCATGGAGACTCGGGGCTGAAAACCGGGAGGACAGAGCGAGAGTTCCAGGGAGACTCGGGGCTGAAAGTTGGGTGAGGACAGAGCAAGATTTCCACGGAGATTCGGGGCTGAAAGCGGCAGGAGGAGAGAAGGAGAGTTCCAGGGAGACTTGGGGCTGAAAACGGCACGAGGACAGAGTGAGAATTCCTGGGAGAGTCACGGCTGAAAGCGGCATGAGGACAGAGTGAGAGTTCCAGGGAGATTCGGGGCTGAAAGTGGCGCAAGGACAGAGGGTGAATTCCAGTGAGACACGGGGCTGAATGTGGCACGTGGACAGAGCGAGAGCTCCGGGGAGACTCGGAGCTGAAAGCAGTGCGAGGACAGAGCGAGAGTTCCAGGGAGATCCGGGGCTGATAGTGGCACAAGGACAGAGTGAGAGATCCAGCGAGACTCGGGGCAGAAAGCGACGTGGAAGAGAGTGAGAGTTCCAAGGAGACACGGGGCTGTAAGCAGCGCGAAGACAGAACGAGAGTTCCTGGGAGACTCGGGGCTGAAAGTGGCGCGAGGACAGAGCGAGAGTTCCATGGAGACTCGGGGCTGAATGCCAGAAGGAGAGAGCGAGAGTTCCAGGGAGACTCGGGGCTGAAAGCGGCACGAGGACAGACCGAGAGTTCCAGGGAGACTCGGGGCTGAAAGCAGCACGAGGACAGAGTGAGAGTCAGCGAGACTCAGGGCTGAATGTGTCAAGAGGACAGAGTGAGTGTTCTGGAGAGACTCGGGGCTGAGAGCGGCACAACGACAGTGTGAGAGTTCCAGGGAGCCGCGGGGTTGAAGGCACCTCGAGGACAGAGCGAGAGTTCCAGTGAGACTCGTGGTTGAAATTCGCGCGAGGACAGAACGAGAGTTCCGGAGAAACTTGGGGCTGAAAGCGGCGTTGGAGTGAGTGAGTGTTCCAGTGAGACTCGGGGATGAAAGCGGCACAAGGACAGAGCGAGAGTTCCAGGGAGACTCAGGGTTGAAATTAGTGCAAGGACAGAGCGAGAGTTCCAGGGAGACTCGGGGTTGAAAGCGGCGCGAGGAGAGAGCAAGATTTCCGGAGAGACTCGGGATGAAAACGGAGTAGGAGAGTGTGAGAGTTCCAGGGAGACACGGGGCTGAATGTGGCACGTGGACAGAGCGAGAGTTCCGGGGAGACTCAGAGCTGAAAGCAGCGCGAGGACAGAGCGAGAATTCCAGGGAGACTCGGGGCTGATAGCGGCACAGGGACAGAGTGAGAGATCCAGCAAGACTCGGGGCTGAAAGCGACGTGGAAGAGAGTGAGAGTTCCCAGGAGACACGGGGCTGAAAGCAGCGCGAAGACAGAATGAGAGTTCCATGGAGACTCGGGGCTGAAAGTGGGGTGAGGACAGAGCAAGAATTCCAGGGAGATTCGGGGCTGAAAGCGGCATGAGGACAGAATGACAGTTCCATGGAGACTTGGGGCTGAAAGCGGCACGAGGACAGAGCGAGAGTTCCAGGGATACTCGGGGCTGAAAGCGGCACGAGGACAGAGTGAGAATTCCAAGGAGACTCGCGGCTGAAAGCGGCACGAGGACAAAGTGAGAGTTCCAGGCAGACTTGGGGCTGAAAGTGGCACGAGGACAGAGCGCGAATTCCAGGGAGATTCGGGGCTGAAAGCGGTGCGAGGACAGAGGGTGAATTCCAGTGAGACACGGGGCTGAAAGCTGCACGAGAACAGAGCGAGAGTTCCGTAGAGACTCGGGGATGAAATCGGTGTTGGAGAGAGGGAGAGTTCATGCAGACTCGGGGGTGAAAGTGGCACAAGGACAGAGCGAGAGTTCCAGGGAGACTCAGGGTTGAAATGAGCGCAAGGATAGAGCGAGAGATTCAGGGAGAATCGGGGCTGAAAGCTGCATTGGAGAGAGTGAGAGTTCGAGGGAGACTCGGGGATGAAAGCGGCACGAGGACAGAGCAAGGGTTCCATGGAGACTCGGGGCTGACGGTGGCACGACAACAAAGCGAGAGTTCCAGGGAGACTCAGGGCTGAAAGCGGCTCGAGACCGAGCGAGAGTTCTAGAGAGCCTCGGGGCTGAAAGTGGCATGAGGACAGAGCCATAGTTCCGGGGAGACTCGGAGCTGAAAGTAGTGCCAGGACAGAGTGAGAAATCCAGCGAGACCTGGGGCTGAAAGCGGCACGAGGACAGAATAGGAGTTCCAGGGAGACTCGGGGCTGAAAGTGGGGTGAGGACAGAGCAAGAATTCCAGAGAGATTCGGGGCTGAAAGCGGCATGAGGACAGAATGAGAGTTCCATGGAGACTTGGGGCTGAAAGCGGCACGAGGACGGAGCGAGAGTTCCAGGGATACTCGGGGCTGAAAGCGGCACGAGGACAGAGCGAGAATTCCTAGGAGACAAGGGGCTGAAAGCAGCGCGAAGACAGAATGAGAGAGCCAGGGAGACTCGGGGCTGAAAGTGGCGCGAGGACAGAGCGAGAGGTCCATGGAGACTCGGGGCTGAAAACCGGGAGGACAGAGCGAGAGTTCCAGGGAGACTCGGGGCTGAAAGTTGGGTGAGGACAGAGCAAGATTTCCAGTGAGATTCGGGGCTGAAAGCGGCAGGAGGAGAGAAGGAGAGTTCCAGGGAGACTTGGGGCTGAAAACGGCACGAGGACAGAGTGAGAATTCCTGGGAGAGTCACGGCTGAAAGCGGCATGAGGACAGAGTGAGAGTTCCAGGAGACTCGGGGCTGAAAGTGGCACGAGGACAGAGCGCGAATTCCATCGAGATTCGGGGCTGAAAGTGGCGCAAGGACAGAGGGTGAATTCCAGTGAGACACGGGGCTGAATGTGGCACGTGGACAGAGCGAGAGCTCCGGGGAGACTCGGAGCTGAAAGCAGTGCGAGGACAGAGCGAGAGTTCCAGGGAGATCCGGGGCTGATAGTGGCACAAGGACAGAGTGAGAGATCCAGCGAGACGCGGGGCAGAAAGCGACGTGGAAGAGAGTGAGAGTTCCAAGGAGACACGGGGCTGTAAGCAGCGCGAAGACAGAACGAGAGTTCCTGGGAGACTCGGGGCTGAAAGTGGCGCGAGGACAGAGCGAGAGTTCCATGGAGACTCGGGGCTGAATGCCAGAAGGAGAGAGCGAGAGTTCCAGGGAGACTCGGGGCTGAAAGCGGCACGAGGACAGACCGAGAGTTCCAGGGAGACTCGGGGCTGAAAGCAGCACGAGGACAGAGTGAGAGTCAGCGAGACTCAGGGCTGAATGTGTCAAGAGGACAGAGTGAGTGTTCTGGAGAGACTCGGGGCTGAGAGCGGCACAACGACAGTGTGAGAGTTCCAGGGAGCCGCGGGGTTGAAGGCACCTCGAGGACAGAGCGAGAGTTCCAGTGAGACTCGTGGTTGAAATTCGCGCGAGGACAGAACGAGAGTTCCGGAGAAACTTGGGGCTGAAAGCGGCGTTGGAGTGAGTGAGTGTTCCAGTGAGACTCGGGGATGAAAGCGGCACAAGGACAGAGCGAGAGTTCCAGGGAGACTCAGGGTTGAAATTAGTGCAAGGACAGAGCGAGAGTTCCAGGGAGACTCGGGGTTGAAAGCGGCGCGAGGAGAGAGCAAGATTTCCGGAGAGACTCGGGATGAAAACGGAGTAGGAGAGTGTGAGAGTTCCAGGGAGACACGGGGCTGAATGTGGCACGTGGACAGAGCGAGAGTTCCGGGGAGACTCAGAGCTGAAAGCAGCGCGAGGACAGAGCGAGAATTCCAGGGAGACTCGGGGCTGATAGCGGCACAGGGACAGAGTGAGAGATCCAGCAAGACTCGGGGCTGAAAGCAGCGCGAAGACAGAATGAGAGTTCCATGGAGACTCGGGGCTGAAAACCGGGAGGACAGAGCGAGAGTTCCAGGTGGACTCGGGGCTGAAAGCGGCACGAGGACAGAATAGGAGTTCCAGGGAGACTCGGGGCTGAAAGTGGGGTGAGGACAGAGCAAGAATTCCAGGGAGATTCGGGGCTGAAAGCGGCATGAGGACAGAATGACAGTTCCATGGAGACTTGGGGCTGAAAGCGGCACGAGGACAGAGTGAGAATTCCAAGGAGACTCGCGGCTGAAAGCGGCACGAGGACAAAGTGAGAGTTCCAGGCAGACTTGGGGCTGAAAGTGGCACGAGGACAGAGCGCGAATTCCAGGGAGATTCGGGGCTGAAAGCGGTGCGAGGACAGAGGGTGAATTCCAGTGAGACACGGGGCTGAAAGCTGCACGAGAACAGAGCGAGAGTTCCGTAGAGACTCGGGGATGAAATCGGTGTTGGAGAGAGGGAGAGTTCATGCAGACTCGGGGGTGAAAGTGGCACAAGGACAGAGCGAGAGTTCCAGGGAGACTCAGGGTTGAAATGAGCGCAAGGATAGAGCGAGAGATTCAGGGAGAATCGGGGCTGAAAGCTGCATTGGAGAGAGTGAGAGTTCGAGGGAGACTCGGGGATGAAAGCGGCACGAGGACAGAGCAAAGGTTCCATGGAGACTCGGGGCTGACGGTGGCACGACAACAAAGCGAGAGTTCCAGGGAGACTCAGGGCTGAAAGCGGCTCGAGACCGAGCGAGAGTTCTAGAGAGCCTCGGGGCTGAAAGTGGCATGAGGACAGAGCCATAGTTCCGGGGAGACTCGGAGCTGAAAGCAGTGCCAGGACAGAGTGAGAAATCCAGCGAGACCTGGGGCTGATAGCGGCATGAGGACAGAGTGAGAGATCCAGCGAGACTCGGGGCTGAATGCGGCTCGAGGACAGAGCGAGAATTCCTAGGAGACAAGGGGCTGAAAGCAGCGCGAAGACAGAATGAGAGATCCAGGGAGACTCGGGGCTGAAAGTGGCGCGAGGACAGAGCGAGAGGTCCATGGAGACTCGGGGCTGAAAACCGGGAGGACAGAGCGAGAGTTCCAGGGAGACTCGGGGCTGAAAGTTGGGTGAGGACAGAGCAAGATTTCCACGGAGATTCGGGGCTGAAAGCGGCAGGCGGAGAGAAGGAGAGTTCCAGGGAGACTTGGGGCTGAAAGCGGCACGAGGACAGAGTGAGAATTCCCGGGAGAGTCACGGCTGAAAGCGGCATGAGGACAGAGTGAGAGTTCCAGGAGATTCGGGGCTGAAAGTGGCACGAGGGCAGAGCGCGAATTCCAGGGAGATTCGGGGCTGAAAGCGGCGCAAGTACAGAGGGTGAATTCCAGTGAGAAACGGGGCTGAATGTGGCACGTGGACAGAGCGAGAGATCCGGGGAGACTCGGAGCTGAAAGCAGCGCGAGGACAGAGCGAGAGTTCCAGGGAGATCCGGGGCTGATAGTGGCACAAGGACAGAGTGAGAGATCCAGCGAGACTCGGGGCAGAAAGCGACGTGGAAGAGAGTGAGAGTTCCAAGGAGACACGGGGCTGTAAGCAGCGCGAAGACAGAATGAGAGTTCCTGGGAGACTCGGGGCTGAAAGTGGCGCGAGGACAGAGCGAGAGTTCCATGGAGACTCGGGGCTGAAAGCCAGAAGGAGAGAGCGAGAGTTCCAGGGAGACTCGGTGCTGAAAGCGGCACGAGGACAGAGCTAGAGTTCCAGTGAGACTCGTGGTTGAAATTCGCGCGAGGACAGAGCGAGAGTTCCGGAGAAACTTGGGGCTGAAAGCGGCGTTGGAGTGAGTGAGTGTTCCAGTGAGACTCGGGGATGAAAGCGGCACAAGGACAGAGCGAGAGTTCCAGGGAGACTCAGGGTTGAAATTAGTGCAAGGACAGAGCGAGAGTTCCAGGGAGACTCGGGGTTGAAAGCGGCGCGAGGAGAGAGCAAGATTTCCGGAGAGACTCGGGATGAAAACGGAGTAGGAGAGTGTGAGAGTTCCAGGGAGACACGGGGCTGAATGTGGCACGTGGACAGAGCGAGAGTTCCGGGGAGACTCAGAGCTGAAAGCAGCGCGAGGACAGAGCGAGAATTCCAGGGAGACTCGGGGCTGATAGCGGCACAGGGACAGAGTGAGAGATCCAGCAAGACTCGGGGCTGAAAGCGACGTGGAAGAGAGTGAGAGTTCCAAGGAGACACGGGGCTGAAAGCAGCGCGAAGACAGAATGAGAGTTCCAGGCAGACTTGGGGATGAAATTGGCGCGAGGACAGAGCGAGAGTTCCATGGAGACTCGGGGCTGAAAACCGGGAGGACAGAGCGAGAGTTCCAGGTGGACTCGGGGCTGAAAGCGGCACGAGGACAGAATAGGAGTTCCAGGGAGACTCGGGGCTGAAAGTGGGGTGAGGACAGAGCAAGAATTCCAGAGAGATTCGGGGCTGAAAGCGGCATGAGGACAGAATGAGAGTTCCATGGAGACTTGGGGCTGAAAGCGGCACGAGGACGGAGCGAGAGTTCCAGGGATACTCGGGGCTGAAAGCGGCACGAGGACAGAGCGAGAATTCCTAGGAGACAAGGGGCTGAAAGCAGCGCGAAGACAGAATGAGAGATCCAGGGAGACTCGGGGCTGAAAGTGGCGCGAGGACAGAGCGAGAGGTCCATGGAGACTCGGGGCTGAAAACCGGGAGGACAGAGCGAGAGTTCCAGGGAGACTCGGGGCTGAAAGTTGGGTGAGGACAGAGCAAGATTTCCAGTGAGATTCGGGGCTGAAAGCGGCAGGAGGAGAGAAGGAGAGTTCCAGGGAGACTTGGGGCTGAAAACGGCACGAGGACAGAGTGAGAATTCCTGGGAGAGTCACGGCTGAAAGCGGCATGAGGACAGAGTGAGAGTTCCAGGAGACTCGGGGCTGAAAGTGGCACGAGGACAGAGCGCGAATTCCAGGGAGATTCGGGGCTGAAAGTGGCGCAAGGACAGAGGGTGAATTCCAGTGAGACACGGGGCTGAATGTGGCACGTGGACAGATCGAGAGCTCCGGGGAGACTCGGAGCTGAAAGCAGTGCGAGGACAGAGCGAGAGTTCCAGGGAGATCCGGGGCTGATAGTGGCACAAGGGCAGAGTGAGAGATCCAGCGAGACTCGGGGCAGAAAGCGACGTGGAAGAGAGTGAGAGTTCCAAGGAGACACGGGGCTGTAAGCAGCGCGAAGACAGAACGAGAGTTCCTGGGAGACTCGGGGCTGAAAGTGGCGCGAGGACAGAGCGAGAGTTCCATGGAGACTTGGGGCTGAAAGCCAGAAGGAGAGAGCGAGAGTTCCAGGGAGACTCGGGGCTGAAAGCGGCACGAGGACAGAGCTAGAGTTCCAGTGAGGCTCGTGGTTGAAATTCGCGCGAGGACAGAGCGAGAGTTCCGGAGAAACTTGGGGCTGAAAGCGGCGTTGGAGTGAGTGAGTGTTCCAGTGAGACTCGGGGATGAAAGCGGCACAAGGACAGAGCGAGAGTTCCAGGGAGACTCAGGGTTGAAATTAGTGCAAGGACAGAGCGAGAGTTCCAGGGAGACTCGGGGTTGAAAGCGGCGCGAGGAGAGAGCAAGATTTCCGGAGAGACTCGGGATGAAAACGGAGTAGGAGAGTGTGAGAGTTCCAGGGAGACACGGGGCTGAATGTGGCACGTGGACAGAGCGAGAGTTCCGGGGAGACTCAGAGCTGAAAGCAGCGCGAGGACAGAGCGAGAATTCCAGGGAGACTCGGGGCTGATAGCGGCACAGGGACAGAGTGAGAGATCCAGCAAGACTCGGGGCTGAAAGCGACGTGGAAGAGAGTGAGAGTTCCAAGGAGACACGGGGCTGAAAGCAGCGCGAAGACAGAATGAGAGTTCCAGGCAGACTCGGGGATGAAATTGGCGCGAGGACAGAGCGAGAGTTCCATGGAGACTCGGGGCTGAAAACCGGGAGGACAGAGCGAGAGTTCCAGGTGGACTCGGGGCTGAGAGCGGCACGAGGACAGAATAGGAGTTCCAGGGAGACTCGGGGCTGAAAGTGGGGTGAGGACAGAGCAAGAATTCCAGGGAGATTCGGGGCTGAAAGCGGCATGAGGACAGAATGAGAGTTCCATGGAGACTTGGGGCTGAAAGCGGCACGAGGACGGAGCGAGAGTTCCAGGGATACTCGGGGCTGAAAGCGGCACGAGGACAGAGTGAGAATTCCAAGGAGACTCGCGGCTGAAAGCGGCATGAGGACAAAGTGAGAGTTCCAGGCAGACTCGGGGCTGAAAGTGGCACGAGGACAGAGCGCGAATTCCAGGGAGATTCGGGGCTGAAAGCGGTGCGAGGACAGAGGGTGAATTCCAGTGAGACACGGGGCTGAAAGCTGCACGAGAACAGAGCGAGAGTTCCGTAGAGACTCGGGGATGAAATCGGTGCTGGAGAGAGGGAGAGTTCATGCAGACTCGGGGGTGAAAGTGGCACAAGGACAGAGCGAGAGTTCCAGGGAGACTCGGGGTTGAAATTAGCGCAAGGATAGAGCGAGAGTTTCAGGGAGACTCGGGGCTGAAAGCTGCATTGGAGAGAGTGAGAGTTCGAGGGAGGCTCGGGGATGAAAGCGGCACGAGGACAGAGCAAGGGTTCCATGGAGACTCGGGGCTGACGGTGGCACGACAACAAAGCGAGAGTTCCAGGGAGACTCAGGTCTGAAAGCGGCTCGAGACCGAGCGAGAGTTCTAGAGAGCCTCGGGGCTGAAAGCGTCATGAGGACAGAGCGATAGTTCCAGGGAGACTCGGATCTGAAAGCAGTGCCAGGACAGCGTGAGAAATCCAGCGAGACGTGGGGCTGATAGCGGCACGAGGACAGAGTGAGAGATCCAGCGAGACAATGGGCTGAAAGCGGCTCGAGGACCGAGCGCGAATTCCTAGGAGACAAGGGGCTGAAAGCAGCGCGAAGACAGAATGAGAGATCCAGGGAGACTCGGGGCTGAAAGTGGCACGAGGACAAAGGGTGAATTCCAGTGAGACACGGGGTTGAATGTGGCACGTGGACAGAGCGAGAGTTCCGGGTAGACTCGGAGCTGAAAGCAGCGCGAGCACAGAGCGAGAATTCCATGGAGACTCGGAGCTGAAAAAAGGGAGGACAGAATGAGAGTTCCAGGGAGACTCGGGGCTGAAAGTTGGGTGAGGACAGAACAAGAATTCCAGGGAGATTCGGGGCTGAAAGCGGCAGGAGGACAGAATGAGAGTTCCAGGGAGAGTCGGGGCTGAAAGTGGCACGAGGACAGAGCGCGAATTCCAGGGAGATTCGGTGCTGAAAGCGGTGCGAGGACAGAGGGTGAATTCCAGTGAGACACGGGGCTGAAAGCTGCACGAGAACAGAGCGAGAGTTCCGTAGAGACTCGGGGATGAAAGCGGTGTTGGAGAGAGCGAGAGTTCATGGAGACTCGGGGGTGAAAGTGGCACAAGGACAGAGCGAGAGTTCCAGGGAGACTCGGGGTTGAAATTAGCGCAAGGATAGAGCGAGAGTTTCAGGGAGACTCGGGGCTGAAAGCGGCATTGGAGAGAGTGAGAGTTCGAGGGAGACTCGGGGATGAAAGCGGCACGAGGACAGAGCGAGGGTTCCATGGAGACTCGGGGCTGACGGTGGTACGACAACAAAGCGAGAGTTCCAGGGAGACTCAGGGCTGAAAGCGGCTCGAGACAGAGCGAGAGTTCTGGAGAGCCTCGGGGCTGAAAGCGGCATGAGGACAGAGCGATAGTTCCGGGGTGACTCGGATCTGAAAGCAGTGCCAGGACAGAGTGAGAAATCCAGCGAGACGTGGGGCTGATAGCGGCACGAGGCCAGAGTGAGAGATCCAGCGAGACAATGGGCTGAATGCGGCTCGAGGACCGAGCGAGAATTCCTAGGAGACAAGGGGCTGAAAGCAGCGCGAAGACAGAATGAGAGATCCAGGGAGACTCGGGGCTGAAAGTGGCACGAGGACAGAGGGTGAATTCCAGTGAGACACGGGGCTGAATGTGGCACGTGGACAGTGCGAGAGTTCCGGGGAGACACGGAGCTGAAAGCAGCGCGAGGACAGAGCGAGAATTCCATGGAGACTCGGAGCTGAAATCCGGGAGGACAGAATGAGAGTTCCAGGGAGACTCGGGGCTGAAAGTTGGGTGAGGACAGAACGAGAATTCCAGGGAGATTCGGGGCTGAAAGCGGCAGGAGGACAGAATGAGAGTTCCATGGAGACTTGGGGCTGAAAGTGGCAGGAGGACAGGGCGCGAATTCGAGGGAGATTCGGGGCTGAAAGCGGCGCGAGGACAGAGGGTGAATTCCAGTGAGACACGGGGCTGAATGTGGCACGTGGACAGAGCGAGAATTCCGGGGAGACTCGGAGCTGATAGCAGCGAGAGGACAGAGCGAGAGTTCCAGGGAGATCCGGGGCTGATAGCGGCACAAGGACAGAGTGAGAGATCCAGCGAGACTCGGGGCTGAAAGCGACGTGGAAGAGAGTGAGAGTTCCAAGGAGACACGGGGCTGAAAGCAGCGCGAAGACAGAATGAGATTTCCAGGGAGACTCGGGGATGAAATTGGCGCGAGGACAGACCGAGAGTTCCATGGAGACTCGAAGCTGAAAACCGGGAGGACAGAGCGAGAGTTCCAGGTGGACTCGGGGCTGAAAGCGGCACGAGGACAGAATAGGAGTTCCATGGAGACTCGGGGCTGAAAGTGGGGTGAGGACAGAGCAAGAATTCCAGGGAGATTCGGGGCTGAAAGCGGCATGAGGACAGAATGACAGTTCCATGGAGACTTGGGGCTGAAAGCGGCACGAGGACGGAGCGAGAGTTCCAGGGATACTCGGGGCTGAAAGCGGCACGAGGACAGAGTGAGAATTCCAAGGAGACTCGCGGCTGAAAGCGGCACGAGGACAAAGTGAGAGTTCCAGGCAGACTCGGGGCTGAAAGCTGCACGAGAACAGAGCGAGAGTTCCGTAGAGACTCGGGGATGAAATCGGTGCTGGAGAGAGGGAGAGTTCATGCAGACTCGGGGGTGAAAGTGGCACAAGGCCAGAGCGAGAGTTCCAGGGAGACTCGGGGTTGAAATTAGCGCAAGGATAGAGCGAGAGTTTCAGGGAGACTCGGGGCTGAAAGCTGCATTGGAGAGAGTGAGAGTTCGAGGGAGACTCGGGGATGAAAGCGGCACGAGGACAGAGCAAGGGTTCCATGGAGACTCGGGGCTGACG
This sequence comes from Carcharodon carcharias, assembly GCF_017639515.1. Taxonomy (NCBI): domain Eukaryota; kingdom Metazoa; phylum Chordata; class Chondrichthyes; order Lamniformes; family Lamnidae; genus Carcharodon; species Carcharodon carcharias. The sequence continues at coordinate 92,713,340 of NC_054472.1, read as the reverse complement.
GTGGCACGACAACAAAGCGAGAGTTCCAGGGAGACTCAGGTCTGAAAGCGGCTCGAGACCGAGCGAGAGTTCTAGAGAGCCTCGGGGCTGAAAGCGTCATGAGGACAGAGCGATAGTTCCAGGGAGACTCGGATCTGAAAGCAGTGCCAGGACAGCGTGAGAAATCCAGCGAGACGTGGGGCTGATAGCGGCACGAGGACAGAGTGAGAGATCCAGCGAGACAATGGGCTGAAAGCGGCTCGAGGACCGAGCGAGAATTCCTAGGAGACAAGGGGCTGAAAGCAGCGCGAAGACAGAATGAGAGATCCAGGGAGACTCGGGGCTGAAAGTGGCACGAGGACAAAGGGTGAATTCCAGTGAGACACGGGGCTGAATGTGGCACGTGGACAGAGCGAGAGTTCCGGGTAGACTCGGAGCTGAAAGCAGCGCGAGCACAGAGCGAGAATTCCATGGAGACTCGGAGCTGAAAAAAGGGAGGACAGAATGAGAGTTCCAGGGAGACTCGGGGCTGAAAGTTGGGTGAGGACAGAACAAGAATTCCAGGGAGATTCGGGGCTGAAAGCGGCAGGAGGACAGAATGAGAGTTCCAGGGAGAGTCGGGGCTGAAAGTGGCACGAGGACAGAGCGCGAATTCCAGGGAGATTCGGTGCTGAAAGCGGTGCGAGGACAGAGGGTGAATTCCAGTGAGACACGGGGCTGAAAGCTGCACGAGAACAGAGCGAGAGTTCCGTAGAGACTCGGGGATGAAAGCGGTGTTGGAGAGAGCGAGAGTTCATGGAGACTCGGGGGTGAAAGTGGCACAAGGACAGAGCGAGAGTTCCAGGGAGACTCGGGGTTGAAATTAGCGCAAGGATAGAGCGAGAGTTTCAGGGAGACTCGGGGCTGAAAGCGGCATTGGAGAGAGTGAGAGTTCGAGGGAGACTCGGGGATGAAAGCGGCACGAGGACAGAGCGAGGGTTCCATGGAGACTCGGGGCTGACGGTGGTACGACAACAAAGCGAGAGTTCCAGGGAGACTCAGGGCTGAAAGCGGCTCGAGACAGAGCGAGAGTTCTGGAGAGCCTCGGGGCTGAAAGCGGCATGAGGACAGAGCGATAGTTCCGGGGTGACTCGGATCTGAAAGCAGTGCCAGGACAGAGTGAGAAATCCAGCGAGACGTGGGGCTGATAGCGGCACGAGGCCAGAGTGAGAGATCCAGCGAGACAATGGGCTGAATGCGGCTCGAGGACCGAGCGAGAATTCCTAGGAGACAAGGGGCTGAAAGCAGCGCGAAGACAGAATGAGAGATCCAGGGAGACTCGGGGCTGAAAGTGGCACGAGGACAGAGGGTGAATTCCAGTGAGACACGGGGCTGAATGTGGCACGTGGACAGTGCGAGAGTTCCGGGGAGACACGGAGCTGAAAGCAGCGCGAGGACAGAGCGAGAATTCCATGGAGACTCGGAGCTGAAATCCGGGAGGACAGAATGAGAGTTCCAGGGAGACTCGGGGCTGAAAGTTGGGTGAGGACAGAACGAGAATTCCAGGGAGATTCGGGGCTGAAAGCGGCAGGAGGACAGAATGAGAGTTCCATGGAGACTTGGGGCTGAAAGTGGCAGGAGGACAGGGCGCGAATTCGAGGGAGATTCGGGGCTGAAAGCGGCGCGAGGACAGAGGGTGAATTCCAGTGAGACACGGGGCTGAATGTGGCACGTGGACAGAGCGAGAATTCCGGGGAGACTCGGAGCTGATAGCAGCGAGAGGACAGAGCGAGAGTTCCAGGGAGATCCGGGGCTGATAGCGGCACAAGGACAGAGTGAGAGATCCAGCGAGACTCGGGGCTGAAAGCGACGTGGAAGAGAGTGAGAGTTCCAAGGAGACACGGGGCTGAAAGCAGCGCGAAGACAGAATGAGATTTCCAGGGAGACTCGGGGATGAAATTGGCGCGAGGACAGACCGAGAGTTCCATGGAGACTCGAAGCTGAAAACCGGGAGGACAGAGCGAGAGTTCCAGGTGGACTCGGGGCTGAAAGCGGCACGAGGACAGAATAGGAGTTCCATGGAGACTCGGGGCTGAAAGTGGGGTGAGGACAGAGCAAGAATTCCAGGGAGATTCGGGGCTGAAAGCGGCATGAGGACAGAATGACAGTTCCATGGAGACTTGGGGCTGAAAGCGGCACGAGGACGGAGCGAGAGTTCCAGGGATACTCGGGGCTGAAAGCGGCACGAGGACAGAGTGAGAATTCCAAGGAGACTCGCGGCTGAAAGCGGCACGAGGACAAAGTGAGAGTTCCAGGCAGACTCGGGGCTGAAAGCTGCACGAGAACAGAGCGAGAGTTCCGTAGAGACTCGGGGATGAAATCGGTGCTGGAGAGAGGGAGAGTTCATGCAGACTCGGGGGTGAAAGTGGCACAAGGCCAGAGCGAGAGTTCCAGGGAGACTCGGGGTTGAAATTAGCGCAAGGATAGAGCGAGAGTTTCAGGGAGACTCGGGGCTGAAAGCTGCATTGGAGAGAGTGAGAGTTCGAGGGAGACTCGGGGATGAAAGCGGCACGAGGACAGAGCAAGGGTTCCATGGAGACTCGGGGCTGACGGTGGCACGACAACAAAGCGAGAGTTCCAGGGAGACTCAGGTCTGAAAGCGGCTCGAGACCGAGCGAGAGTTCTAGAGAGCCTCGGGGCTGAAAGCGTCATGAGGACAGAGCGATAGTTCCAGGGAGACTCGGATCTGAAAGCAGTGCCAGGACAGCGTGAGAAATCCAGCGAGACGTGGGGCTGATAGCGGCACGAGGACAGAGTGAGAGATCCAGCGAGACAATGGGCTGAAAGCGGCTCGAGGACCGAGCGAGAATTCCTAGGAGACAAGGGGCTGAAAGCAGCGCGAAGACAGAATGAGAGATCCAGGGAGACTCGGGGCTGAAAGTGGCACGAGGACAAAGGGTGAATTCCAGTGAGACACGGGGCTGAATGTGGCACGTGGACAGAGCGAGAGTTCCGGGTAGACTCGGAGCTGAAAGCAGCGCGAGCACAGAGCGAGAATTCCATGGAGACTCGGAGCTGAAAAAAGGGAGGACAGAATGAGAGTTCCAGGGAGACTCGGGGCTGAAAGTTGGGTGAGGACAGAACAAGAATTCCAGGGAGATTCGGGGCTGAAAGCGGCAGGAGGACAGAATGAGAGTTCCAGGGAGAGTCGGGGCTGAAAGTGGCACGAGGACAGAGCGCGAATTCCAGGGAGATTCGGTGCTGAAAGCGGTGCGAGGACAGAGGGTGAATTCCAGTGAGACACGGGGCTGAAAGCTGCACGAGAACAGAGCGAGAGTTCCGTAGAGACTCGGGGATGAAAGCGGTGTTGGAGAGAGCGAGAGTTCATGGAGACTCGGGGGTGAAAGTGGTACAAGGACAGAGCGAGAGTTCCAGGGAGACTCGGGGTTGAAATTAGCGCAAGGATAGAGCGAGAGTTTCAGGGAGACTCGGGGCTGAAAGCGGCATTGGAGAGAGTGAGAGTTCGAGGGAGATTCGGGGATGAAAGCGGCACGAGGACAGAGCGAGGGTTCCATGGAGACTCGGGGCTGACGGTGGCACGACAACAAAGCGAGAGTTCCAGGGAGACTCAGGGCTGAAAGCGGCTCGAGACAGAGCGAGAGTTCTGGAGAGCCTCGGGGCTGAAAGCGGCATGAGGACAGAGCGATAGTTCCGGGGTGACTCGGATCTGAAAGCAGTGCCAGGACAGAGTGAGAAATCCAGCGAGACGTGGGGCTGATAGCGGCACGAGGCCAGAGTGAGAGATCCAGCGAGACAATGGGCTGAATGCGGCTCGAGGACCGAGCGAGAATTCCTAGGAGACAAGGGGCTGAAAGCAGCGCGAAGACAGAATGAGAGATCCAGGGAGACTCGGGGCTGAAAGTGGCACGAGGACAGAGGGTGAATTCCAGTGAGACACGGGGCTGAATGTGGCACGTGGACAGAGCGAGAGTTCCGGGGAGACACGGAGCTGAAAGCAGCGCGAGGACAGAGCGAGAATTCCATGGAGACTCGGAGCTGAAATCCGGGAGGACAGAATGAGAGTTCCAGGGAGACTCGGGGCTGAAAGTTGGGTGAGGACAGAACGAGAATTCCAGGGAGATTCGGGGCTGAAAGCGGCAGGAGGACAGAATGAGAGTTCGATGGAGACTTGGGGCTGAAAGTGGCAGGAGGACAGGGCGCGAATTCGAGGGAGATTCGGGGCTGAAAGCGGCGCGAGGACAGAGGGTGAATTCCAGTGAGACACGGGGCTGAATGTGGCACGTGGACAGAGCGAGAATTCCGGGGAGACTCGGAGCTGATAGCAGCGAGAGGACAGAGCGAGAGTTCCAGGGAGATCCGGGGCTGATAGCGGCACAAGGACAGAGTGAGAGATCCAGCGAGACTCGGGGCTGAAAGCGACGTGGAAGAGAGTGAGAGTTCCAAGGAGACACGGGGCTGAAAGCAGCGCGAAGACAGAATGAGATTTCCAGGGAGACTCGGGGATGAAATTGGCGCGAGGACAGACCGAGAGTTCCATGGAGACTCGAAGCTGAAAACCGGGAGGACAGAGCGAGAGTTCCAGGTGGACTCGGGGCTGAAAGCGGCACGAGGACAGAATAGGAGTTCCATGGAGACTCGGGGCTGAAAGTGGGGTGAGGACAGAGCAAGAATTCCAGGGAGATTCGGGGCTGAAAGCGGCATGAGGACAGAATGACAGTTCCATGGAGACTTGGGGCTGAAAGCGGCACGAGGACGGAGCGAGAGTTCCAGGGATACTCGGGGCTGAAAGCGGCACGAGGACAGAGTGAGAATTCCAAGGAGACTCGCGGCTGAAAGCGGCACGAGGACAAAGTGAGAGTTCCAGGCAGACTCGGGGCTGAAAGCTGCACGAGAACAGAGCGAGAGTTCCGTAGAGACTCGGGGATGAAATCGGTGCTGGAGAGAGGGAGAGTTCATGCAGACTCGGGGGTGAAAGTGGCACAAGGCCAGAGCGAGAGTTCCAGGGAGACTCGGGGTTGAAATTAGCGCAAGGATAGAGCGAGAGTTTCAGGGAGACTCGGGGCTGAAAGCTGCATTGGAGAGAGTGAGAGTTCGAGGGAGACTCGGGGATGAAAGCGGCACGAGGACAGAGCAAGGGTTCCATGGAGACTCGGGGCTGACGGTGGCACGACAACAAAGCGAGAGTTCCAGGGAGACTCAGGTCTGAAAGCGGCTCGAGACCGAGCGAGAGTTCTAGAGAGCCTCGGGGCTGAAAGCGTCATGAGGACAGAGCGATAGTTCCAGGGAGACTCGGATCTGAAAGCAGTGCCAGGACAGCGTGAGAAATCCAGCGAGACGTGGGGCTGATAGCGGCACGAGGACAGAGTGAGAGATCCAGCGAGACAATGGGCTGAAAGCGGCTCGAGGACCGAGCGAGAATTCCTAGGAGACAAGGGGCTGAAAGCAGCGCGAAGACAGAATGAGAGATCCAGGGAGACTCGGGGCTGAAAGTGGCACGAGGACAAAGGGTGAATTCCAGTGAGACACGGGGCTGAATGTGGCACGTGGACAGAGCGAGAGTTCCGGGTAGACTCGGAGCTGAAAGCAGCGCGAGCACAGAGCGAGAATTCCATGGAGACTCGGAGCTGAAAAAAGGGAGGACAGAATGAGAGTTCCAGGGAGACTCGGGGCTGAAAGTTGGGTGAGGACAGAACAAGAATTCCAGGGAGATTCAGGGCTGAAAGCGGCAGGAGGACAGAATGAGAGTTCCAGGGAGAGTCGGGGCTGAAAGTGGCACGAGGACAGAGCGCGAATTCCAGGGAGATTCGGTGCTGAAAGCGGTGCGAGGACAGAGGGTGAATTCCAGTGAGACACGGGGCTGAAAGCTGCACGAGAACAGAGCGAGAGTTCCGTAGAGACTCGGGGATGAAAGCGGTGTTGGAGAGAGCGAGAGTTCATGGAGACTCGGGGGTGAAAGTGGTACAAGGACAGAGCGAGAGTTCCAGGGAGACTCGGGGTTGAAATTAGCGCAAGGATAGAGCGAGAGTTTCAGGGAGACTCGGGGCTGAAAGCGGCATTGGAGAGAGTGAGAGTTCGAGGGAGATTCGGGGATGAAAGCGGCACGAGGACAGAGCGAGGGTTCCATGGAGACTCGGGGCTGACGGTGGCACGACAACAAAGCGAGAGTTCCAGGGAGACTCAGGGCTGAAAGCGGCTCGAGACAGAGCGAGAGTTCTGGAGAGCCTCGGGGCTGAAAGCGGCATGAGGACAGAGCGATAGTTCCGGGGAGACTCGGATCTGAAAGCAGTGCCAGGACAGAGTGAGAAATCCAGCGAGACGTGGGGCTGATAGCGGCACGAGGACAGAGTGAGAGATCCAGCGAGACAATGGTCTGAATGCGGCTCGAGGACCGAGCGAGAATTCCTAGGAGACAAGGGGCTGAAAGCAGCGCAAAGACAGAATGAGAGATCCAGGGAGACTCGGGGCTGAAAGTGGCACGAGGACAGAGGGTGAATTCCAGTGAGACACGGGGCTGAATGTGGCACGTGGACAGAGCGAGAGTTCCGGGGAGACACGGAGCTGAAAGCAGCGCGAGGACAGAGCGAGAATTCCATGGAGACTCGGAGCTGAAATCCGGGAGGACAGACTGAGAGTTCCAGGGAGACTCGGGGCTGAAAGTTGGGTGAGGACAGAACGAGAATTCCATGGAGATTCGGGGCTGAAAGCGGCAGGAGGACAGAATGAGAGTTCCATGGAGACTTGGGGCTGAAAGTGGCACGAGGACAGGGCGCGAATTCGAGGGAGATTCGGGGCTGAAAGCGGCGCGAGCACAGAGGGTGAATTCCAGTGAGACACGGGGCTGAATGTGGCACGTGGACAGAGCGAGAGTTCCGGGGAGACTCGGAGCTGAAAGCAGCGAGAGGACAGAGCGAGAGTTCCAGGGAGATCCGGGGCTGATAGCGGCACAAGGACAGAGTGAGAGATCCAGCGAGACTCGGGGCTGAAAGCGACGTGGAAGAGAGTGAGAGTTCCAAGGAGACACGGGGCTGAAAGCAGCACGAAGACAGAATGAGAGTTCCTGGGAGACTCGGGGCTGAAAGCGACGTGGAAGAGAGTGAGAGTTCCAAGGAGACACCGGGCTGAAAGCAGCACGAAGACAGAATGAGAGTTCCAGGGAGACTCGGGGCTGAAAGCGGCATTGGAGAGAGTGAGAGTTCAAGGGAGACTCGGGGATGAAAGCGGCACGAGGACAGTGCGAGGGTTCCATGGAGACTCGCCGTTGACGGTGGCACGATAACAAAGCGAGAGTTCCAGGGAGACTCAGGGCTGAAAGCGGCTCGAGACAGAGTGAGAGTTCTGGAGAGCCTCGGGGCTGAAAGCGGCACGAGGACAGAGCGAATGATCTAGGGAGACTCGGGGCTGAACGCGGCATGAGGACAGAGCGATAGCTCCGGGGAGACTCGGAGCTGAAAGCAGTGCCAGGACAGAGTGAGAAATCCAGCGAGACCTGGGGCTGATAGCGGCATGAGGACAGAGTGAGAGATCCAGTGAGACTCGGGGCTGAATGCGGCTCGAGGACAGAGCGAGAATTCCTAGGAGACAAGGGGCTGAAAGCAGCGCGAAGACAGAATGAGAGATCCAGGGAGACTTGGGGCTGAAAGTGGCGCGAGGACAGAGCGAGAGTTCCATGGAGACTCGGGGCTGAAAACCGGGAGGACAGAGCGAGAGTTCCAGGGAGACTCGGGGCCGAAAGTTGGGTGAGGACAGAGCAAGATTTCCAGGGAGTTTCGGGGCTGAAAGCGGCAGGAGGACAGAATGAGAGTTCCAGGGAGACTTGGGGCTGAAAGCGGCACGAGGACAGAGTGAGAATTCCCGGGAGAGTGGCGTCTGAAAGCGGCACGAGGACAGAGCGAATGTTCCAGGGAGACTCGGGGCTGAAAGTGGCACGAGGACAGAGCGCACATTCCAGGGAGATTTGGGGCTGAAAGCGGCGCGAGGACAGAGGGTGAATTCCAGTGAGAAACGGGGCTGAATGTGGCACGTGGACAGAGCGAGAGTTCCGGGGAGACTCGGAGCTGAAAGCAGCGCGAGGACAGAGCGAGAGTTCCAGGGAGACCTGGGGCTGATAGCGGCACAAGGACACAGTGAGAGATCCAGTGAGACTCGGGGCTGAAAGCGACGTGGAAGAGAGTGAGAGTTCCAATGAGACACGGGGCTGACAGCAGCACGAAGACAGAACGAGAGTTCTTGGGAGACTCGGGGCTGAAAGTGGCTCGAGGACAGATTGAGAGTTCCAGGGAGACTCGGGGCTGAAAGTGTCAAGAGGACAGAGTGAGTGTTCAGGAGAGACTCGGGGCTGAGAGCGGCACAACGACAGTGTGAGAGTTCCAGGGAGCCGGGGTTGATGGCGCCTCGAGGACAGAGCGAGATTTCCAGTGAGACTCGTGGTTGAAATTTGCACGAGGACAGAGCGAGATTTCCGGAGAGACTCGGGGCTGAAAGCGACGTTGGAGAGAGTGAGTGTTCCAGTGAGACTCGGGGATGAAAGCGGCACAAGGACAGAGCGAGAGTTCCAGGGAGACTCAGGGTTGAAATTAGTGCAAGGACAGAGCGAGAGTTCCAGGGAGACTCGGGGTTGAAAGCGGCGCGAGGAGAGAGCAATATTTCCGGAGAGACTCGGGATGAAAACGGTGTAGGAGAGTGTGAGAGTACCAGGGAGACACGGAGCTGAATGTGGCACGTGGACAGAGCGAGAGTTCTGGGGAGACTCGAAGCTGAAAGCAGCGCGAGGACAGAGCGAGAATTCCAGGGAGACTCGGGGCTGATAGCGGCACAAGGACAGAGTGAGAGATCCAGCAAGACTCGGGGCTGAAAGCGACGTGGAAGAGAGTGAGAGTTCCAAGGAGACACGGGGCTGAATGCAGCGCGAAGACCAAATGAGAGTTCCAGGGAGACTCGGGGATGAAATTGGCGCGAGGACAGAGCGAGAGTTCCATGGAGAATCGGGGCTGAAAACCGGGAGGACAGAGCGAGAGTTCCAGGGAGACCCGGGGCTGAAAGTGGCACGAGGACAGAATGAGAGTTCCAGGGAGACTCGGGGCTGAAAGTGGGGTGAGGACAGAGCAAGAATTCCAGGGAGATTCGGGGCTGAAAGCGGCATGCGGACAGAATGAGAGTTCCATGGAGACTTGGGGCTGAAAGCGGCACGAGGACGGAGCGAGAGTTCCAGGGATACTCGGGGCTGAAAGCGGCACGAGGACAGAGTGAGAATTCCAAGGAGACTCGCGGCTGAAAGCGGCACGAGGACAAAGTGAGAGTTCCAGGCAGACTCGGGGCTGAAAGTGGCACGAGGACAGAGCGCGAATTCCAGGGAGATTCGGGGCTGAAAGCGGTGCGAGGACAGAGGGTGAATTCCAGTGAGACACGGGGCTGAAAGCTGCACGAGAACAGAGCGAAAGTTCCGTAGAGACTCGGGGATGAAAGCGGTGTTGGAGAGAGCGAGAGTTCATGGAGACTCGGGGGTGAAAGTGGCACAAGGACAGAGCGAGAGTTCCAGGGAGACTCGGGGTTGAAATTAGCGCAAGGATAGAGCGAGAGTTTCAGGGAGACTCGGGGCTGAAAGCGGCATTGGAGAGAGTGAGAGTTCGAGGGAGACTCGGGGATGAAAGCGGCACGAGGACAGAGCGAGGGTTCCATGGAGACACGGTGCTGACGGTGGCACGACAACAAAGCGAGAGTTCCAGGGAGACTCAGGGCTGAAAGCGGTTCGAGACAGAGCGAGAGTTCTGGAGAGCCTCGGGGCTGAAAGCGGCATGAGGACAGAGCGATAGTTCCGGGGAGACTCGGATCTGAAAGCAGTGCCAGGACAGAGTGAGAAATCCAGCGAGACGTGGGGCTGATAGCGGCACAAGGACAGAGTGAGAGATCCAGCGAGACAATGGGCTGAATGCGGCTCGAGGACCGAGCGAGAATTCCTAGGAGACAAGGGGCTGAAAGCAGCACGAAGACAGAATGAGAGATCCAGGGAGACTCGGGGCTGAAAGTGGCACGAGGACAGAGGGTGAATTCCAGTGAGACACGGGGCTGAATGTGGCACGTGGACAGAGCGAGAGTTCCGGGGAGACTCGGAGCTGAAAGCAGTGCGTGGACAGAGCGAGAATTCCATGGAGACTCGAAGCTGAAATCCGGGAGGACAGAATGAGAGTTCCAGGGAGACTCGGGGCTGAAAGTTGGGTGAGGACAGAACGAGAGTTCCTGGGAGACTCGGGGCTGAAAGTGGCGCGAGGACAGAGCGACTGTTCCATGGAGACTCGGGGCTGAAAGCCAGAAGGAGAGATCGAGAGTTTCAGGGAGACTCGGGGCTGAAAGCGGCACGAGGACAGAGTGAGAGATCCAGCGAGACTCGGGGCTGAATGCGGCTCGAGGACAGGGTGAGAATTCCTTGGAGACAACGGGCTGAAAGCAGCGCGAAGACAGAATGAGAGATCCAGGGAGACCCGGGGCTGAAAGTGGCGCGAGGACAGAGCGAGAGTTCCATGGAGACTCGGGGCTGAAAACCGGGAGGACAGAGCGAGATTTCCAGGGAGACTCGTGGCTGAAAGTGGCACGAGGACAGAGCGCGAATTCCAGGGAGATTCGGGGCTGAAAGCGGCGCGAGGACAGAAGGTGAACTCCAGTGAGACACAGGGCTGAATGTGGCACGTGGACAGAGCGAGAGTTCCGGGGAGACTCGGAGCTGAAAGCAGCGCGAGGACAGAGCGAGAGTTCCATGGAGACTCGGGGCTGAAAGCCAGAAGGAGAGAGCGAGAGTTCCAGGGAGACTCGGGGCTGAAAGCGGCATTGGAGAGAGTGAGAGTTCAAGGGAGACTCGGGGATGAAAGCGGCACGAGGACAGAGCGAGGGTTCCATGGAGACTCGGGGTTGACGGTGGCACGACAACAAAGCGAGAGTTCCAGGGAGACTCAGGTCTGAAAGCGGCTCGAGACAGAGCGAGAGTTCTGGAGAGCCTCGGGGCTGAAAGCGGCACGAGGACAGAGCGAATGTTCTATGGAGACTCGGGGCTGAAAGCGGCATGAGGACAGAGCCATAGTTCCGGGGAGACTCGGAGCTGAAAGCAGTGCCAGGACAGAGTGAGAAATCCAGCGAGACCTGGGGCTGATAGCGGCATGAGGACAGAGTGAGAGATCCAGCGAGACTCGGGGCTGAATGCACCTCGAGGACAGAGCGAGAATTCCTAGGAGACAAGGGGCTGAAAGCAGCGCGAAGACAGAATGAGAGATCCAGGGAGACTCGGGGCTGAAAGTGGCGCGAGGACAGAGCGAGAGTTCCATGGAGACTCGGGGCTGAAAACCGGGAGGACAGAGCGAGAGTTCCAGGGAGACTCGGGGCTGAAAGTTGGGTGAGGACAGAGCAAGATTTCCACGGAGATTCGGGGCTGAAAGCGGCAGGAGGACAGAATGAGAGTTCCAGGGAGACTTGGGGCTGAAAGCGGCACGAGGACAGAGTGAGAATTCCCGGGAGAGTCACGGCTGAAAGTGGCGCGAGGACAGAGCAAGAGTTCCATGGAGACTCGGGGCTGAAAACCGGGAGGACAGAGCGAGAGTTCCTGGGAGACTTGGGGCTGAAAGCGGCACGAGGACAGAATGAGAGTTCCCGGGAGACTCGGGGCTGAAAGTTGGGTGAGGACAGAGCAAGAATTCCAGGGAGATTCGGGGCTGAAAGCGGCACGAGGACAGAGTGAGAATTTTCGGGAGAGTCGCGGCTGAAAGCGGCATGAGGACAGAGTGAGAGTTCCAGGGAGACTTGGGGCTGAAAGTGGCACGAGGACAGAGCGAGAATTTCTGGGAGATTCGGGGCTGAAAGTGGCGCGAGGACAGAGGGTGAATTCCAGTGAGACACGGGGCTGAATATGGCACGTGGACAGAGCGAGAGTTCCGGGGAGACTCGGAGCTGAAAGCAGCGCGAGGACAGAGCGAGAGTTCCGGGGAGACTCGGAGCTGAAAGCAGCGCGAGGACAGAGCGAGAGTTCCAGGGAGACCTGGGGCTGATAGCGGCACAAGGACACAGTGAGAGATCCAGCGAGACTCGGGGCTGAAAGCGACGTGAAAGAGAGTGAGAGTTCTGAGGAGACATGGGGCTGAAAGCAGCGCGAAGACAGATCGAGAGTTCCTGGGAGACTCGGGGCTGAAAGTGGCGCGAGGACAGAGCGAGAGTTTCATGGAGACTCGGGGCTGAAAGCCAGAAGGAGAGAGCGAGAGTTCCAGGGAGACTCGGGGCTGAAAGCGGCATTGGAGAGAGTGAGAGTTCAAGGGAGACTCGGGGATGAAAGCGGCACGAGGACAGAGCGAGGGTTCCATGGAGACTCGGGGTTGACGGTGGCACGACAACAAAGCGAGAGTTCCAGGGAGACTCAGGGCTGAAAGCGGCTCGAGACAGAGCGAGAGTTCTGGAGAGCCTCGGGGCTGAAAGCGGCACGAGGACGGAGCGTATGTTCTAGGGAGACTCGGGGCTGAAAGCGGCATGAGGACAGAGCCATAGTTCCGGGGAGACTCGGAGCTGAAAGCAGTGCCAGGACAGAGTGAGAAATCCAGCGAGACCTGGGGCTGATAGCGGCATGAGGACAGAGTGAGAGATCCAGCGAGACTCGGGGCTGAATGCGGCTCGAGGACAGAGCGAGAATTCCTAGGAGACAAGGGGCTGAAAGCAGCGCGAAGACAGAATGAGAGATCCAGGGAGACTCGGGGCTGAAAGTGGCGCGAGGACAGAGCGAGAGTTCCATGGAGACTCGGGGCTGAAAACCGGGAGGACAGAGCGAGAGTTCCAGGGAGACCCGGGGCTGATAGCGGCACAAGGACAGAGTGAGAGATCCAGCGAGACTCGGGGCTGGAAGCGACGTGGAAGAGAGTGAGAGTTCCAAGGAGACACGGGGCTGAAAGCAGCGCGAAGACAGAACGAGAGTTCCTGGGAGACTCGGGGCTGAAAGTGGCGCGAGGACAGAGCGAGAGTTCCATGGAGACTCGTGCTGAAAGCCAGAAGGGGAGAGCGAGAGTTCCAGGGAGACTCGGGGCTGAAAGCGGCACGAGGACAGAGTGAGAGTTCCAGGGAGACTCGGGGCTGAAAGTGTCAAGAGGACAGAGTGAGTGTTCTGGAGAGACTCGGGGCTGAGAGCGGCACAACGACAGTGTGAGAGTTCCAGGGAGCCGCGGGTTTGAAGGCGCCTCGAGGACAGAGCGAGAGTTCCAGTGAGACTCGAGGTTGAAATTCGCGCGAGGACAGAGCGAGAGTTCCGGAGAGACTCGGGGCTGAAAGCGGCGTTGAAGAGAGTGAGTGTTCCAGTGAGACTCGGGGATGAAAGAGGCACAAGGACAGAGCGAGAGTTCCAGGGAGACTCAGGGTTGAAATTAGTGCAAGGACAGAGCGAGAGTTCCAGTGAGACTCGGGGTTGAAAGCAGCTCGAGGAGAGAGCAAGATTTCCGGAGAGACTCGGGATGAAAACGAAGTAGGAGAGTGTGAGAGTTCCAGGGAGACTCGTAGCTGAAAGCGGCACGAGGACAGTGCGAGAGTTCCAGGGAGACTCGGGGCTGAAAGCGGGATTAGGACAGAGCGAGAGTTCCAAGGATACTAGGGGCTGAATGTGGCATGAGGACAGAGCAAGAGTTCTAGGGAGACTCGGTGCTCAAAGCGACTCGAGGACAGAGCGTGAGTTCTGGGGGGAGTTGAAGCTGAAAGCGGTGCGAGGACAGAGTGTGAGTTCCAGGGAGACTCAGGGCTGAATGTGGCATGAGGACAGTGCGAGAGTTCTGGGGAGACTCGGAGCTGAAAGCAGCGCGAGGACCGAGGGAGAAATCTAGCGAGACCCGGGGCTGATAGCGGCACGAGGACAGAGTAAGAGATCCAGTGAGACCCGGGGCTGAATGCGGCTCGAGGACAGAGTGAGAATTCTAAGGAGACACAGGGCTGAAAGCAGCGCGAAGACAGAATGAGAGATCCAGGGAGAATCGGGGCTGAAAGTGGCATGAGGACAGAGTGAGAGTTCTGGAAAGACTCGGGGCTAAAAGCAGCACAACGACAGAGCAAGAGTTTAAGAGAGACTCGGAGCATAATGCGGCACGAGGACAGATGGAGAATTCCAGTGAGAGTCGGGGCTGAAAGCGGCACGAGGACAGAGCGAGAGTTCCAAGGATACTAGGGGTTGAACGTGGCATGAGGACAGAGTGAGAGTTCCAGGGAGACTCGGGGCTAAATGCGGAGCGGGGAGTGAGCGAGAATTCTAGGGAGACTCGGGGCTGCAAGTGTCAAGAGGACAGAGTGACTGTTCTGGAGAGACTCGTGGCTGAAAGTGGCATAACGACAGTGCGAGAGTTCCAGGGAGCCGCGGGGTTGAAGGCGGCTCGAAGACAGAGCGAGAGTTCCAGGGAGACCCGGGGCTGAAATTCGCACATGGTCAGAGCGAGAGTTCCAGGGAGTCTCGGGGTTGAAAGAGGCGTGGGGTGATAGCAAGAGTTCCGGAGTGACTCGGGGCTGAAAGCGGCATTGGAGAGAGTGAGAGTTCAAGGGAGACTCGGGGATGAAATCGGCACGCGGACAGAGCGAGTCTTCCATGGAGACTCGGGGTTGACGGTGGCACGACAACAAAGTGAGAGTTCCATGGAGACTCGGGGATGAAAGCGGCTCGAGACAGAGCGAGAGTTCTGGAGAGCCTCGGGGCTGAAAGCGGCACAAGGACAGAGCGATAGTTCCGGGGAGACTCGGAGCTGAAAGCAGTGCCAGGACAGAGTGAGAAATCCAGCGAGACCTGGGGCTGATAGCGGCATGAGGACAGAGTGAGAGATCCAGCGAGACAATGGGCTGAATGCGGCTCGAGGACCGAGCGAGAATTCCTAGGAGACAAGGGGCTGAAAGCAGCACGAAGACAGAATGAGAGATCCAGGGAGACTCGGGGCTGAAAGTGGCGCGAGGACAGATCGAGAGTTCCATGGAGACTCGGGGCTGAAAACCGGGAGGACAGAATGAGAGTTCCAGGGAGACTCGGGGCTGAAAGTGGGGTGAGGACAGAGCAAGAATTCCAGGGAGATTCGGGGCTGAAAGCGGCATATAGACAGAATGAGAGATCCAGGGAGACTTGTGGCTGAAAGCGGCACGAGGACGGAGCGAGAGTTCCAGGGATACTCGGGGCTGAAAGCGGCACGAGGACAGAGTGAGAATTCCAAGGAGACTCGCGGCTGAAAGCGGCACGAGGACAAAGTGAGAGTTCCAGGCAGACTCGGGGCTGAAAGTGGCACGAGGACAGAGCGCGAATTCCAGGGAGATTCGGGGCTGAAAGCGGTGCGAGGACAGAGGGTGAATTCCAGTGAGACACGGGGCTGAAAGCTGCACAAGAACAGAGAGAGAGTTCCGTAGAGACTCGGGGATGAAAGCGGTGTTGGAGAGAGCGAGAGTTCAGGGAGACTCGGGGGTGAAAGTGGCACAAGGACAGAGCGAGAGTTCCAGGGAGACTCGGGGTTGAAATTAGCGCAAGGACAGAGCGAGAGTTTCAGGGATACTCGGGGCTGAAAGCGGCATTGGAGAGAGTGAGAGTTCGAGGGAGACTCGGGTATGAAAGCGGCACGAGGACAGAGCGAGGGTTCCATGGAGACTCGGGGCTGACGGTGGCACGACAACAAAGCGAGAGTTCCAGGGAGACCCAGGGCTGAAAGCGGCTCGAGACAGAGCGAGAGTTGTGGAGAGCCTCGGGGCTGAAAGCGGCACGAGGACGGAGCGAATGTTCTAGGGAGACTCGGGGCTGAAAGCGGCATGAGGACAGAGCGATAGTTCCGGGGAGACTCGGATCTGAAAGCAGTGCCAGGACAGAGTGAGAAATCCAGCGAGACCTGGGGCTGATAGCGGCACGAGGACAGAGTGAGAGATCCAGCGAGACTCGGGGCTGAATGCGGCTCGAGGACAAAGCGAGAATTCCTAGGAGACAAGGGGCTGAAAGCAGCGCGAAGACAGAATGAGAGATCCAGCGAGACTCGGGGCTGAATGCGGCTCGAGGACAAAGCGAGAATTCCTAGGAGACAAGGGGCTGAAAGCAGCGCGAAGACAGAACGAGAGTTCCTGGGAGATTCGGGGCTGAAAGAGGCGCGAGGACAGAGGGTGAATTCCAGTGAGACACGGGGCTGAATGTGGCACGTGGACAGAGCGAGAGTTCCGGGGAGACTCGGAGCTGAAAGCAGCGCGAGGACAGAGCGAGAATTCCATGGACACTCGGAGCTGAAAACCGGGAGGACAGAATGAGAGTTCCAGGGAGACTCGGGGCTGAAAGTTGGGTGAGGACAGAGCAAGAATTCCAGGGAGATTCGGGGCTGAAAGTGGCACGAGGACAGAGTGAGATTTCCGGGCAGCCTCGGGGCTGAAAGTGGCACGAGGACAGGGCGCGAATTCCAGGGAGATTCGGGGCTGAAAGCGGCGCGAGGACAGAGGGTTAATTCCAGTGAGACACGGTGCTGAATGTGGCACGTGGACAGAGCGAGAGTTCCGGGGAGACTCGGAGCTGGAAGCAGCGCGAGGACAGAGCGAGAGTTCCAGGGACACCCGGTGCTGATAGCGGCACAAGGACAGAGTGAGATATCCAGCGAGACTCGGGGCTGAAAGCGACGTGGAAGAGAGTGAGAGTTCCAAGGAGACACGGGGCTGAAAGCAGCGCGAAGACAGAACGAGAGTTCCTGGGAGACTTGGGGCTGAAAGTGGCGCGAGGACAGAGCGAGAGTTCCATGGAGACTCGGGGCTGAAAGCAAGAAGGAGAGATTGAGAGTTCCAGGGAGACTCGGGGCTGAAAGCGGCTCGAGGACAGAGTGAGAGTTCCAGCGAGACTCGGGGCTGAAAGTGTCAAGAGGACAGAGTGAGTGTTCAGGATAGACTCGGGGCTGAGAGCGGCTCGACACTGTGAGAGTTCCAGGGAGCCGCGGGGTTGAAGGCGCCTCGAGGACAGAGCGAGAGTTCCAGTGAGACTCGTGGTTGAAATTCGCGCGAGGACAGAGCGAGAGTTCCGGAGAGACTCGGGGCTGAAAGCAGCGTTGGAGAGAGTGAGTGTTCCAGTGAGACTCGGGGATGAAAGCAGCACAAGGACAGAGTGAGAATTCCAGGGAGACTCGTGGCAGAAAGTGGCACGAGGACAGAGCGCGAATTCCAGGGACATTCGGGGCTGAAAGCGGTGCGAGGACAGAGGGTGAATTCCAGTGAGACACGGGGCTGAAAACTGCACGAGGACAGAGCGAGAGTTCCATGGAGACTCGGGGCTGAAAACCGGGAGGACAGAGCGAGAGTTCCAGGGAGACTCAGGGCTGAAAGTGGCACGAGGACAGAGCGCGAATTCGAGGGAGATTCGGGGCTGAAAGCGGCGCGAGTACAGAGGGTGAATTCCAGTGAGACACGGGGCTGATTGTGGCTTGTGGACAGAGCAAGAGTTCCAGCGAAACTCGGGGCTGAAAGCGACGTTTTTGAGAGTGAGAGTTCCAAGGAGACACGGGGCTGAAAGCAGCGCGAAGACAGAATGAGAGTTCCAAGGAGACTCGGGGCTGAAAGTGGCGCGAGGACAGAGCGAGAGTTCCATGGAGACTCGGGGCTGAAAGCCAGAAGGAGAGAGCGAGACAGAGCGAGAGTTCCATGGAGACTCGGGGCTGAAAGCCAGAAGGAGAGAGCGAGAGTTCCAGGGAGACTCGGGGCTGAAAGCGGCATTGGAGAGAGTGAGAGTTCAAGGGAGACTCGGGGATGAAAGCGGCACGAGGACAGAGCGAGGGTTCCATGGAGACTCGGGGTTGACGGTGGCACGACAACAAAGCGAGAGTTCCAGGGAGACTCAGGGCTGAAAGCGGCTCGAGACCGAGCGAGAGTTCTGGAGAGCCTCGGGGCTGAAAGCGGCACGAGGACAGAGCGATAGTTCCGGGGAGACTCGGAGTTGAAAGCAGTGCCAGGACCGAGTGAGAAATCCAGCGAGACCTGGGGCTGATAGCGGCACGAGGACAGAGTGAGAGATCCAGCGAGACTCGGGGCTGAATGCGGCTCGAGGACAGAGCGAGAATTCCTTGGAGACAAGGGGCTGAAAGCAGCGCGAAGTCAGAATGAGATATCCAGGGAAACTCGGGGCTGAAAGTGGCGCGAGGACAGAGCAAGAGTTCCAAGGAGACTCGGGGCTGAAAACCGGGAGGACAGAGCGAGAGTTCCTGGGAGACTCGGGGGGGCTGAAAGCGGCACGAGGACAGAGCGATAGTTCCGGGGAGACTCGGAGTTGAAAGCAGTGCCAGGACCGAGTGAGAAATCCAGCGAGACCTGGGGCTGATAGCGGCACGAGGACAGAGTGAGAGATCCAGCGAGACTCGGGGCTGAATGCGGCTCGAGGACAGAGCGAGAATTCCTTGGAGACAAGGGGCTGAAAGCAGCGCGAAGACAGAATGAGATATCCAGGGAAACTCGGGGCTGAAAGTGGCTCGAGGACAGAGCAAGAGTTCCAAGGAGACTCGGGGCTGAAAACCGGGAGGACAGAGCGAGAGTTCCTGGGAGACTCGGGGCTGAAAGCGGCACGAGGACAGAGCGATAGTTCCGGGGAGACTCGGAGTTGAAAGCAGTGCCAGGACCGAGTGAGAAATCCAGCGAGACCTGGGGCTGATAGCGGCACGAGGACAGAGTGAGAGATCCAGCGAGACTCGGGGCTGAATGCGGCTCGAGGACAGAGCGAGAATTCCTTGGAGACAAGGGGCTGAAAGCAGCGCGAAGACAGAATGAGATATCCAGGGAAACTCGGGGCTGAAAGTGGCGCGAGGACAGAGCAAGAGTTCCAAGGAGACTCGGGGCTGAAAACCGGGAGGACAGAGCGAGAGTTCCTGGGAGACTCGGGGCTGAAAGCGGCACGAGGACAGAATGAGAGTTCCAGGGAGACTCGGGGCTGAAAGTTGGGTGAGGACAGAGCAAGAATTCCAGGGAGATTCGGGGCTGAAAGCGGCACGAGGACAGAGTGAGAATTCTCGGGAGAGTCGCGGCTGAAAGCGGCATGAGGACAGAGTGAGAGTTCCAGGGAGACTTGGGGCTGAAAGTGGCACGAGGACAGAGCGAGAATTTCTGGGAGATTCGGGGCTGAAAGTGGCGCGAGGACAGAGGGTGAATTCCAGTGAGACACGGGGCTGAATATGGCACGTGGACAGAGCGAGAGTTCCGGGGAGACTCGGAGCTGAAAGCAGCGCGAGGACAGAGCGAGAGTTCCAGGGAGACCTGGGGCTGATAGCGGCACAAGGACACAGTGAGAGATCCAGCGAGACTCGGGGCTGAAAGCGACGTGAAAGAGAGTGAGAGTTCCGAGGAGACATGGGGCTGAAAGCAGCGCGAAGACAGAACGAGAGTTCCTGGGAGACTCGGGGCTGAAAGTGGCGCGAGGACAGAGCGAGAGTTTCATGGAGACTCGGGGCTGAAAGCCAGAAGGAGAGAGCGAGAGTTCCAGGGAGACTCGGGGCTGAAAGCGGCATTGGAGAGAGTGAGAGTTCAAGGAGACTCGGGGATGAAAGCGGCACGAGGACAGAGCGAGGGTTCCATGGAGACTCGGGGTTGACGGTGGCACGACAACAAAGCGAGAGTTCCAGGGAGACTCAGGGCTGAAAGCGGCTCGAGACAGAGCGAGAGTTCTGGAGAGCCTCGGGGCTGAAAGCGGCACGAGGACAGAGCGAATGTTCTAGGGAGAC
This sequence comes from Carcharodon carcharias, assembly GCF_017639515.1. NCBI lineage: Eukaryota > Metazoa > Chordata > Chondrichthyes > Lamniformes > Lamnidae > Carcharodon > Carcharodon carcharias. Next base: position 92,693,676 of record NC_054472.1, on the reverse strand, counting down.
TCGGGGCTGAAAGCGGCATGAGGACAGAGCCATAGTTCCGGGGAGACTCGGAGCTGAAAGCAGTGCCAGGACAGAGTGAGAAATCCAGCGAGACCTGGGGCTGATAGCGGCATGAGGACAGAGTGAGAGATCCAGCGAGACTCGGGGCTGAATGCGGCTCGAGGACAGAGCGAGAATTCCTAGGAGACAAGGGGCTGAAAGCAGCGCGAAGACAGAATGAGAGATCCAGGGAGACTCGGGGCTGAAAGTGGCGCGAGGACAGAGCGAGAGTTCCATGGAGACTCGGGGCTGAAAACCGGGAGGACAGAGCGAGAGTTCCAGGGAGACTCGGGGCTGAAAGTTGGGTGAGGACAGAACAAGATTTCCAGGGAGATTCGGGGCTGAAAGTGGCACCAGGACAGAGCACGAATTCCAGGGAGATTCGCGGCTGAAAGCGGCGCGAGGACAGAGGGTGAATTCCAGTGAGACACGGGGCTGAATGTGGCACGTGGACAGAGCTAGAGCTCCGGGGAGACTCGGAGCTGAAAGCAGCGCGAGGACAGAGCGAGAGTTCCAGGGAGACCCGGGGCTGATAGCGGCACAAGGACAGAGTGAGAGATCCAGCGAGACTCGGGGCTGGAAGCGACGTGGAAGAGAGTGAGAGTTCCAAGGAGACACGGGGCTGAAAGCAGCGCGAAGACAGAACGAGAGTTCCTGGGAGACTCGGGGCTGAAAGTGGCGCGAGGACAGAGCGAGAGTTCCATGAGACTCGTGCTGAAAGCCAGAAGGGGAGAGCGAGAGTTCCAGGGAGACTCGGTGCTGAATGCGGCACGAGGACAGAGCGAGAGTTCCTGGGAGACTCGGGGCTGAAAGCGGCACGGGGACAGAGTGAGAGTTCCAGGGAGACTCGGGGCTGAAAGTGTCAAGAGGACAGAGTGAGTGTTCTGGAGAGACTCGGGGCTGAGAGCGGCACAACGACAGTGTGAGAGTTCCAGGGAGCCGCGGGTTTGAAGGCGCCTCGAGGACAGAGCGAGAGTTCCAGTGAGACTCGAGGTTGAAATTCGCGCGAGGACAGAGCGAGAGTTCCGGAGAGACTCGGGGCTGAAAGCGGCGTTGAAGAGAGTGAGTGTTCCAGTGAGACTCGGGGATGAAAGAGGCACAAGGACAGAGCGAGAGTTCCAGGGAGACTCAGGGTTGAAATTAGTGCAAGGACAGAGCGAGAGTTCCAGTGAGACTCGGGGTTGAAAGCAGCTCGAGGAGAGAGCAAGATTTCCGGAGAGACTCGGGATGAAAACGAAGTAGGAGAGTGTGAGAGTTCCAGGGAGACTCGTAGCTGAAAACGGCACGAGGACAGTGCGAGTGTTCCAGGGAGACTCGGGGCTGAAAGCTGGATTAGGACAGAGCGAGAGTTCCAAGGATACTAGGGGCTGAATGTGGCATGAGGACAGAGCAAGAGTTCTAGGGAGACTCGGTGCTCAAAGCGACTCGAGGACAGAGCGTGAGTTCTGGGGGGAGTTGAAGCTGAAAGCGGTGCGAGGACAGAGTGTGAGTTCCAGGGAGACTCAGGGCTGAATGTGGCATGAGGACAGTGCGAGAGTTCTGGGGAGACTCGGAGCTGAAAGCAGCGCGAGGACCGAGGGAGAAATCTAGCGAGACCCGGGGCTGATAGCGGCACGAGGACAGAGTAAGAGATCCAGTGAGACCCGGGGCTGAATGCGGCTCGAGGACAGAGTGAGAATTCTAAGGAGACACAGGGCTGAAAGCAGCGTGAAGACAGAATGAGAGATCCAGGGAGAATCGGGGCTGAAAGTGGCATGAGGACAGAGTGAGAGTTCTGGAAAGACTCGGGGCTAAAAGCAGCACAACGACAGAGCAAGAGTTTAAGAGAGACTCGGAGCATAATGCGGCACGAGGACAGATGGAGAATTCCAGTGAGAGTCGGGGCTGAAAGCGGCACGAGGACAGAGCGAGAGTTCCAAGGATACTAGGGGTTGAACGTGGCATGAGGACAGAGTGAGAGTTCCAGGGAGACTCGGGGCTAAATGCGGAGCGGGGAGTGAGCGAGAATTCTAGGGAGACTCGGGGCTGCAAGTGTCAAGAGGACAGAGTGACTGTTCTGGAGAGACTCGTGGCTGAAAGTGGCATAACGACAGTGCGAGAGTTCCAGGGAGCCGCGGGGTTGAAGGCGGCTCGAAGACAGAGCGAGAGCTCCAGGGAGACTCGGGGCTGAAATTCGCACATGGTCAGAGCGAGAGTTCCAGGGAGTCTCGGGGTTGAAAGAGGCGTGGGGTGATAGCAAGAGTTCCGGAGTGACTCGGGGCTGAAAGCGGCATTGGAGAGAGTGAGAGTTCAAGGGAGACTCGGGGATGAAATCGGCACGCGGACAGAGCGAGTCTTCCATGGAGACTCGGGGTTGACGGTGGCACGACAACAAAGTGAGAGTTCCATGGAGACTCGGGGATGAAAGCGGCTCGAGACAGAGCGAGAGTTCTGGAGAGCCTCGGGGCTGAAAGCGGCACAAGGACAGAGCGATAGTTCCGGGGAGACTCGGAGCTGAAAGCAGTGCCAGGACAGAGTGAGAAATCCAGCGAGACCTGGGGCTGATAGCGGCATGAGGACAGAGTGAGAGATCCAGCGAGACAATGGGCTGAATGCGGCTCGAGGACCGAGCGAGAATTCCTAGGAGACAAGGGGCTGAAAGCAACACGAAGACAGAGTGAGAGATCCAGGGAGACTCGGGGCTGAAAGTGGCGCGAGGACAGATCGAGAGTTCCATGGAGACTCGGGGCTGAAAACCGGGAGGACAGAATGAGAGTTCCAGGGAGACTCGGGGCTGAAAGTGGGGTGAGGACAGAGCAAGAATTCCAGGGAGATTCGGGGCTGAAAGCGGCATATAGACAGAATGAGAGTTCCAGGGATACTCGGGGCTGAAAGCGGCACGAGGACAGAGTGAGAATTCCAAGGAGACTCGCGGCTGAAAGCGGCACGAGGACAAAGTGAGAGTTCCAGGCAGACTCGGGGCTGAAAGTGGCACGAGGACAGAGCGCGAATTCCAGGGAGATTCGGGGCTGAAAGCGGTGCGAGGACAGAGGGTGAATTCCAGTGAGACACGGGGCTGAAAGCTGCACAAGAACAGAGAGAGAGTTCCGTAGAGACTCGGGGATGAAAGCGGTGTTGGAGAGAGCGAGAGTTCAGGGAGACTCGGGGGTGAAAGTGGCACTAGGACAGAGCGAGAGTTCCAGGGAGACTCGGGGTTGAAATTAGCGCAAGGACAGAGCGAGAGTTTCAGGGAGACTCGGGGCTGAAAGCGGCATTGGAGAGAGTGAGAGTTCGAGGGAGACTCGGGGATGAAAGCGGCACGAGGACAGAGCGGGGGTTCCATGGAGACTCGGGGCTGACGGTGGCACGACAACAAAGCGAGAGTTCCAGGGAGACCCAGGGCTGAAAGCGGCTCGAGACAGAGCGAGAGTTGTGGAGAGCCTCGGGGCTGAAAGCGGCACGAGGACGGAGCGAATGTTCTAGGGAGACTCGGGGCTGAAAGCGGCATGAGGACAGAGCGATAGTTCCGGGGAGACTCGGATCTGAAAGCAGTGCCAGGACAGAGTGAGAAATCCAGCGAGACCTGGGGCTGATAGCGGCACGAGGACAGAGTGAGAGATCCAGCGAGACTCGGGGCTGAATGCGGCTCGAGGACAAAGCGAGAATTCCTAGGAGACAAGGGGCTGAAAGCAGCGCGAAGACAGAATGAGAGATCCAGCGAGACTCGGGGCTGAATGCGGCTCGAGGACAAAGCTAGAATTCCTAGGAGACAAGGGGCTGAAAGCAGCGCGAAGACAGAACGAGAGTTCCTTGGAGATTCGGGGCTGAAAGAGGCGCGAGGACAGAGGGTGAATTCCAGTGAGACACGGGGCTGAATGTGGCACGTGGACAGAGCGAGAGTTCCGGGGAGACTCGGAGCTGAAAGCAGCGCGAGGACAGAGCGAGAATTCCATGGAGACTCGGAGCTGAAAACCGGGAGGACAGAATGAGAGTTCCAGGGAGACTCGGGGCTGAAAGTTGGGTGAGGACAGAGCAAGAATTCCAGGGAGATTCGGGGCTGAAAGCGGCACGAGGACAGAGGGTTAATTCCAGTGAGACACGGTGCTGAATGTGGCACGTGGACTGAGCGAGAGTTCCGGGGAGACTCGGAGCTGAAAGTGGCGCGAGGACAGAGGGTGAATTCCAGTGAGACACGGGGCTGAATATGGCACGTGGGCAGAGCGAGAGTTCCGGGGAGACTCGGAGCTGAAAGCAGCGCGAGGACAGAGCGAGAGTTCCAGGGAGACCTGGGGCTGATAGAGGCACAAGGACACAGTGAGAGATCCAGCGAGACTCGGGGCTGAAAGCGACGTGAAAGAGAGTGAGAGTTCCGAGGAGACATGGGGCTGAAAGCAGCGCGAAGACAGAACGAGAGTTCCTGGGAGACTCGGGGCTGAAAGTGGCGCGAGGACAGAGCGAGAGTTTCATGGAGACTCGGGGCTGAAAGCCAGAAGGAGAGAGCAAGAGTTCCAGGGAGACTCGGGGCTGAAAGCGGCATTGGAGAGAGTGAGAGTTCAAGGAGACTCGGGGATGAAAGCGGCACGAGGACAGAGCGAGGGTTCCATGGAGACTCGGGGTTGACGGTGGCACGACAACAAAGCGAGAGTTCCAGGGAGACTCAGGGCTGAAAGCGGCTCGAGTCAGAGCGAGAGTTCTGGAGAGCCTCGGGGCTGAAAGCGGCACGAGGACAGAGCGAATGTTCTAGGGAGACTCGGGGCTGAAAGCGGCATGAGGACAGAGCCATAGTTCCGGGGAGACTCGGAGCTGAAAGCAGTGCCAGGACAGAGTGAGAAATCCAGCGAGACCTGGGGCTGATAGCGGCATGAGGACAGAGTGAGAGATCCAGCGAGACTCGGGGCTGAATGCGGCTCGAGGACAGAGCGAGAATTCCTAGGAGACAAGGGGCTGAAAGCAGCGCGAAGACAGAATGAGAGATCCAGGGAGACTCGGGGCTGAAAGTGGCGCGAGGACAGAGCGAGAGTTCCATGGAGACTCGGGGCTGAAAACCGGGAGGACAGAGCGAGAGTTCCAGGGAGACTCGGGGCTGAAAGTTGGGTGAGGACAGAGCAAGATTTCCACGGAGATTCGGGGCTGAAAGTGGCACCAGGACAGAGCACGAATTCCAGGGAGATTCGCGGCTGAAAGCGGCGCGAGGACAGAGGGTGAATTCCAGTGAGACACGGGGCTGAATGTGGCACGTGGACAGAGCTAGAGCTCCGGGGAGACTCGGAGCTGAAAGCAGCGCGAGGACAGAGCGAGAGTTCCAGGGAGACCCGGGGTTGATAGCGGCACAAGGACAGAGTGAGAGATCCAGCGAGACTCGGGGCTGGAAGCGACGTGGAAGAGAGTGAGAGTTCCAAGGAGACACGGGGCTGAAAGCAGCGCGAAGACAGAACGAGAGTTCCTGGGAGACTTGGGGCTGAAAGTGGCGCGAGGACAGAGCGAGAGTTCCATGGAGACTCGTGCTGAAAGCCAGAAGGGGAGAGCGAGAGTTCCAGGGAGACTCGGGGCTGAATGCGGCACGAGGACAGAGCGAGAGTTCCTGGGAGACTCGGGGCTGAAAGCGGCACGAGGACAGAGTGAGAGTTCCAGGGAGACTCGGGGCTGAAAGTGTCAAGAGGACAGAGTGAGTGTTCTGGAGAGACTCGGGGCTGAGAGCGGCACAACGACAGTGTGAGAGTTCCAGGGAGCCGCGGGTTTGAAGGCGCCTCGAGGACAGAGCGAGAGTTCCAGTGAGACTCGAGGTTGAAATTCGCGCGAGGACAGAGCGAGAGTTCAGGAGAGACTCGGGGCTGAAAGCGGCGTTGAAGAGAGTGAGTGTTCCAGTGAGACTCGGGGATGAAAGAGGCACAAGGACAGAGCGAGAGTTCCAGGGAGACTCAGGGTTGAAATTAGTGCAAGGACAGAGCGAGAGTTCCAGTGAGACTCGGGGTTGAAAGCAGCTCGAGGAGAGAGCAAGATTTCCGGAGAGACTCGGGATGAAAACGAAGTAGGAGAGTGTGAGAGTTCCAGGGAGACTCGTAGCTGAAAGCGGCACGAGGACAGTGCGAGAGTTCCAGGGAGACTCGGGGCTGAAAGCGGGATTAGGACAGAGCGAGAGTTCCAAGGATACTAGGGGCTGAATGTGGCATGAGGACAGAGCAAGAGTTCTAGGGAGACTCGGTGCTCAAAGCGACTCGAGGACAGAGCGTGAGTTCTGGGGGGAGTTGAAGCTGAAAGCGGTGCGAGGACAGAGTGTGAGTTCCAGGGAGACTCAGGGCTGAATGTGGCATGAGGACAGTGCGAGAGTTCTGGGGAGACTCGGAGCTGAAAGCAGCGCGAGGACCGAGGGAGAAATCTAGCGAGACCCGGGGCTGATAGCGGCACGAGGACAGAGTAAGAGATCCAGTGAGACCCGGGGCTGAATGCGGCTCGAGGACAGAGTGAGAATTCTAAGGAGACACAGGGCTGAAAGCAGCGCGAAGACAGAATGAGAGATCCAGGGAGAATCGGGGCTGAAAGTGGCATGAGGACAGAGTGAGAGTTCTGGAAAGACTCGGGGCTAAAAGCAGCACAACGACAGAGCAAGAGTTTAAGAGAGACTCGGAGCATAATGCGGCACGAGGACAGAGGGAGAATTCCAGTGAGAGTCGGGGCTGAAAGCGGCACGAGGACAGAGCGAGAGTTCCAAGGATACTAGGGGTTGAACGTGGCATGAGGACAGAGTGAGAGTTCCAGGGAGACTCGGGGCTAATTGCGGAGCGGGGAGTGAGCGAGAATTCTAGGGAGACTCGGGGCTGCAAGTGTCAAGAGGACAGAGTGACTGTTCTGGAGAGACTCGTGGCTGAAAGTGGCATAACGACAGTGCGAGAGTTCCAGGGAGCCGCGGGGTTGAAGGCGGCTCGAAGACAGAGCGAGAGTTCCAGGGAGTCTCGGGGCTGAAATTCGCACATGGTCAGAGCGAGAGTTCCAGGGAGTCTTGGGGTTGGAAGAGGCGTGGGGTGATAGCAAGAGTTCCGGAGTGACTCGGGGCTGAAAGCGGCATTGGAGAGAGTGAGAGTTCAAGGGAGACTCGGGGATGAAATCGGCACGCGGACAGAGCGAGTCTTCCATGGAGACTCGGGGTTGACGGTGGCACGACAACAAAGTGAGAGTTCCATGGAGACTCGGGGATGAAAGCGGCTCGAGACAGAGCGAGAGTTCTGGAGAGCCTCGGGGCTGAAAGCGGCACAAGGACAGAGCGATAGTTCCGGGGAGACTCGGAGCTGAAAGCAGTGCCAGGACAGAGTGAGAAATCCAGCGAGACCTGGGGCTGATAGCGGCACGAGGACAGAGTGAGAGATCCAGCGAGACAATGGGCTGAATGCGGCTCGAGGACCGAGCGAGAATTCCTAGGAGACAAGGGGCTGAAAGCAGCACGAAGACAGAATGAGAGATCCAGGGAGACTCGGGGCTGAAAGTGGCGCGAGGACAGATCGAGAGTTCCATGGAGACTCGGGGCTGAAAACCGGGAGGACAGAATGAGAGTTCCAGGGAGACTCGGGGCTGAAAGTGGGGTGAGGACAGAGCAAGAATTCCAGGGAGATTCGGGGCTGAAAGCGGCATATAGACAGAATGAGAGATCCAGGGAGACTTGTGGCTGAAAGCGGCACGAGGACGGAGCGAGAGTTCCAGGGATACTCGGGGCTGAAAGCGGCACGAGGACAGAGTGAGAATTCCAAGGAGACTCGCGGCTGAAAGCGGCACGAGGACAAAGTGAGAGTTCCAGGCAGACTCGGGGCTGAAAGTGGCACGAGGACAGAGCGCGAATTCCAGGGAGATTCGGGGCTGAAAGCGGTGCGAGGACAGAGGGTGAATTCCAGTGAGACACGGGGCTGAAAGCTGCACAAGAACAGAGAGAGAGTTCCGTAGAGACTCGGGGATGAAAGCGGTGTTGGAGAGAGCGAGAGTTCAGGGAGACTCGGGGGTGAAAGTGGCACAAGGACAGAGCGAGAGTTCCAGGGAGACTCGGGGTTGAAATTAGCGCAAGGACAGAGCGAGAGTTTCAGGGAGACTCGGGGCTGAAAGCGGCATTGGAGAGAGTGAGAGTTCGAGGGAGACTCGGGGATGAAAGCGGCACGAGGACAGAGCGGGGGTTCCATGGAGACTCGGGGCTGACGGTGGCACGACAACAAAGCGAGAGTTCCAGGGAGACCCAGGGCTGAAAGCGGCTCGAGACAGAGCGAGGGTTGTGGAGAGCCTCGGGGCTGAAAGCGGCACGAGGACGGAGCGAATGTTCTAGGGAGACTCGGGGCTGAAAGCGGCATGAGGACAGAGCGATAGTTCCGGGGAGACTCGGATCTGAAAGCAGTGCCAGGACAGAGTGAGAAATCCAGCGAGACCTGGGGCTGATAGCGGCACGAGGACAGAGTGAGAGATCCAGCGAGACTCGGGGCTGAATGCGGCTCGAGGACAAAGCGAGAATTCCTAGGAGACAAGGGGCTGAAAGCAGCGCGAAGACAGAATGAGAGATCCAGCGAGACTCGGGGCTGAATGCGGCTCGAGGACAAAGCGAGAATTCCTAGGAGACAAGGGGCTGAAAGCAGCGCGAAGACAGAACGAGAGTTCCTGGGAGATTCGGGGCTGAAAGAGGCGTGAGGACAGAGGGTGAATTCCAGTGAGACACGGGGCTGAATGTGGCACGTGGACAGAGCGAGAATTCCATGGAGACTCGGAGCTGAAAACCGGGAGGACAGAATGAGAGTTCCAGGGAGACTCGGGGCTGAAAGTTGGGTGAGGACAGAGCAAGAATTCCAGGGAGATTCGGGGCTGAAAGTGGCACGAGGACAGAGTGAGATTTCCGGGCAGCCTCGGGGCTGAAAGTGGCACGAGGACAGGGCGCGAATTCCAGGGAGATTCGGGGCTGAAAGCGGCGCGAGGACAGAGGGTTAATTCCAGTGAGACACGGTGCTGAATGTGGCACGTGGACAGAGCGAGAGTTCCGGGGAGACTCGGAGCTGGAAGCAGCGCGAGGACAGAGCGAGAGTTCCAGGGACACCCGGTGCTGATAGCGGCACAAGGACAGAGTGAGATATCCAGCGAGACTCGGGGCTGAAAGCGACGTGGAAGAGAGTGAGAGTTCCAAGGAGACACGGGGCTGAAAGCAGCGCGAAGACAGAACGAGAGTTCCTGGGAGACTTGGGGCTGAAAGTGGCGCGAGGACAGAGCGAGAGTTCCATGGAGACTCGGGGCTGAAAGCCAGAAGGAGAGAGCGAGAGTTCCAGGGAGACTCGGGGCTGAAAGCGGCTCGAGGACAGAGTGAGAGTTCCAGCGAGACTCGGGGCTGAAAGTGTCAAGAGGACAGAGTGAGTGTTCAGGATAGACTCGGGGTTGAGAGCGGCTCGACAGTGTGAGAGTTCCAGGGAGCCGCGGGGTTGAAGGCGCCTCGAGGACAGAGCGAGAGTTCCAGTGAGACTCGTGGTTGAAATTCGCGCGAGGACAGAGCGAGAGTTCCGGAGAGACTCGGGGCTGAAAGCGGCGTTGGAGAGAGTGAGTGTTCCAGTGAGACTCGGGGATGAAAGCAGCACAAGGACAGAGTGAGAATTCCAGGGAGACTCGTGGCAGAAAGTGGCACGAGGACAGAGCGCGAATTCCAGGGACATTCGGGGCTGAAAGCGGTGCGAGGACAGAGGGTGAATTCCAGTGAGACACGGGGCTGAAAGCTGCACGAGGACAGAGCGAGAGTTCCATGGAGACTCGGGGCTGAAAACCGGGAGGACAGAGCGAGAGTTCCAGGGAGACTCAGGGCTGAAAGTGGCACGAGGACAGAGCGCGAATTCGAGGGAGATTCGGGGCTGAAAGCGGCGCGAGTACAGAGGGTGAATTCCAGTGAGACACGGGGCTGATTGTGGCTTGTGGACAGAGCGAGAGTTCCAGCGAAACTCGGGGCTGAAAGCGACGTTTTTGAGAGTGAGAGTTCCAAGGAGACACGGGGCTGAAAGCAGCGCGAAGTCAGAATGAGAGTTCCAAGGAGACTCGGGGCTGAAAGTGGCGCGAGGACAGAGCGAGAGTTCCATGGAGACTCGGGGCTGAAAGCCAGAAGGAGAGAGCGAGAGTTCCAGGGAGACTCGGGGCTGAAAGCGGCATTGGAGAGAGTGAGAGTTCAAGGGAGACTCGGGGATGAAAGCGGCACGAGGACAGAGCGAGGGTTCCATGGAGACTCGGGGTTGACGGTGGCACGACAACAAAGCGAGAGTTCCAGGGAGACTCAGGGCTGAAAGCGGCTCGAGACCGAGCGAGAGTTCTGGAGAGCCTCGGGGCTGAAAGCGGCACGAGGACAGAGCGATAGTTCCGGGGAGACTCGGAGTTGAAAGCAGTGCCAGGACCGAGTGAGAAATCCAGCGAGACCTGGGGCTGATAGCGGCACGAGGACAGAGTGAGAGATCCAGCGAGACTCGGGGCTGAATGCGGCTCGAGGACAGAGCGAGAATTCCTTGGAGACAAGGGGCTGAAAGCAGCGCGAAGACAGAATGAGAGATCCAGGGAAACTCGGGGCTGAAAGTGGCGCGAGGACAGAGCAAGATTTCCATGGAGACTCGGGGCTGAAAACCGGGAGGACAGAGCGAGAGTTCCTGGGAGACTCGGGGCTGAAAGCGGCACGAGGACAGAATGAGAGTTCCAGGGAGACTCGGGGCTGAAAGTTGGGTGAGGACAGAGCAAGAATTCCAGGGAGATTCGGGGCTGAAAGCGGCACGAGGACAGAGTGAGAATTCTCGGGAGAGTCGCGGCTGAAAGCGGCATGAGGACAGAGTGAGAGTTCCAGGGAGACTTGGGGCTGAAAGTGGCACGAGGACAGAGCGAGAATTTCTGGGAGATTCGGGGCTGAAAGTGGCGCGAGGACAGAGGGTGAATTCCAGTGAGACACGGGGCTGAATATGGCACGTGGACAGAGCGAGAGTTCCGGGGAGACTCGGAGCTGAAAGCAGCGCGAGGACAGAGCGAGAGTTCCAGGGAGTCCTGGGGCTGATAGCGGCACAAGGACACAGTGAGAGATCCAGCGAGACTCGGGGCTGAAAGCGACGTGAAAGAGAGTGAGAGTTCCGAGGAGACATGGGGCTGAAAGCAGCGCGAAGACAGAACGAGAGTTCCTGGGAGACTCGGGGCTGAAAGTGGCGCGAGGACAGAGCGAGAGTTTCATGGAGACTCGGGGCTGAAAGCCAGAAGGAGAGAGCGAGAGTTCCAGGGAGACTCGGGGCTGAAAGCGGCATTGGAGAGAGTGAGAGTTCAAGGAGACTCGGGGATGAAAGCGGCACGAGGACAGAGCGAGGGTTCCATGGAGACTCGGGGTTGACGGTGGCACGACAACAAAGCGAGAGTTCCAGGGAGACTCAGGGCTGAAAGCGGCTCGAGACAGAGCGAGAGTTCTGGAGAGCCTCGGGGCTGAAAGCGGCACGAGGACAGAGCGAATGTTCTAGGGAGACTCGGGGCTGAAAGCGGCATGAGGACAGAGCCATAGTTCCGGGGAGACTCGGAGCTGAAAGCAGTGCCAGGACAGAGTGAGAAATCCAGCGAGACCTGGGGCTGATAGCGGCATGAGGACAGAGTGAGAGATCCAGCGAGACTCGGGGCTGAATGCGGCTCGAGGACAAAGCGAGAATTCCTAGGAGACAAGGGGCTGAAAGCAGCGCGGAGACAGAATGAGAGATCCAGCGAGACTCGGGGCTGAATGCGGCTCGAGGACAAAGCGAGAATTCCTAGGAGACAAGGGGCTGAAAGCAGCACGAAGACAGAATGAGAGTTCCTGGGAGATTCAGGGCTGAAAGAGGCGCGAGGACAGAGGGTGAATTCCAGTGAGACACGGGGCTGAATGTGGCACGTGGACAGAGCGAGAGTTCCGGGGAGACTCGGAGCTGAAAGCAGCGCGAGGACAGAGCGAGAATTCCATGGAGACTCGGAGCTGAAAACTGGGAGGACAGAATGAGAGTTCCAGGGAGACTCGGGGCTGAAAGTTGGGTGAGGACAGAGCAAGAATTCCAGGGAGATTCGGGGCTGAAAGTGGCACGAGGACAGAGTGAGATTTCCGGGCAGCCTCGGGGCTGAAAGTGGCACGAGGACAGGGCGCGAATTCCAGGGAGATTCGGGGCTGAAAGAGGCGCGAGGACAGAGGGTGAATTCCAGTGAGACACGAGGCTGAATGTGGCACGTGGACAGAGCGAGAGTTCTGGGGAGACTCGGAGCTGAAAGCAGCGCGAGGACAGAGCGAGAATTCCATGGAGACTCGGAGCTGAAAACCGGGAGGACAGAATGAGAGTTCCAGGGAGACTCGGGGCTGAAAGTTGGGTGAGGACAGAGCAAGAATTCCAGGGAGATTCGGGGCTGAAAGCGGCACGAGGACAGAGTGAGATTTCCGGGCAGCCTCGGGGCTGAAAGTGGCACGAGGACAGGGCGCGAATTCCAGGGAGATTCGGGGCTGAAAGCGGCGCGAGGTCAGAGGGTTAATTCCAGTGAGACACGGTGCTAAATGTGGCACGTGGACAGAGCGAGAGTTCCGGGGAGACTCGGAGCTGGAAGCAGCGCGAGGACAGAGCGAGAGTTCCAGGGACACCCGGTGCTGATAGCGGCACAAGGACAGAGTGAGATATCCAGCGAGACTCGGGGCTGAAAGCGACGTGGAAGAGAGTGAGAGTTCCAAGGAGACACGGGGCTGAAAGCAGCGCGAAGACAGAACGAGAGTTCCTGGGAGACTTGGGGCTGAAAGTGGCGCGAGGACAGAGCGAGAGTTCCATGGAGACTCGGAGCTGAAAGCAGTGCCAGGACAGAGTGAGAAATCCAGCGAGACCTGGGGCTGATAGCAGCATGAGGACTGAGTGAGAGATACAGCGAGACGCGGGGCTGAATGCGGCTCGAGGACAGAGCGAGAATTCCTGGGAGACAAGGGGCTGAAAGCAGCGCGAAGACAGAATGAGAGATCCAGGGAGACTCGGGGCTGAAAGTGGCGCGAGGACAGAGCGAGAGTTCCATGGAGACTCGGGGCTGAAAGTAGGGTGAGGACAGAGCAAGAATTCCAGGGAGATTCGGGGCTGAAAGCGGCAGGAGGTCAGAATGAGAGTTCCAGGGAGACTTGGGGCTGAAAGCGGCACGAGGACAGAGTGAGAATTGCCGGGAGAGTCGCGGCTGAAAGCGGCATGAGGACAGAGTGAGAGTTCCGGGAGACTCGGGGCTGAAAGTGGCACGAGGACAGAGCGCGAATTCCAGGGAGATTCGGGGCTGAAAGCGGCGCGAGGACAGAGGGTGAATTCCAGTGAGACACGGGGCTGAATGTGGCACCTGGACAGAGGGAGAGTTCCGGGGAGACTTGGAGCTGAAAGCAGCGCGAGGACAGAGCTAGAATTCCAGGGAGACCCGGGGCTGATAGCGGCACAAGGACAGAGTGAGAGATCCAGCGAGACTCGGGGCTGAAAGCGACGTGGAAGAGAGTGAGAGTTCCAAGGAGACACGGGGCTGAAAGCGGCGCGAAGACAGAACGAGAGTTCCTGGGAGACTCGGGGCTGAAAGTGGCGCGAGGACAGAGCGAGAGTTCCATGAAGACTCGGGGCTGAAAGCCAGAAGGAGAGAGCGAGAGTCCCAGGGAGACTCGGGGCTGAAAGCGGCACGAGGACAGAGTGAGAGATCCAGCGAGACTCGGGGCTGAATGCGGCTCGAGGACAGAGTGAGAATTCCTAGGAGGCAAGGGGCTGAAAGCAGCGCATAGACAGAATGAGAGAACCAGGGAGACTCGGGGCTGAAAGTGGCGCGAGGACAGAGCGAGAGTTCCATGGAGACTCGGGGCTGAAAACCGGGAGGACAGAGCGAGAGTTCGAGGGAGACTCGGGGCTGAAAGTGGCACGAGCACAGAGCGCGAATTCCAGGGAGATTCGGGGCTGAAAGCGGCGCGAGGACAGAGGGTGAATTCCAGTGAGACACGGGGCTGAATGTGGCACGTGGACAGAGCGAGAGTTGCGGGGAGACTCGGAGCTGAAAGCAGCGCGAGGACAGAGCGAGAGTTCCAGGGAGACCCGGGGCTGATAGCGGCACAAGGACAGAGTGAGAGATCCAGCGAGACTCGGGGCTGAAAGCGACGTGGAAGAGAGTGAGAGTTCCAAGGAGACACGGGGCTGAAAGCAGCGCGAAGACAGAATGAGAGTTCCTGGGAGACTCGGGGCTGAAAGTGGCGCGATGACAGAGCGAGAGTTCCAGGGAGACTCGGGGCTGAAAGCGGCATTGGAGAGAGTGAGAGTTCAAGGGAGACTCGGGGATGAAAGTGGCATGAGGACAGAGCGAGGGTTCCATGGAGACTCGGGGTTGACGGTGGCACGACAACAAAGCGAGAGTTCCAGGGAGAGTCAGGCCTGAAAGCGGCTCGAGACAGTGCGAGAGTTCTGGAGAGCCTCGGGGCTGAAAACGGCACGAGGACACAGCGAATGTTCTAGGGAGACTCGGGGCTGAAAGCGGCATGAGGACAGAGCGATAGTTCCGGGGAGACTCGGAGCTGAAAGCACTGCCAGGACAGAGTGAGAAATCCAGCGAGACCTGGGGCTGATAGCGGCACAAGGACAAAGTGAGAGATCCAGTGAGACTCGGGGCTGAATGCGGCTCGAGGACAGAGCGAGAATTCCTAGGAGACAAGGGGCTGAAAGCAGCGCGAAGACAGAATGAGAGATCCAGGGAGACTCGGGGCTGAAAGTGGCGCGAGGACAGAGCGAGAGTTCCAGGGAGACCCGGGGCTGATAGCGGCACAAGGACAGAGTGAGAGATCCAGCGAGACTCGGGGCTGAAAGCGACGTGGAAGAGAGTGAGAGTTCCAAGGAGACACGGGGCTGAAAGCAGCGCGAAGACAGAATGAGAGTTCCTGGGAGACTCGGGGCTGAAAGTGGCGCGATGACAGAGCGAGAGTTCCAGGGAGACTCGGGGCTGAAAGCGGCATTGGAGAGAGTGAGAGTTCAAGGGAGACTCGGGGATGAAAGTGGCACGAGGACAGAGCGAGGGTTCCATGGAGACTCGGGGTTGACGGTGGCACGACAACAAAGCGAGAGTTCCAGGGAGAGTCAGGCCTGAAAGCGGCTCGAGACAGAGCGAGAGTTCTGGAGAGCCTCGGGGCTGAAAATGGCACGAGGACACAGCGAATGTTCTAGGGAGACTCGGGGCTGAAAGCGGCATGAGGACAGAGCGATAGTTCCGGGGAGACTCGGAGCTGAAAGCACTGCCAGGACAGAGTGAGAAATCCAGCGAGACCTGGGGCTGATAGCGGCACGAGGACAAAGTGAGAGATCCAGCGAGACTCGGGGCTGAATGCGGCTCGAGGACAGAGCGAGAATTCCTAGGAGACAAGGGGCTGAAAGCAGCGCGAAGACAGAATGAGAGATCCAGGGAGACTCGGGGCTGAAAGTGGCGCGAGGACAGAGCGAGAGTTCCATGGAGACTCGGGGCTGAAAACCGGGAGGACAGAGCGAGAGTTCCAGGGAGACTAGGGGCTGAAAGTTGGGTGAGGACAGAGCAAGATTTCCACGGAGAATCGGGGCTGAAAGCGGCAGGAGGACAGAATAAGAGTTCCAGGGAGAATTGGGGCTGAAAGCGGCACGAGGACAGAGTGAGAATTGCCGGGAGAGTCGCGGCTGAAAGCGGCATGAGGACAGAGTGAGAGTTCTTGGAGACTCGGGGCTGAAAGTGGCACGAGGACAGAGCGCGAATTCCAGGGAGATTCGGGGCTGAAAGCACCGTGAGGACCGAGGGTGAATTCCAGTGAGGCATGGGGCTGAATGTGGCACGTGGACAGAGCAAGAGTTCCGGGGAGACTAGGAGCTGAAAGCAGCGCGAAAACAGAGCGAGAGTTCCAGGGAGACCCGGGGCTGATAGCGGCACAAGGACAGTGTGAGAGTTCCAGGGAGACTCGGGGCTGAAAGCGGCACGAGGACAGTGCGAGAGTTCCAGGGAGACTCGGGGCTGAAAGCGGGACGAGGACAGAGCGAGAGTTCCAAGGATACTAGGGGCTGAATTTGGCATGAGGATAGAGCAAGAGTTCTAGGGAGACTAAGTGCTCAAAGCGACTCGAGGACAGAGCGTGAGTTCTGGGGTGAGTTGAAGCTGAAAGCGGCGCGAGGACAGAGTGAGAGTTCCAGGGAGACTTGGGGCTGAATGTGGCATGAGGACAGAGCGAGAGTTCCGGGGAGACTCGGAGCTGAAAGCAGCGCGAGGACTGAGGGAGAAATCCAGCGAGACCCGGGGCTGATAGCGGCACGAGGACAGAGTAAGAGATCCAGTGAGACTCGGGGCTGAATGCGGCTCGGGGACAGAGTGAGAATTCTAAGGAGACACGGGGCTGAAAGCAGCGCGAAGACAGAATGAGAGATCCAGGGAGACTCGGGGCTGATAGTGGCGCGAGGACAGAGCGAGAGTTCCATGGAGACTCGGGGCTGAAAACCGGGAGGACAGAGCGAGAGTTCCAGGGAGACTCGGGGCTGAAAGTTGGGTGAGGACAGAGCATGATTTCCACGGAGAATCGGGGCTGAAAGCGGCAGGAGGACAGAATAAGAGTTCCAGGGAGAATTGGGGCTGAAAGCGGCACGAGGACAGAGGGAGAATTGCCGGGAGAGTCGCGGCTGAAAGCGGCATGAGGACAGAGTGAGAGTTCTTGGAGACTCGGGGCTGAAAGTGGCACGAGGACAGAGCGCGAATTCCAGGGAGATTCGGGGCTGAAAGCGCCGCGAGGACCGAGGGTGAATTCCAGTGAGGCATGGGGCTGAATGTGGCACGTGGACAGAGCAAGAGTTCCGGGGAGACTAGGAGCTGAAAGCAGCGCGAAAACAGAGCGAGAGTTCCAGGGAGACCCGGGGCTGATAGCGGCACAAGGACAGTGTGAGAGTTCCAGGGAGACTCGAGGCTGAAAGCGGCACGAGGACAGTGCGAGAGTTCCAGGGAGACTCGGGGCTGAAAGCGGGACGAGGACAGAGCGAGAGTTACAAGGATACTAGGGGCTGAATTTGGCATGAGGATAGAGCAAGATTTCTAGGGAGACTAAGTGCTCAAAGCGACTCGAGGACAGAGCGTGAGTTCTGGGGTGAGTTGAAGCTGAAAGCGGCGCGAGGACAGAGTGAGAGTTCCAGGGAGACTTGGGGCTGAATGTGGCATGAGGACAGAGCGAGAGTTCCGGGGAGACACGGAGCTGAAAGCAGCGCGAGGACTGAGGGAGAAATCCAGCAAGACCCGGGGCTGATAGCGGCACGAGGACAGAGTAAGAGATCCAGTGAGACTCGGGGTTGAATGCGGCTCGGGGACAGAGTGAGAATTCTAAGGAGACACGGGGCTGAAAGCAGCGCGAAGACAGAATGAGAGATCCAGGGAGGCTCGGGGCTGAAAGTGGCATGAGGACAGAGTGAGAGTTCTGGAGAGACTCGGGGCTAAAAGCAGCACAACGACAGAGCAAGAGTTTAAGAGAGACCCGGAGCAGAATGCGGCACGAGGACAGAGGGAGAATTCTAGTGAGGGTCGGGGCTGAAAGCGGCACGAGGACAGAGCAAGAGTTCCAAGGATACTAGGGGTTGAACGTGGCATGAGGACAGAGTGAGAGTTCCAGGGAGACTCGGGGCTAAATGCGGAGCGGGGAGTGAGCGAGAATTCTAGGGAGACTCGGGGCTGCAAGTGTCAAGAGGACAGAGTGAGTGTTCTGTAGAGACTCGTGGCTGAAAGTGGCACAACGACAGTGCGAGAGTTCCAGGGAGCCGCGGGGTTGAAGGCAGCTCGAAGACAGAGCGAGAGTTCCAGGGAGACTCGGGGCTGAAATTCGCACAAGGTCAGAGCGAGAGTTCCAGGGAGACTCGGGGTTTAAAGAGGCGTGGGGTGATAGCAAGAGTTCCGGAGTGACTCGGGGCTGAAACCGGCTTTGGAGAGAGTGAGAGTTCGAGGGAGACTCGGGGATGAAATCGGCACGAGGACAGAGCGAGGCTTCCATGGAGACTCGGGTTGACGGTGGCATGACAACAAAGCGAGAGTTCCAGGGAGACTCAGGGCTGAAAGCGGCTCGAGACAGAGCGAGAGTTCTGGAGAGCCTCGGGGCTGAAAGCGGCACAAGGACAGAGCGATAGTTCCGTGGAGACTCGGAGCTGAAAGCAGTGCCAGGACAGAGTGAGAAATCCAGCGAGACCTGGGGCTGATAGCGGCACGAGGACAGAGTGAGAGATCCAGCGAGACAATGGGCTGAAAGCAGCGCGAAGACAGAATGAGAGATCCTGGGAGACTCGGGGCTGAAAGCGGCGCCGGACTGAGCGAGAGTTCCATGGAGACTCGGGGCTGAAAACCGGGAGGACAGAATGAGAGTTCCATGGAGACTCGGGGCTGAAAGGTGGGTGAGGACAGAGCAAGAATTCCAGGGAGATTCGGGGCTGAAAGTGGCAGGAAGACAGAATGAGAGTTCCAGGGAGACTTGTGGCTGAAAGCGGCACGAAGACGGAGCGAGAGTTCCAGGGATACTCGGGGCTGAAAGCGGCACGAGGACAGAGTGAGAATTCCCGGGAGAGTCGCGGCTGAAAGCGGCATGAGGACAGAGTGAGAGTTCCAGGAGACTCGGGGCTGAAAGTGGCACGAGGACAGAGCGCGAATTCCAGGGAGATTCGGGGCTGAAAGCGGCGCGAGGACAGAGGGTGAATTCCAGTGAGACACGGGGCTGAATGTGGCACGTGGACAGAGGGAGAGTTCCGGGGAGACTTGGAGCTGAAAGCAGCGCGAGGACAGAGCTAGAATTCCAGGGAGACCCGGGGCTGATAGCGGCACAAGGACAGAGTGAGAGATCCAGCGAGACTCGGGGCTGAAAGCGACGTGGAAGAGAGTGAGAGTTCCAAGGAGACACGGGGCTGAAAGCGGCGCGAAGACAGAACGAGAGTTCCTGGGAGACTCGGGGCTGAAAGTGGCGCGAGGACAGAGCGAGAGTTCCATGAAGACTCGGGGCTGAAAGCCAGAAGGAGAGAGCGAGAGTCCCAGGGAGACTCGGGGCTGAAAGCGGCACGAGGACAGAGTGAGAGATCCAGCGAGACTCGGGGCTGAATGCGGCTCGAGGACAGAGTGAGAATTCCTAGGAGGCAAGGGGCTGAAAGCAGCGCATAGACAGAATGAGAGAACCAGGGAGACTCGGGGCTGAAAGTGGCGCGAGGACAGAGCGAGAGTTCCATGGAGACTCGGGGCTGAAAACCGGGAGGACAGAGCGAGAGTTCGAGGGAGACTCGGGGCTGAAAGTGGCACGAGCACAGAGCGCGAATTCCAGGGAGATTCGGGGCTGAAAGCGGCGCGAGGACAGAGGGTGAATTCCAGTGAGACACGGGGCTGAATGTGGCACGTGGACAGAGCGAGAGTTGCGGGGAGACTCGGAGCTGAAAGCAGCGCGAGGACAGAGCGAGAGTTCCAGGGAGACCCGGGGCTGATAGCGGCACAAGGACAGAGTGAGAGATCCAGCGAGACTCGGGGCTGAAAGCGACGTGGAAGAGAGTGAGAGTTCCAAGGAGACACGGGGCTGAAAGCAGCGCGAAGACAGAATGAGAGTTCCTGGGAGACTCGGGGCTGAAAGT
This sequence comes from Carcharodon carcharias, assembly GCF_017639515.1. Lineage (NCBI taxonomy): Eukaryota > Metazoa > Chordata > Chondrichthyes > Lamniformes > Lamnidae > Carcharodon > Carcharodon carcharias. The sequence goes on along the minus strand of NC_054472.1, from coordinate 92,674,072 downwards.
GGCGCGATGACAGAGCGAGAGTTCCAGGGAGACTCGGCGCTGAAAGCGGCATTGGAGAGAGTGAGAGTTCAAGGGAGACTTGGGGATGAAAGTGGCATGAGGACAGAGCGAGGGTTCCATGGAGACTCGGGGTTGACGGTGGCACGACAACAAAGCGAGAGTTCCAGGGAGAGTCAGGCCTGAAAGCGGCTCGAGACAGTGCGAGAGTTCTGGAGAGCCTCGGGGCTGAAAACGGCACGAGGACACAGCGAATGTTCTAGGGAGACTCGGGGCTGAAAGCGGCATGAGGACAGAGCGATAGTTCCGGGGAGACTCGGAGCTGAAAGCACTGCCAGGACAGAGTGAGAAATCCAGCGAGACCTGGGGCTGATAGCGGCACGAGGACAAAGTGAGAGATCCAGCGAGACTCGGGGCTGAATGCGGCTCGAGGACAGAGCGAGAATTCCTAGGAGACAAGGGGCTGAAAGCAGCGCGAAGACAGAATGAGAGATCCAGGGAGACTCGGGGCTGAAAGTGGCGCGAGGACAGAGCGAGAGTTCCAGGGAGACCCGGGGCTGATAGCGGCACAAGGACAGAGTGAGAGATCCAGCGAGACTCGGGGCTGAATGCGACGTGGAAGAGAGTGAGAGTTCCAAGGAGACACGGGGCTGAAAGCAGCGCGAAGACAGAATGAAAGTTCCTGGGAGACTCGGGGCTGAAAGTGGCGCGATGACAGAGCGAGAGTTCCAGGGAGACTCGGGGCTGAAAGCGGCATTGGAGAGAGTGAGAGTTCAAGGGAGACTCGGGGATGAAAGTGGCACGAGGACAGAGCGAGGGTTCCATGGAGACTCGGGGTTGACGGTGGCACGACAACAAAGCGAGAGTTCCAGGGAGAGTCAGGCCTGAAAGCGGCTCGAGACAGAGCGAGAGTTCTGGAGAGCCTCGGGGCTGAAAACGGCACGAGGACACAGCGAATGTTCTAGGGAGACTCGGGGCTGAAAGCGGCATGAGGACAGAGCGATAGTTCCGGGGAGACTCGGAGCTGAAAGCACTGCCAGGACAGAGTGAGAAATCCAGCGAGACCTGGGGCTGATAGCGGCACGAGGACAAAGTGAGAGATCCAGCGAGACTCGGGGCTGAATGCGGCTCGAGGACAGAGCGAGAATTCCTAGGAGAGAAGGGGCTGAAAGCAGCGCGAAGACAGAATGAGAGATCCAGGGAGACTCGGGGCTGAAAGTGGCGCGAGGACAGAGCGAGAGTTCCATGGAGACTCGGGGCTGAAAACCGGGAGGACAGAGCGAGAGTTCCAGGGAGACTAGGGGCTGAAAGTTGGGTGAGGACAGAGCAAGATTTCCACGGAGAATCGGGGCTGAAAGCGGCAGGAGGACAGCATAAGAGTTCCAGGGAGAATTGGGGCTGAAAGCGGCACGAGGACAGAGTGAGAATTGCCGGGAGAGTCGCGGCTGAAAGCGGCATGAGGACAGAGTGAGAGTTCTTGGAGACTCGGGGCTGAAAGTGGCACGAGGACAGAGCGCGAATTCCAGGGAGATTCGGGGCTGAAAGCACCGTGAGGACCGAGGGTGAATTCCAGTGAGGCATGGGGCTGAATGTGGCACGTGGACAGAGCAAGAGTTCCGGGGAGACTAGGAGCTGAAAGCAGCGCGAAAACAGAGCGAGAGTTCCAGGGAGACCCGGGGCTGATAGCGGCACAAGGACAGTGTGAGAGTTCCAGGGAGACTCGGGGCTGAAAGCGGCACGAGGACAGTGCGAGAGTTCCAGGGAGACTCGGGGCTGAAAGCGGGACGAGGACAGAGCGAGAGTTCCAAGGATACTAGGGGCTGAATTTGGCATGAGGATAGAGCAAGAGTTCTAGGGAGACTAAGTGCTCAAAGCGACTCGAGGACAGAGCGTGAGTTCTGGGGTGAGTTGAAGCTGAAAGCGGCGCGAGGACAGAGTGAGAGTTCCAGGGAGACTTGGGGCTGAATGTGGCATGAGGACAGAGCGAGAGTTCCGGGGAGACTCGGAGCTGAAAGCAGCGCGAGGACTGAGGGAGAAATCCAGCGAGACCCGGGGCTGATAGCGGCACGAGGACAGAGTAAGAGATCCAGTGAGACTCGGGGCTGAATGCGGCTCGGGGACAGAGTGAGAATTCTAAGGAGACACGGGGCTGAAAGCAGCGCGAAGACAGAATGAGAGATCCAGGGAGACTCGGGGCTGATAGTGGCGCGAGGACAGAGCGAGAGTTCCATGGAGACTCGGGGCTGAAAACCGGGAGGACAGAGCGAGAGTTCCAGGGAGACTCGGGGCTGAAAGTTGGGTGAGGACAGAGCATGATTTCCACGGAGAATCGGGGCTGAAAGCGGCAGGAGGACAGAATAAGAGTTCCAGGGAGAATTGGGGCTGAAAGCGGCACGAGGACAGAGTGAGAATTGCCGGGAGAGTCGCGGCTGAAAGCGGCATGAGGACAGAGTGAGAGTTCTTGGAGACTCGGGGCTGAAAGTGGCACGAGGACAGAGCGCGAATTCCAGGGAGATTCGGGGCTGAAAGCGCCGCGAGGACCGAGGGTGAATTCCAGTGAGGCATGGGGCTGAATGTGGCACGTGGACAGAGCAAGAGTTCCGGGGAGACTAGGAGCTGAAAGCAGCGCGAAAACAGAGCGAGAGTTCCAGGGAGACCCGGGGCTGATAGCGGCACAAGGACAGTGTGAGAGTTCCAGGGAGACTCGAGGCTGAAAGCGGCACGAGGACAGTGCGAGAGTTCCAGGGAGACTCGGGGCTGAAAGCGGGACGAGGACAGAGCGAGAGTTCCAAGGATACTAGGGGCTGAATTTGGCATGAGGATAGAGCAAGATTTCTAGGGAGACTAAGTGCTCAAAGCGACTCGAGGACAGAGTGTGAGTTCTGGGGTGAGTTGAAGCTGAAAGCGGCGCGAGGACAGAGTGAGAGTTCCAGGGAGACTTGGGGCTGAATGTGGCATGAGGACAGAGCGAGAGTTCCGGGGAGACTCGGAGCTGAAAGCAGCGCGAGGACTGAGGGAGAAATCCAGCAAGACCCGGGGCTGATAGTGGCACGAGGACAGAGTAAGAGATCCAGTGAGACTCGGGGTTGAATGCGGCTCGGGGACAGAGTGAGAATTCTAAGGAGACACGGGGCTGAAAGCAGCGCGAAGACAGAATGAGAGATCCAGGGAGGCTCGGGGCTGAAAGTGGCATGAGGACAGAGTGAGAGTTCTGGAGAGACTCGGGGCTAAAAGCAGCACAACGACAGAGCAAGAGTTTAAGAGAGACCCGGAGCAGAATGCGGCACGAGGACAGAGGGAGAATTCTAGTGAGGGTCGGGGCTGAAAGCGGCACGAGGACAGAGCAAGAGTTCCAAGGATACTAGGGGTTGAACGTGGCATGAGGACAGAGTGAGAGTTCCAGGGAGACTCGGGGCTAAATGCGGAGCGGGGAGTGAGCGAGAATTCTAGGGAGACTCGGGGCTGCAAGTGTCAAGAGGACAGAGTGAGTGTTCTGTAGAGACTCGTGGCTGAAAGTGGCACAACGACAGTGCGAGAGTTCCAGGGAGCCGCGGGGTTGAAGGCAGCTCGAAGACAGAGCGAGAGTTCCAGGGAGACTCGGGGCTGAAATTCGCACAAGGTCAGAGCGAGAGTTCCAGGGAGACTCGGGGTTTAAAGAGGCGTGGGGTGATAGCAAGAGTTCCGGAGTGACTCGGGGCTGAAACCGGCTTTGGAGAGAGTGAGAGTTCGAGGGAGACTCGGGGATGAAATCGGCACGAGGACAGAGCGAGGCTTCCATGGAGACTCGGGTTGACGGTGGCATGACAACAAAGCGAGAGTTCCAGGGAGACTCAGGGCTGAAAGCGGCTCGAGACAGAGCGAGAGTTCTGGAGAGCCTCGGGGCTGAAAGCGGCACAAGGACAGAGCGATAGTTCCGTGGAGACTCGGAGCTGAAAGCAGTGCCAGGACAGAGTGAGAAATCCAGCGAGACCTGGGGCTGATAGCGGCACGAGGACAGAGTGAGAGATCCAGCGAGACAATGGGCTGAAAGCAGCGCGAAGACAGAATGAGAGATCCTGGGAGACTCGGGGCTGAAAGCGGCGCCGGACTGAGCGAGAGTTCCATGGAGACTCGGGGCTGAAAACCGGGAGGACAGAATGAGAGTTCCATGGAGACTCGGGGCTGAAAGGTGGGTGAGGACAGAGCAAGAATTCCAGGGAGATTCGGGGCTGAAAGTGGCAGGAAGACAGAATGAGAGTTCCAGGGAGACTTGTGGCTGAAAGCGGCACGAAGACGGAGCGAGAGTTCCAGGGATACTCGGGGCTGAAAGCGGCACGAGGACAGAGTGAGAATTCCCGGGAGAGTCGCGGCTGAAAGCGGCACGAGGACAGAGCGCGAATTCCAGGGAGATTTGGGGCTGAAAGCGGCGCGAGGACAGAGGGTGAATTCCAGTGAGACACGAGGCTGAATGTGGCACGTGGACAGAGCGAGAGTTCCGGGGAGACTTGGAGCTGAAAGCAGCGCGAGGACAGAGCGAGAATTACAGGGAGAAGCGGGGCTGATAGCGGCACAAGGACAGAATGAGAGATCCAGCAAGACTCGGGGCTGAAAGCGACGTGGAAGAGATTGAGAGTTCCAAGGAGACACGGGGCTGAAAGCAGCGCGAAGACAGAATGAGAGTTCCTGGGAGACTCGGGGCTTGAAAGTGGCGCGAGGACAGAGCGAGAGTTCCATGGAGACTCGGGGCTGAAAGCCAGAAGGAGAGAGCGAGAGTTCCAGGGAGACTCGGGGCTGAAAGCGGCTCAAGGACAGAATGCGAGTTCCAGGGAGACTCGGGGCTGAAATTGCCGCGAGGACAGAGCGAGAGTTCCATGGAGACTCGGGGCTGAAAACCAGGAGGACAGAGCGAGAGTTCCAGGGAGACTCGGGGCTGAAAGCGGCACAAGGACAGAATGAGAGTTCCAGGGAGACTCGGGGCTGAAAGTGGGGTGAGGACAGAGCAAGAATTCCAGGGAGATTCGGGGCTGAAAGCGGCAGGAGGACAGAATGAGAGTTCCAAGGGGAATTGGGGCTGAAAGCGGCACGAGGACGGAGCGAGAGATCCAGGGATACTCGGGGCTGAAAGCGGCACTAGGACAGAGTGAGAATTCCAAGGAGACTCGCGGCTGAAAGCGGCACGAGGACAAAGTGAGAGTTCCAGGCAGACTCGGGGCTGAAAGTGGCACGAGGACAGAGCGCGAATTCCAGGGAGATTCGGTGCTGAAAGCGGTGCGAGGACAGAGGGTGAATTCCAGTGAGACACAGGGCTGAAAGCTGCACGAGAACAGAGCGAGAGTTCCGTAGAGACTCGGGGATGAAAGCGGTGTTGGAGAGAGCGAGAGTTCAGGGAGACCCGGGGGTGAAAGTGGCACAAGGACAGAGCGAGAGTTCCAGGGAGACTCGGGGTTGAAATTAGCGCAAGGAAAGAGTGAGAGTTTCAGGGAGACTCGGGGCTGAAAGCGGCATTGGAGAGAGTGAGAGTTCGAGGGAGACTCGGGGATGAAATCGGCACGAGGACAGAGCGAGGCTTCCATGGAGACTCGGGTTGACGGTGGCATGACAACAAAGCGAGAGTTCCAGGGAGACTCAGGGCTGAAAGCGGCTCGAGACAGAGCGAGAGTTCTGGAGAGCCTCGGGGCTGAAAGCGGCACAAGGACAGAGCGATAGTTCCGTGGAGACTCGGAGCTGAAAGCAGTGCCAGGACAGAGTGAGAAATCCAGCGAGACCTGGGGCTGATAGCGGCACGAGGACAGAGTGAGAGATCCAGCGAGACAATGGGCTGAAAGCAGCGCGAAGACAGAATGAGAGATCCTGGGAGACTCGGGGCTGAAAGCGGCGCCGGACTGAGCGAGAGATCCATGGAGACTCGGGGCTGAAAACCGGGAGGACAGAATGAGAGTTCCATGGAGACTCGGGGCTGAAAGTTGGGTGAGGACAGAGCAAGAATTCCAGGGAGATTCGGGGCTGAAAGTGGCAGGAAGACAGAATGAGAGTTCCAGGGAGACTTGTGGCTGAAAGCGGCACGAAGACGGAGCGAGAGTTCCAGGGATACTCGGGGCTGAAAGCGGCACGAGGACAGAGTGAGAATTCCCGGGAGAGTCGCGGCTGAAAGCGGCACGAGGACAGAGCGCGAATTCCAGGGAGATTCGGGGCTGAAAGCGGCGCGAGGACAGAGGGTGAATTCCAGTGAGACACGAGGCTGAATGTGGCACGTGGACAGAGCGAGAGTTCCGGGGAGACTCGGAGCTGAAAGCAGCGCGAGGACAGAGCGAGAATTACAGGGAGAAGCGGGGCTGATAGCGGCACAAGGACAGAATGAGAGATCCAGCAAGACTCGGGGCTGAAAGCGACGTGGAAGAGATTGAGAGTTCCAAGGAGACACGGGGCTGAAAGCAGCGCGAAGACAGAATGAGAGTTCCTGGGAGACTCGGGGCTGAAAGTGGCGCGAGGACAGAACGAGAGTTCCATGGAGACTCGGGGCTGAAAGCCAGAAGGAGAGAGCGAGAGTTCCAGGGAGACTCGGGGCTGAAAGCGGCTCAAGGACAGAATGCGAGTTCCAGGGAGACTCGGGGCTGAAATTGCCGCGAGGACAGAGCGAGAGTTCCATGGAGACTCGGGGCTGAAAGCGGCACAAGGACAGAATGAGAGTTCCAGGGAGACTCGGGGCTGAAAGTGGGGTGAGGACAGAGCAAGAATTCCAGGGAGATTCGGGGCTGAAAGCAGCAGGAGGACAGATTGAGAGTTCCAAGGGGAATTTGGGCTGAAAGCGGCACGAGGACGGAGCGAGAGATCCAGGGATACTCGGGGCTGAAAGCGGCACTAGGACAGAGTGAGAATTCCAAGGTGACTCGCGGCTGAAAGCGGCACGAGGACAAAGTGAGAGTTCCAGGCAGACTCGGGGCTGAAAGTGCCACGAGGACAGAGCGCGAATTCCAGGGAGATTCGGTGCTGAAAGCGGTGCGAGGACAGAGGGTGAATTCCAGTGAGACACGGGGCTGAAAGCTGCACGAGAACAGAGCGAGAGTTCCGTAGAGACTCGGGGATGAAAGCGGTGTCGGAGAGAGCGAGAGTTCAGGGAGACCCGGGGGTGAAAGTGGCACAAGGACAGAGCGAGAGTTCCAGGGAGACTCGGGGTTGAAATTAGCGCAAGGAAAGAGTGAGAGTTTCAGGGAGACTCGGGGCTGAAAGCCGCATTGGAGAGAGTGAGAGTTCGAGGGAGACTCGGGGATGAAAGCGGCACGAGGACAGAGCGAGGGTTCCATGGAGACTCGGGGTTGACGGTGGCACAACAACAAAGCGAGAGTTCCAGGGAGACTCAGGGCTGAAAGCGGCTCGAGACAGAGCGATAGTTCTGGAGAGCCTCGGGGCTGAAAGCGGCACGAGGACAGAGCGAAAGTGCTAGGGAGACTCGGGGCTGAAAGCGGCATGAGGACAGAGCGATAGTTCCGGGGAGACTCGGATCTGAAAGCAGTGCCAGGACAGAGTGAGAAATCCAGCGAGACCTAGGGCTGATAGCGGCACGAGAACAGAGTGAGAGATCCAGCGAGACTCGGGGCTGAATGCGGCTCGAGGACAGAGCGAGAATTCCTAGGAGACAAGGGGCTGAAAGCAGCGCGAAGACAGAATGAGAGATCCAGGGAGACTCGGGGCTGAAAGTGGCACGAGGACAGAGCGCGAATTCCAGGGAGATTCGGGGCTGAAAGCGGCGCGAGGACAGAGGGTGAATTCCAGTGAGACACGGGTCTGAATGTGGCACGTGGACAGAGCGAGGGTTCCATGGAGACTCGGGGTTGACGGTGGCACGACAACAAAGCGAGAGTTCCAGGGAGACTCAGGGCTGAAAGCGCCTCGAGACAGAGCGATAGTTCTGGAGAGCCTCGGGGCTGAAAGCGGCACGAGGACAGAGCGAATGTTCTAGGGAGACTCGGGGCTGAAAGCGGCATGAGGACAGAGCGATAGTTCCGGGGAGACTCGGATCTGAAAGCAGTGCCAGGACAGAGTGAGAAATCCAGCGAGACCTAGGGCTGATAGCGGCACGAGAACAGAGTGAGAGATCCAGCGAGACTCGGGGCTGAATGCGGCTCGAGGACAGAGCGAGAATTCCTAGGAGACAAGGGGCTGAAAGCAGCGCGAAGACAGAATGAGAGATCCAGGGAGACTCGGGGCTGAAAGTGGCACGAGGACAGAGCGCGAATTCCAGGGAGATTCGGGGCTGAAAGCGGCGCGAGGACAGAGGGTGAATTCCAGTGAGACACGGGTCTGAATGTGGCACGTGGACAGAGCGAGAGTTCCGGGGAGACTCGGAGCTGAAAGCAGCGCGAGGACAGACCAAGAATTCCATGGAGACTCGGAGCTGAAAACCGGGAGGACAGAATGAGAGTTCCAGGGAGACTCGGAGCTGAAAGTTGGGTGAGGACAGAGCAAGAATTCCAGGGAGATTCGGGGCTGAAAGCCAGAAGGAGAGAGCGAGAGTTCCAGGGAGACTCGGGGCTGAAAGTGGCATTGGAGAGAGTGAGAGTTCAAGGGAGACTCGGGGGTGATAGCGGCACGGGGACAGAGCGAGGGTTCCATGAAGACTCGGGGTTAACGGTGGCACGACAACAAAGCGAGAGTTCCAGGGAGACTCAGGGCTGAAAGCGGCTCGAGACAGAGCGAGAGTTCTGGAGAGCCTCGGGGCTGAAAGCGGCACGAGGACAGAGCGAATGTTCTAGGGAGACTCGGGGCTGAAAGCGGCATGAGGACAGAGCGATAGTTCCGGGGAGACTCGGAGCTGAAAGCAGTGCCAGGACAGAGTGCGAAATCCAGCGAGACCTGGGGCTGATAGCGGCACGAGGACAGAGTGAGAGATCCAGCGAGACTCGGGTCTGAATGCGCCTCGAGGACAGAGCGAGAATTCCTAGGAGACAAGGGGCTGAAAGCAGCACGAAGACAGAATGAGAGATCCAGGGAAACTCGGGGCTGAAATTCGCGCGAGGACAGAGCAAGAGTTCCATGGAGACTCGGGGCTGAAAACCGGGAGGACAGAGCGAGAGTTCCTGGGAGACTCGGGGCTGAAAGCTGCACGAGGACAGAATGAGAGTTCCAGGGAGACTCGGGGCTGAAAGTTGGGTGAGGACAGAGCAAGAATTCCAGGGAGATTCGGGGCTGAAAGCGGCACGAGGACAGAGTGAGAATTCATGGGAGAGTCGCGGCTGAAAGCGGCATGAGGACAGAGGGTGAATTCCAGTGAGACACGGGGCTGAATGTGGCACGTGGACAGAGCGAGATTTCCGGGGAGACCCGGGACTGATAGCGGCACAAGGACAGAGTGAGAGATCCAACGAGTCTCGGGGCTGAAAGCGACGTGGAAGAGAGTGAGAGTTCCAAGGAGACACGGTGCTGAAAGCAGCGCGAAGACAGAACGAGAGTTCCAGGGAGACTCGGGGCTGAAAGCAATGTGAAAGAGAGTGAGAGTTCCACGGAGACTCAGGGATGAAACCGGCACGAAGACAGAGTGAGAGATCCAGCGAGACTCGGGTCTGAATGCGGCGCGAGGACAGAGCGAGAATACCAGGGAGACTTGGGCCTGAAAGTCTCAAGAGGACAGAGTGAGTGTTTTGGAGAGACTCGTGGATGAAAGCGGCACAAGGACAGAGCGAGAGTTCCAGAATGCCAGGGGTTGAAGGCAGCTCAAAGACAGAGCGAGAGCTCCAGGGAGACTCGGGGTTGAAATTCGCGCAAGATCAAGCGAGAGTTCCAGGGAGACTCGGGGTTGAAAGCGGCGTGAGGAGATAGCGAGATTTCCGGAGTGACTTGGGGCTGAAAGCGGCGTTGGAGAGACTGAGAGTTTGAGGGAGACTCGGGGATGAAAGCGGCACGAGGACAGAGAGAGGGTTCCATGGAGACTCGGGGTTGAAGGTGGCACGACCACAAAGCGAGAGGTGCAGGGAGACTCGGGGCTGAAAGCGGCTCGAGACAGAGAGAGAGTTCTGGAGAGCCTCGGGGCTGAAAGCGGCACGAGGACAGAGCGAAAGTTTTAGGGAGACTCGGGGCTGAATTTGGCACGAGGACAGAGCGAGAGTTCCAGGGAGACTCGTGGCTGAAAGCGGCGCAGGGAGAGAGCGAGAATTCCAGGGTGACTCGGAGCTGAAAGCGGCACGAGGACAGAGCGAGAATTCCAGGGAGACACGGAGCTGAAAGCGGCTCAAGGACAGAGCAAGAGTTCCAGGGAGACTCGGGGTTGAAGGCCGCGCAAGGACAGAGTGGAGTTCTGGGGGGAGTTGAAGCTGAAAGCGGCGTGAGGACAGAGTGAGAGTTCTGGAGAGACTTGGGGTTGAAAGTGGCACGAGGACAGCGCGAAAGTTAACGGGAGACTTGGGGCTGAAAGCGGAGCGAGAACAGAGCAAGAGTTCCAGGGAGACTCGGTACTCTAGGCGGCTCGAGGACAGAGCGGGAGTTCTGGGGGAGTTGAAGCTGAAAACTGTGCAAGGACAGAGTGAGAGTTCCAGGGAGACTTGGGGCTGAATGTGGCACGCGGACAGAGCGAGAGTTCCGGGGAGACTCGGAGCTGAAAGCAGCGCGAGGACAGAGTGAGAAATCCAGCGAGACCCGGGGCTGATTGCGGCACGAGGACAGAGTGAGAGATCCAGCGAGACTCGGGTCTGAAAGTGGCACGAGGACAGAGCGAGAGTTCCAGGGAGACTCGCGGCTGAAAGCGGCACGAGGACAGAGTGAGATTTCCAGGCAGACTCGGGGCTGAAAGTGGCACGAGGACAGAGCGCGAATTCCAGGGAGATTCGGGGCTGAAAGCGGTGCGAGGACAGAGGGTGAATTCCAGTGAGACACGGGGCTGAAAGCTGCACGAGGACAGAGCGAGAGTTCCGTAGAGACTCGGTGCTGAAAGCGGTGTTGGAGAGAGCGAGAGTTCAGCGAGACCTGGGGCTGATAGCGGCATGAGGACAGAGTAAGAGATCCAGTGAGACTCGGGGCTGAATGCGGCTCGGGGACAGAGTGAGAATTCTAAGGAGACACGGGGCTGAAAGCAGCGCGAAGACAGAATGAGAGATCCAGGGAGACTCGGGGCTGATAGTGGCGCGAGGACAGAGCGAGAGTTCCATGGAGACTCGGGGCTGAAAACCGGGAGGACAGAGCGAGAGTTCCAGGGAGACTCGGGGCTGAAAGTTGGGTGAGGACAGAGCATGATTTCCACGGAGAATCGGGGCTGAAAGCGGCAGGAGGACAGAATAAGAGTTCCAGGGAGAATTGGGGCTGAAAGCGGCACGAGGACAGAGTGAGAATTGCCGGGAGAGTCGCGGCTGAAAGCGGCATGAGGACAGAGTGAGAGTTCTTGGAGACTCGGGGCTGAAAGTGGCACGAGGACAGAGCGCGAATTCCAGGGAGATTCGGGGCTGAAAGCGCCGCGAGGACCGAGGGTGAATTCCAGTGAGGCATGGGGCTGAATGTGGCACGTGGACAGAGCAAGAGTTCCGGGGAGACTAGGAGCTGAAAGCAGCGCGAAAACAGAGCGAGAGTTCCCGGGAGACCCGGGGCTGATAGCGGCACAAGGACAGTGTGAGAGTTCCAGGGAGACTCGGGGCTGAAAGCGGCACGAGGACAGTGCGAGAGTTCCAGGGAATTTCGGGGCTGAAAGCGGGACGAGGACAGAGCGAGAGTTCCAAGGATACTAGGGGCTGAATTTGGCATGAGGATAGAGCAAGAGTTCTAGGGAGACTAAGTGCTCAAAGCGACTCGAGGACAGAGCGTGAGTTCTGGGGTGAGTTGAAGCTGAAAGCGGCGCGAGGACAGAGTGAGAGTTCCAGGGAGACTTGGGGCTGAATGTGGCATGAGGACAGAGCGAGAGTTCCGGGGAGACTCGGAGCTGAAAGCAGCGCGAGGACTGAGGGAGAAATCCAGCAAGACCCGGGGCTGATAGCGGCACGAGGACAGAGTAAGAGATCCAGTGAGACTCGGGGTTGAATGCGGCTCGGGGACAGAGTGAGAATTCTAAGGAGACACGGGGCTGAAAGCAGCGCGAAGACAGAATGAGAGATCCAGGGAGGCTCGGGGCTGAAAGTGGCATGAGGACAGAGTGAGAGTTCTGGAGAGACTCGGGGCTAAAAGCAGCACAACGACAGAGCAAGAGTTTAAGAGAGACCCGGAGCAGAATGCGGCACGAGGACAGAGGGAGAATTCTAGTGAGAGTCGGGGCTGAAAGCGGCACGAGGACAGAGCGAGAGTTCCAAGGATACTAGGGGTTGAACGTGGCATGAGGACAGAGTGAGAGTTCCAGGGAGACTCGGGGCTAAATGCGGAGCGGGGAGTGAGCGAGAATTCTAGGGAGACTCGGGGCTGCAAGTGTCAAGAGGACAGAGTGAGTGTTCTGTAGAGACTCGTGGCTGAAAGTGGCACAATGACAGTGCGAGAGTTCCAGGGAGCCGCGGGGTTGAAGGCAGCTCGAAGACAGAGCGAGAGTTCCAGGGAGACTCGGGGCTGAAATTCGCACAAGGTTAGAGCGAGAGTTCCAGGGAGACTCGGGGTTTAAAGAGGCGTGGGGTGATAGCAAGAGTTCCGGAGTGACTCGGGGCTGAAACCGGCTTTGGAGAGAGTGAGAGTTCGAGGGAGACTCGGGGATGAAATCGGCACGAGGACAGAGCGAGGCTTCCATGGAGACTCGGGTTGACGGTGGCATGACAACAAAGCGAGAGTTCCAGGGAGACTCAGGGCTGAAAGCGGCTCGAGACAGAGCGAGAGTTCTGGAGAGCCTCGGGGCTGAAAGCGGCACAAGGACAGAGCGATAGTTCCGTGGAGACTCGGAGCTGAAAGCAGTGCCAGGACAGAGTGAGAAATCCAGCGAGACCTGGGGCTGATAGCGGCACGAGGACAGAGTGAGAGATCCAGCGAGACAATGGGCTGAAAGCAGCGCGAAGACAGACTGAGAGATCCTGGGAGACTCGGGGCTGAAAGCGGCGCCGGACTGAGCGAGAGATCCATGGAGACTCGGGGCTGAAAACCGGGAGGACAGAATGAGAGTTCCATGGAGACTCGGGGCTGAAAGTTGTGTGAGGACAGAGCAAGAATTCCAGGGAGATTCGGGGCTGAAAGTGGCAGGAAGACAGAATGAGAGTTCCAGGGAGACTTGTGGCTGAAAGCGGCACGAAGACGGAGCGAGAGTTCCAGGGATACTCGGGGCTGAAAGCGGCACGAGGACAGAGTGAGAATTCCCGGGAGAGTCACGGCTGAAAGCGGCACGAGGACAGAGCGCGAATTCCAGGGAGATTTGGGGCTGAAAGCGGCGCGAGGACAGAGGGTGAATTCCAGTGAGACACGAGGCTGAATGTGGCACGTGGACAGAGCGAGAGTTCCGGGGAGACTCGGAGCTGAAAGCAGCGCGAGGACAGAGCGAGAATTACAGGGAGAAGCGGGGCTGATAGCGGCACAAGGACAGAATGAGAGATCCAGCAAGACTCGGGGCTGAAAGCGACGTGGAAGAGATTGAGAGTTCCAAGGAGACACGGGGCTGAAAGCAGCGCGAAGACAGAATGAGAGTTCCTGGGAGACTCGGGGCTTGAAAGTGGCGCGAGGACAGAGCGAGAGTTCCATGGAGACTCGGGGCTGAAAGCCAGAAGGAGAGAGCGAGAGTTCCAGGGAGACTCGGGGCTGAAAGCGGCTCAAGGACAGAATGCGAGTTCCAGGGAGACTCGGGGCTGAAATTGCCGCGAGGACAGAGCGAGAGTTCCATGGAGACTCGGGGCTGAAAACCAGGAGGACAGAGCGAGAGTTCCAGGGAGACTCGGGGCTGAAAGCGGCACAAGGACAGAATGAGAATTCCAGGGAGACTCGGGGCTGAAAGTGGGGTGAGGACAGAGCAAGAATTCCAGGGAGATTCGGGGCTGAAAGCGGCAGGAGGACAGAATGAGAGTTCCAAGGGGAATTGGGGCTGAAAGCGGCACGAGGACGGAGCGAGAGATCCAGGGATACTCGGGGCTGAAAGCGGCACTAGGACAGAGTGAGAATTCCAAGGAGACTCGCGGCTGAAAGCGGCACGAGGACAAAGTGAGAGTTCCAGGCAGACTCGGGGCTGAAAGTGGCACGAGGACAGAGCGCGAATTCCAGGGAGATTCGGGGCTGAAAGTGGTGCGAGGACAGAGGGTGAATTCCAGTGAGACACGGGGCTGAAAGCTGCACAAGGACAGAGTGAGAGTTCCGTAGAGACTCGTTGCTGAAAGTGGTGTTGGAGAGAGCAAGAGTTCAGGGAGACTCGGGGATGAAAGTGGCACAAGGACAGAGCGAGAGTTCCAGGGAGACTCGGGGTTGAAATTAGCGCAAGGAAAGAGTGAGAGTTTCAGGGAGACTCGGGGCTGAAAGCCGCATTGGAGAGAGTGAGAGTTCGAGGGAGACTCGGGGATGAAAGCGGCACGAGGACAGAGCGAGGGTTCCATGGAGACTCGGGTTTGACGGTGGCACAACAACAAAGCGAGAGTTCCAGGGAGACTCAGGGCTGAAAGCGGCTCGAGACAGAGCGATAGTTCTGGAGAGCCTCGGGGCTGAAAGCGGCACGAGGACAGAGCGAAAGTTCTAGGGAGACTCGGGGCTGAAAGCGGCATGAGGACAGAGCGATAGTTCCGGGGAGACTCGGATCTGAAAGCAGTGCCAGGACAGAGTGAGAAATCCAGCGAGACCTAGGGCTGATAGCGGCACGAGAACAGAGTGAGAGATCCAGCGAGACTCGGGGCTGAATGCGGCTCGAGGACAGAGCGAGAATTCCTAGGAGACAAGGGGCTGAAAGCAGCTCGAAGACAGAATGAGAGATCCAGGGAGACTCGGGGCTGAAAGTGGCACGAGGACAGAGCGCGAATTCCAGGGAGATTCGGGGCTGAAAGCGGCGCGAGGACAGAGGGTGAATTCCAGTGAGACACGGGTCTGAATGTGGCACGTGGACAGAGCGAGAGTTCCGGGGAGACTTGGAGCTGAAAGCAGCGCGAGGACAGACCGAGAATTCCATGGAGACTCGGAGCTGAAAACCGGGAGGACAGAATGAGAGTTCCAGGGAGACTCGGAGCTGAAAGTTGGGTGAGGACAGAGCAAGAATTCCAGGGAGATTCGGGGCTGAAAGCCAGAAGGAGAGAGCGAGAGTTCCAGGGAGACTCGGGGCTGAAAGTGGCATTGGAGAGTGTGAGAGTTCAAGGGAGACTCGGGGGTGATAGCGGCACGGGGACAGAGCGAGGGTTCCATGAAGACTCGGGGTTAACGGTGGCACGACAACAAAGCGAGAGTTCCAGGGAGACTCAGGGCTGAAAGCGGCTCGAGACAGAGCGAGAGTTCTGGAGAGCCTCGGGGCTGAAAGCGGCACGAAGACAGAGCGAGAGTTCCAGGGAGACTCGGGGCTGAAATTCGCACAAGGTCAGAGCGAGAGTTCCAGGGAGACTCGGGGTTTAAAGAGGCGTGGGGTGATAGCAAGAGTTCCGGAGTGACTCGGGGCTGAAACCGGCTTTGGAGAGAGTGAGAGTTCGAGGGAGACTCGGGGATGAAATCGGCACGAGGACAGAGCGAGGCTTCCATGGAGACTCGGGTTGACGGTGGCATGACAACAAAGCGAGAGTTCCAGGGAGACTCAGGGCTGAAAGCGGCTCGAGACAGAGCGAGAGTTCTGGAGAGCCTCGGGGCTGAAAGCGGCACAAGGACAGAGCGATAGTTCCGTGGAGACTCTGAGCTGAAAGCAGTGCCAGGACAGAGTGAGAAATCCAGCGAGACCTGGGGCTGATAGCGGCACGAGGACAGAGTGAGAGATCCAGCGAGACAATGGGCTGAAAGCAGCGCGAAGACAGAATGAGAGATCCTGGGAGACTCGGGGCTGAAAGCGGCGCCGGACTGAGCGAGAGTTCCATGGAGACTCGGGGCTGAAAACCGGGAGGACAGAATGAGAGTTCCATGGAGACTCGGGGCTGAAAGTTGTGTGAGGACAGAGCAAGAATTCCAGGGAGATTCGGGGCTGAAAGTGGCAGGAAGACAGAATGAGAGTTCCAGGGAGACTTGTGGCTGAAAGCGGCACGAAGACGGAGCGAGAGTTCCAGGGATACTCGCGGCTGAAAGCGGCACGAGGACAGAGTGAGAATTCCCGGGAGAGTCGCGGCTGAAAGCGGCACGAGGACAGAGCGCGAATTCCAGGGAGATTCGGGGCTGAAAGCGGCGTGAGGACAGAGGGTGAATTCCAGTGAGACACGAGGCTGAATGTGGCACTTGGACAGAGCGAGAGTTCCGGGGAGACTCGGAGCTGAAAGCAGCGCGATGACAGAGCGAGAATTACAGTGAGAAGCAGGGCTGATAGCGGCACAAGGACAGAATGAGAGATCCAGCAAGACTCGGGGCTGAAAGCGACGTGGAAGAGATTGAGAGTTCCAAGGAGACACGGGGCTGAAAGCAGCGCGAAGACAGAATGAGAGTTCCTGGGAGAATCGGGGCTTGAAAGTGGCGCGAGGACAGAGCGAGAGTTCCATGGAGACTCGGGGCTGAAAGCCAGAAGGAGAGAGCGAGAGTTCCAGGGAGACTCGGGGCTGAAAGCGGCTCAAGGACAGAATGCGAGTTCCAGGGAGACTCCGGGCTGAAATTGCCGCGAGGACAGAGCGAGAGTTCCATGGAGACTCGGGGCTGAAAACCAGGAGGACAGAGCGAGAGTTCCAGGGAGACTCGGGGCTGAAAGCGGCACAAGGACAGAATGAGAGTTCCAGGGAGACTCGGGGCTGAAAGTGGGGTGAGGACAGAGCAAGAATTCCAGGGAGACTCGGGGCTGAAAGCGGCAGGAGGACAGAATGAGAGTTCCAAGGGGAATTGGGGCTGAAAGCGGCACGAGGACGGAGCGAGAGATCCAGGGATACTCGGGGCTGAAAGCGGCACTAGGACAGAGTGAGAATTCCAAGGAGACTCGCGGCTGAAAGCGGCACGAGGACAAAGTGAGAGTTCCAGGCAGACTCGGGGCTGAAAGTGGCACGAGGACAGAGCGCGAATTCCAGGGAGATTCGGTGCTGAAAGCGGTGCGAGGACAGAGGGTGAATTCCAGTGAGACACGGGGCTGAAAGCTGCACGAGAACAGAGCGAGAGTTCCGTAGAGACTCGGGGATGAAAGCGGTGTTGGAGAGAGCGAGAGTTCAGGGAGACCCGGGGGTGAAAGTGGCACAAGGACAGAGCGAGAGTTCCAGGGAGACTCGGGGTTGAAATTAACGCAAGGAAAGAGTGAGAGTTTCAGGGAGACTCGGGGCTGAAAGCCGGATTGGAGAGAGTGAGAGTTCGAGGGAGACTCGGGGATGAAAGCGGCACGAGGACAGAGCGAGGGTTCCATGGAGACTCGGGGTTGACGGTGGCACAACAACAAAGCGAGAGTTCCAGGGAGACTCACGGCTGAAAGCGGCTCGAGACAGAGCGATAGTTCTGGAGAGCCTCGGGGCTGAAAGCGGCACGAGGACAGAGCGAAAGTTCTAGGGAGACTCGGGGCTGAAAGCGGCATGAGGACAGAGCGATAGTTCCGGGGAGACTCGGATCTGAAAGCAGTGCCAGGACAGAGTGAGAAATCCAGCGAGACCTAGGGCTGATAGCGGCACGAGAACAGAGTGAGAGATCCAGCGAGACTCGGGGCTGAATGCGGCTCGAGGACAGAGCGAGAATTCCTAGGAGACAAGGGGCTGAAAGCAGCGCGAAGACAGAATGAGAGATCCAGGGAGACTCTGGGCTGAAAGTGGCACGAGGACAGAGCGCGAATTCCAGGGAGATTCGGGGCTGAAAGCGGCGCGAGGACAGAGGGTGAATTCCAGTGAGACACGGGTCTGAATGTGGCACGTGGACAGACCGAGAGTTCCGGGGAGACTCGGAGCTGAAAGCAGCGCGAGGACAGACCGAGAATTCCATGGAGACTCGGAGCTGAAAACCGGGAGGACAGAATGAGAGTTCCAGGGAGACTCGGAGCTGAAAGTTGGGTGAGGACAGAGCAAGAATTCCAGGGAGATTCGGGGCTGAAAGCCAGAAGGAGAGAGCGAGAGTTCCAGGGAGACTCGGGGCTGAAAGTGGCATTGGAGAGAGTGAGAGCTCAAGGGAGACTCGGGGGTGATAGCGGCACGGGGACAGAGCGAGGGTTCCATGAAGACTCGGGGTTAACGGTGGCACGACAACAAAGCGATAGTTCCAGGGAGACTCAGGGCTGAAAGCGGCTCGAGACAGAGCGAGAGTTCTGGAGAGCCTCGGGGCTGAAAGCGGCACGAGGACAGAGCGAATGTTCTAGGGAGACTCGGGGCTGAAAGCGGCATGAGGACAGAGCGATAGTTCCGGGGAGACTCGGAGCTGAAAGCAGTGCCAGGACAGAGTGCGAAATCCAGCGAGACCTGGGGCTGATAGCGGCACGAGGACAGAGTGAGAGATCCAGCGAGACTCGGGGCTGAATGCGCCTCGAGGACAGAGCGAGAATTCCTAGGAGACAAGGGGCTGAAAGCAGCGCGAAGACAGAATGAGAGATCCAGGGAGACTCGGGGCTGAAAGTGGCACGAGGACAGAGCGCGATTTCCAGGGAGATTCGGGGCTGAAAGCGGCGCGAGGACAGAGGGTGAATTCCAGTGAGACACGGGTCTGAATGTGGCACGTGGACAGAGCGAGAGTTTCGGGGAGACTCGGAGCTGAAAGCAGCGCGAGGACAGACCGAGAATTCCATGGAGACTCGGAGCTGAAAACCGGGAGGACAGAATGAGAGTTCCAGGGAGACTCGGAGCTGAAAGTTGGGTGAGGACAGAGCAAGAATTCCAGGGAGATTCGGGGCTGAAAGCCAGAAGGAGAGAGCGAGAGTTCCAGGGAGACTCGGGGCTGAAAGTGGCATTGGAGAGAGTGAGAGCTCAAGGGAGACTCGGGGGTGATAGCGGCACGGGGACAGAGCGAGGGTTCCATGAAGACTCGGGGTTAACGGTGGCACGACAACAAAGCGATAGTTCCAGGGAGACTCAGGGCTGAAAGCGGCTCGAGACAGAGCGAGAGTTCTGGAGAGCCTCGGGGCTGAAAGCGGCACGAGGACAGAGCGATAGTTCCAGGGAGACTCGGAGCTGAAAGCAGTGCCAGGACAGAGTGCGAAATCCAGCGAGACCTGGGGCTGATAGCGGCACGAGGACAGAGTGAGAGATCCAGCGAGACTCGGGGCTGAATGCGCCTCGAGGACAGAGCGAGAATTCCTAGGAGACAAGGGGCTGAAAGCAGCACGAAGACAGAATGAGAGATCCAGGGAAACTCAGGGCTGAAATTCGCGCGAGGACAGAGCAAGAGTTCCATGGAGACTCGGGGCTGAAAACCGGGAGGACAGAGCGAGAGTTCCTGGGAGACTCGGGGCTGAAAGCTGCACGAGGACAGAATGAGAGTTCCAGGGAGACTCGGGGCTGAAAGTTGGGTGAGGACAGAGCAAGAATTCCAGGGAGATTCGGGGCTGAAAGCGGCACGAGGACAGAGTGAGAATTCATGGGAGAGTCGCGGCTGAAAGCGGCATGAGGACAGAGGGTGAATTCCAGTGAGACACGGGGCTGAATGTGGCACGTGGACAGAGCGAGATTTCCGGGGAGACCCGGGGCTGATAGCGGCACAAGGACAGAGTGAGAGATCCAACGAGTCTCGGGGCTGAAAGCGACGTGGAAGAGAGTGAGAGTTCCAAGGAGACACGGTGCTGAAAGCAGCGCGAAGACAGAACGAGAGTTCCAGGGAGACTCGGGGCTGAAAGCAATGTGAAAGAGATTGAGAGTTCCACGGAGACTCAGGGATGAAACCGGCACGAAGACAGAGTGAGAGATCCAGCGAGACTCGGGTCTGAATGCGGCGCGAGGACAGAGCGAGAATACCAGGGAGACTTGGGCCTGAAAGTCTCAAGAGGACAGAGTGAGTGTTTTGGAGAGACTCGTGGCTGAAAGCGGCACAAGGACAGAGCGAGAGTTCCAGAATGCCAGGGGTTGAAGGCAGCTCAAAGACAGAGCGAGAGCTCCAGGGAGACTCGGGGTTGAAATTCGTGCAAGATCAAGCGAGAGTTCCAGGGAGACTCGGGGTTGAAAGCGGCGTGAGGAGATAGCGAGATTTCCGGAGTGACTTGGGGCTGAAAGCGGCGTTGGAGAGACTGAGAGTTTGAGGGAGACTCGGGGATGAAAGCGGCACGAGGACAGAGAGAGGGTTCCATGGAGACTCGGGGTTGAAGGTGGCACGACAACAAAGCGAGAGGTGCAGGGAGACTCGGGGCTGAAAGCGGCTCGAGACAGAGAGAGAGTTCTGGAGAGCCTCGGGGCTGAAAGCGGCACGAGGACAGAGCGAAAGTTTTAGGGAGACTCGGGGCTGAATTTGGCACGAGGACAGAGCGAGAGTTCCAGGGAGACTCGTGGCTGAAAGCGGCGCAGGGAGAGAGCGAGAATTCCAGGGTGACTCGGAGCTGAAAGCGGCACGAGGACAGAGCGAGAATTCCAGGGAGACACGGAGCTGAAAGCGGCTCAAGGACAGAGCAAGAGTTCCAGGGAGACTCGGGGTTGAAGGCCGCGCAAGGACAGAGTGGAGTTCTGGGGGGAGTTGAAGCTGAAAGCGGCGTGAGGACAGAGTGAGAGTTCTGGAGAGACTTGGGGTTGAAAGTGGCACGAGGACAGCGCGAAAGTTAACGGGAGACTTGGGGCTGAAAGCGGAGCGAGAACAGAGCAAGAGTTCCAGGGAGACTCGGTACTCTAGGCGGCTCGAGGACAGAGCGGGAGTTCTGGGGGAGTTGAAGCTGAAAACGGTGCAAGGACAGAGTGAGAGTTCCAGGGAGACTTGGGGCTGAATGTGGCACGTGGACAGAGCGAGAGTTCCGGGGAGACTCGGAGCTGAAAGCAGCGCGAGGACAGAGTGAGAAATCCAGCGAGACCCGGGGCTGATTGCGGCACGAGGACAGAGTGAGAGATCCAGCGAGACTCGGGTCTGAAAGTGGCACGAGGACAGAGCGAGAGTTCCTTGGAGACTCGGGGCTGAAAACCGGGAGGACAGAGCGAGAGATCCTGGGAGACTAGGGGCTGAAGGTGGCACGAGGACAGAATGAGAGTTCCAGGGAGACTTGGGGCTGAAAGTTGGGTGAGGACAGAGCAAGAATTCCAGGGAGATTCGGGGCTGAAAGTGGCAGGAGGACAGAATGAGAGTTCCAGGGAGACTTGGGGCTGAAAGCAGCACGAGGACAGAGTGAGAATTCCCGGGAGACTCGCGGCTGAAAGCGGCACGAGGACAGAGCGAGAATTCTCGGGAGACTCGTGGCTGAAAGTGGCACGAGGACAGAGCGCGAATTCCAGGGAGATTCAGGGCTGAAAGCGGCGTGAGGACAGAGGGTGAATTCCAGTGAGACACGGGGCTGAATGTGGCACGTGGACAGAGCGAGAGTTCTGGGGAGACTTGGAGCTGAAAGCAGCGCGAGGACAGAGCGAGAATTCCAGGGAGACCCGGGGCTGATAGCGGCACAAGGACAAAGTGAGAGATCCAGCGAGACTCGGGGCTGAAAGCGACGTGGAAGAGAGTGAGAGTTCCAAGGAGACACGGGGCTGAAAGCAGCGCGAAGACAGAATGAGAGTTCCTGGGAGATTCGGGGCTGAAAGTGGCGCGAGGACAGCGCCAGAGTTCCATGGAGACTCGGGGCTGAAAGCCAGAAGGTGAGAGCGAGAGTTCCTGGGAGACTCGGGGCTGAAAGCGGCACGAGGACAGAATGAGAGTTCCAGGGAGACTCGGGGCTGAAAGTGGGGTGAGGACAGAGCAAGAATTCCAGGGAGATTTGGGGCTGAAAGCGGCAGGAGGACAGAATGAGAGTTCCATGGAGACTTGGGGCTGAAAGCGGCACGAGGACAGAGTGAGAATTCCAGGGAGACTCGCGGCTGAAAGCGGCACGAGGACAGAGTGAGATTTCCAGGCAGACTCGGGGCTGAAAGTGGCACGAGGACAGAGCGCGAATTCCAGGGAGATTCGGCGCTGAAAGCGGTGCGAGCACAGAGGGTGAATTCCAGTGAGACACGGGGCTGAAAGCTGCACGAGGACAGAGCGAGAGTTCCGTAGAGACTCGGTGCTGAAAGCGGTGTTGGAGAGAGCGAGAGTTCAGGGAGACTCAGGGATGAAAGTGGCACAAGGACAGTGCTAGAGTTCCAGGGAGACTCGGGGTTGAAATTAGTGCAAGGACAGAGCGAGAGTTCCAGGGAGACTCGGGGCTGAAAGCGGCATTGGCAAGAGTGAGAGTTCGAGGGAGACTCGGGGATGAAAGCGGCACGAGGACAGAGCGAGGGTTCCATGGAGACTCGGGGTTGACTGTGGCACGACAACAAAGCGAGAGTTCCAGGGAGACTCAGGGCTGAAAGCGGCTCGAGACAGAGCGAGAGTTCTGGAGAGCCTCGGGGCTGAAAGCGGCACGAGGACAGAGCGAATATTCTAGGGAGACTCAGGGCTGAAAGCGGCATGAGGACAGAGCGAGAGTTCCGGGGAGACTCGGAGCTGAAAGCAGTGCCAGGACAGAGTGAGAAATCCAGCGAGACCTGGGGCTGATAGCGGCACGAGGACAGAGTGAGAGATCCAGCGAGACTCGGGGCTCAATGTGGCTCGAGGACAGAGCGAGAATTCCTAGGAGACAAGGGGCTGAAAGCAGCGCGAAGACAGAATGAGAGATCCAGGGAGACTCAGGGCTGAAAGTGGCACGAGGGCAGAGCGAGAGTTCCATGGAGACTCGGGGCTGACAACCGGGAAGACAGAGCGAGAGTTCCAGGGAGACTCGGGGCTGAAAGTGGCACGTGGACAGAGCGTGAATTCAAGGGAGATTCGGGGCTGAAAGCGGCGCGAGGAAAGAGGGTGAATTCCAGTGAGACACGGGGCTGAATGTGGCACGTGGACAGAGCGAGAGTTCCGGGGAGACTCGGGGCTGATAGCGGCACAAGGAGAGAGTGAGAGATCCAGCGAGATTCGGGGCTGAAAGCGACGTGGAAGAGAGTGAGAGTTCCAAGGAGACACGGGGCTGAAAGCAGCGCGAAGACAGAATGAGAGTTCCTGGGAGACTCGGGCTGAAAGTGGCACGAGGACAGAGCGAGTGTTCCATGGAGACTCGGGGTTGACGGTGTCACGACAACAAAGCGAGAGTTCCGGGGAGACTCAGGGCTGAAAGCGGCACGAGAACAGAGCGAAAGTTCTAGGGAGACTCGGGGCTGAAAGCGGCATGAGGACAGAGTGAGAATTCCAGGGAAACTCGCGGCTGAAAGCGGCACGAGGACAGAGTGAGATTTCCAGGCAGACTCGGGGCTGAAAGTGGCACGAGTACAGAGCGCGAATTCCAGGGAGATTCGGGGCTGAAAGTGGTGCGAGGACAGAGGGTGAATTCCAGTGAGACACGGGGCTGAAAGCTGCACAAGGACAGAGTGAGAGTTCCGTAGAGACTCGTTGCTGAAAGTGGTGTTGGAGAGAGCAAGAGTTCAGGGAGACTCGGGGATGAAAGTGGCACAAGGACAGAGCGAGAGTTCCAGGGAGACTCGGGGTTGAAATTAGCGCAAGGACAGTGCGAGAGTTCCAGGGAGACTCGGGGCTGAAAGTGGCACGAGGACAGAGCGCAAATTCCAGGGAGATTCGGGGCTGAAAGCGGCGCGAGGACAGAGGGTCAGTTCCAGCGAGACTCGGGGCTGAAAGCGACGTGGAAGAGAGTGAGAGTTCCAAGGAGACACGGGGCTGAAAGCAGCGCGAAGGCAGAAGGAGAGTTCCTGGGAGACTCGGGGCAGAAAGTGGCGCGAGGACAGAGTGAGAGTTCCAAGGAGACTCGGGGCTGAAAGCCAGAAGGAGAGAGCGAGAGTTCCAGGGAGACTCGGGGCTGAAAGCGGCATTGGAGAGAGTGAGAGTTCAAGGGAGACTCGGGGATGAAAGCGGCACGAGGACAGAGCGATGGTTCCATGGAGACTCGGGGTTGACGGTGGCACGACAACAAAGCGAGAGTTCCAGGGAGACTCAGGGCTGAAAGCGGCTTGAGTCAGAGCGAGAGTTCTGGAAAGCCTCGGGGCTGAAAGCGGCACGAGGACAGAGCGAAAGTTCTAGGGAGACTCGGGGCTCAAAGCGGCATGAGGACAGAGCGATAGTTCCGGGGAGACTCGGAGCTGAAAGCAGTGCCAGGACAGATTGAGAAATCCAGCGAGACCTGGGGCTGATAGCCGCATGAGGACAGAGTGAGAGATCCAGCGAGACTCGGGGCTGAATGCGGCTCGAGGACAGAGCGAGAATTCCTAGGAGACAAGGGGCTGAAAGCAGCGCGAAGACAGAATGAGAGATCCAGGGAGACTCGGGGCTGAAAGTGGCGCGAGGACAGAGCGAGAGTTCCATGGAGACTCGGGGCTGAAAACCGGGAGGACAGAGCGAGAGTTCCAGGGATACTCGGGGCTGAAAGCGGCACGAGGACAGAGTGAGAATTCCCAGGAGACTCGCGGCTGAAAGTGGCACGAGGACAGAGTGAGAGTTCCAGGGAGACTCGGGGCTGAAAGTGGCACGAGGACAGAGCGCGAATTCCAGGGAGATTCGGGGCTGAAAGCGGCGCGATGACAGAGGGTGAATTCCAGTGAGACACGGGGCTGAATGTGGCACATGGACAGAGCGAGAGTTCCGGGGAGACTCAGAGCTGAGAGCAGCGCGAGGACAGAGCGAGAGTTCCAGTGAGACCCGGGGCTGATAGCGGCACAAGGACAGAGTGAGATTTCCAGGCAGACTCGGGGCTGAAAGTGGCACGAGTACAGAGCGCGAATTCCAGGGAGGTTCGTGGCTGAAAGCGGTGCGAGGACAGAGGGTGAATTCCAGTGAGACACGGGGCTGAAAGCTGCACGAGGACAGAGCGAGAGTTCCGTAGAGACTCGTTGCTGAAAGCGGTGTTGGAGAGAGCAAGAGTTCAGGGAGACTCGGGGATGAAAGTGGCACAAGGACAGAGCGAGAGTTCCAGGGAGACTCGGGGTTGAAATTAGCGCAAGGACAGTGCGAGAGTTCCAGGGAGACTCGGGGCTGAAAGTGGCACGAGGACAGAGTGAGAGATCCAGCGAGACTCGGGGCTGAAAGCGACGTGGAAGAGAGTGAGAGTTCCAAGGAGACACGGGGCTGAAAGCAGCGCGAAGACAGAATGAGAGTTCCTGGGAGACTCGGGGCAGAAAGTGGCACGAGGACAGAGCGAGATTTCCAAGGAGACTCGGGGCTGAAAGCCAGAAGGAGAGAGCGAGAGTTCCAGGGAGACTCGGGGCTGAAAGCGGCATTGGAGAGAGTGAGAGTTCAAGGGAGACTCGGGGATGAAAGTGGCACGAGGACAGAGCGATGGTTCCATGGAGACTCGGGGTTGATGGTGGCACGACAACAAAGCGAGAGTTCCAGGGAGACTCAGGGCTGAAAGCGGCTTGAGTCAGAGCGAGAGTTCTGGAGAGCCTCGGGGCTGAAAGCGGCACGAGGACAGAGCGAAAGTTCTACGGAGACTCGGGGCTCAAAGCGGCATGAGGACAGAGCGATAGTTCCGGGGAGACTCGGAGCTGAAAGCAGTGCCAGGACAGAGTGAGAAATCCAGCGAGACCTGGGGCTGATAGTGGCATGAGGACAGAGTGAGAGATCCAGCGAGATTCGGGGCTGAATGCGGCTCGAGGACAGAGCGAGAATTCCTAGGAGACTCGGGGCTGAAAGTGGCGCGAGGACAGAGCGAGAGTTCCATGGAGACTCGGGGCTGAAAACCGGGAGGACAGAGCGAGAGTTCCAGGGATACTCGGGGCTGAAAGCGGCACGAGGACAGAGTGAGAATTCCCGGGAGACTCGCGGCTGAAAGTGGCACGAGGACAGAGTGAGAGTTCCAGGGAGACTCGGGGCTGAAAGTGGCACGAGGACAGAGCGCTATTTCCAAGGTGATTCGGGGCTGAAAGCGGCGCGATGGCAGAGGGTGAATTCCAGTGAGACACGGGGCTGAATGTGGCACGTGGACAGAGCGAGAGTTCCGGGGAGACTCAGAGCTGAAAGCAGCGCGAGGACAGAGCGAGAGTTCCAGTGAGACCCGGGGCTGATAGCGGCACAAGGACAGAGTGAGAGATCCAGCAAGACTCGGGGCTGCAAGCGACGTGGAAGAGAGTGAGAGTTCCAAGGAGACACGGGGCTGAAAGCAGCGCGAAGACAGAATGAGAGATCCATGGAGAATCGGGGCTGAAATTGGCGCGAGGACAGAGCGAGAGTTCCATGGAGACTCGGGGCTGAAAACCAGGAGGGCAGAGCGAGAATTCCAGGGAGACTTGGGGCTGAAAGCGGCAGGAGGACCGAATGAGAGTTCCATGGAGACTTGGTGCTGAAAGCGGCACGAGGACGGAGCAAGAGTTCCAGGGATACTCGGCGCTGAAAGCGGCATGAGGACAGAGTGAGAATTCCAGGGAGACTCGCGGCTGAAAGTGGCACGAGGACAGAGCGCGAATTCCGTAGAGACTCGGGGCTGAAATCGGTGTTGGAGAGAGCGAGAGTTCAGAGGGACTCGGGGATGTAAGTGGCACAAGGACAGAGCGAGAGTTCCGTAGAGACTCGGTGCTGAAAGCGGTGTTGGAGAGAGCGAGAGTTCAGGGAGACTCGGGGATGAAAGTGGCACAAGGACAGAGCTAGAGTTCCAGGGAGACTCGGGGTTGAAATTAGTGCAAGGACAGAGCGAGAGTTCCAGGGAGACTCGGGGCTGAAAGCGGCATTGGCAAGAGTGAGAGTTCGAGGGAGACTCGGGGATGAAAGCGGCACGAGGACAGAGCGAGGGTTCCATGGAGACTCGGGGTTGACGGTGGCACGACAACAAAGCGAGAGTTCCAGGGAGACTCAGGGCTGAAAGCGGCTCGAGACAGAGCGAGAGTTCTGGAGAGCCTCGGGGCTGAAAGCGGCACAAGGACAGAGCGAATATTCTAGGGAGACTCAGGGCTGAAAGCGGCATGAGGACAGAGCGAGTGTTCCGGGGAGACTCGGAGCTGAAAGCAGTGCCAGGACAGAGTGAGAAATCCAGCGAGACCTGGAGCTGATAGCGGCACGAGGACAGAGTGAGAGATCCAGCGAGACTCGGGGCTCAATGTGGCTCGAGGACAGAGCGAGAATTCCTAGGAGACAAGGGGCTGAAAGCAGCGCGAAGACAGAATGAGAGATCCAGGGAGACTCAGGGCTGAAAGTGGCGCGAGGGCAGAGCGAGAGTTCCATGGAGACTCGGGGCTGACAACCAGGAAGACAGAGCGAGAGTTCCAGGGAGACTCGGGGCTGAAAGTGGCACGTGGACAGAGCGTGAATTCAAGGGAGATTCGGGGCTGAAAGCGGCGCGAGGAAAGAGGGTGAATTCCAGTGAGACACGGGGCTGAATGTGGCACGTGGACAGAGCGAGAGTTCCGGGGAGACTCGGGGCTGATAGCGGCACAAGGAGAGAGTGAGAGATCCAGCGAGATTCGGGGCTGAAAGCGACGTGGAAGAGAGTGAGAGTTCCAAGGAGACACGGGGCTGAAAGCAGCGCGAAGACAGAACGAGAGTTCCTGGGAGACTCGGGCTGAAAGTGGCACGAGGACAGAGCGAGTGTTCCATGGAGACTCGGGGTTGACGGTGTCACGACAACAAAGCGAGTGTTCCGGGGAGACTCAGGGCTGAAAGCGGCACGAGAACAGAGCGAAAGTTCTAGGGAGGCTCGGGGCTGAAAGCGGCATGAGGACAGAGTGAGAATTCCAGGGAAACTCGCGGCTGAAAGCGGCACGAGGACAGAGTGAGATTTCCAGGCAGACTCGGGGCTGAAAGTGGCACGAGTACAGAGCGCGAATTCCAGGGAGATTCGGGGCTGAAAGTGGTGCGAGGACAGAGGGTGAATTCCAGTGAGACACGGGGCTGAAAGCTGCACAAGGACAGAGTGAGAGTTCCGTAGAGACTCGTTGCTGAAAGTGGTGTTGGAGAGAGCAAGAGTTCAGGGAGACTCGGGGATGAAAGTGGCACAAGGACAGAGCGAGAGTTCCAGGGAGACTCGGGGTTGAAATTAGCGCAAGGACAGTGCGAGAGTTCCAGGGAGACTCGGGGCTGAAAGTGGCACGAGGACAGAGCGCAAATTCCAGGGAGATTCGGGGCTGAAAGCGGCGCGAGGACAGAGGGTCAGTTCCAGCGAGACTCGGGGCTGAAAGCGACGTGGAAGAGAGTGAGAGTTCCAAGGAGACACGGGGCTGAAAGCAGCGCGAAGGCAGAAGGAGAGTTCCTGGGAGACTCGGGGCAGAAAGTGGCGCGAGGACAGAGTGAGAGTTCCAAGGAGACTCGGGGCTGAAAGCCAGAAGGAGAGAGCGAGAGTTCCAGGGAGACTCGGGGCTGAAAGCGGCATTGGAGAGAGTGAGAGTTCAAGGGAGACTCGGGGATGAAAGCGGCACGAGGACAGAGCGATGGTTCCATGGAGACTCGGGGTTGACGGTGGCACGACAACAAAGCGAGAGTTCCAGGGAGACTCAGGGCTGAAAGCGGCTTGAGTCAGAGCGAGAGTTCTGGAAAGCCTCGGGGCTGAAAGCGGCACGAGGACAGAGCGAAAGTTCTAGGGAGACTCGGGGCTCAAAGCGGCATGAGGACAGAGCGATAGTTCCGGGGAGACTCGGAGCTGAAAGCAGTGCCAGGACAGATTGAGAAATCCAGCGAGACCTGGGGCTGATAGCCGCATGAGGACAGAGTGAGAGATCCAGCGAGACTCGGGGCTGAATGCGGCTCGAGGACAGAGCGAGAATTCCTAGGAGACAAGGGGCTGAAAGCAGCGTGAAGACAGAATGAGAGATCCAGGGAGACTCGGGGCTGAAAGTGGCGCGAGGACAGAGCGAGAGTTCCATGGAGACTCGGGGCTGAAAACCGGGAGGACAGAGCGAGAGTTCCAGGGATACTCGGGGCTGAAAGCGGCACGAGGACAGAGTGAGAATTCCCAGGAGACTCGCGGCTGAAAGTGGCACGAGGACAGAGTGAGAGTTCCAGGGAGACTCGGGGCTGAAAGTGGCACGAGGACAGAGCGCGAATTCCAGGGAGATTCGGGGCTGAAAGCGGCGCGATGACAGAGGGTGAATTCCAGTGAGACACGGGGCTGAATGTGGCACATGGACAGAGCGAGAGTTCCGGGGAGACTCAGAGCTGAGAGCAGCGCGAGGACAGAGCGAGAGTTCCAGTGAGACCCGGGGCTGATAGCGGCACAAGGACAGAGTGAGATTTCCAGGCAGACTCGGGGCTGAAAGTGGCACGAGTACAGAGCGCGAATTCCAGGGAGATTCGTGGCTGAAAGCTGCACGAGGACAGAGCGAGAGTTCCGTAGAGACTCGTTGCTGAAAGCGGTGTTGGAGAGAGCAAGAGTTCAGGGAGACTCGGGGATGAAAGTGGCACAAGGACAGAGCGAGAGTTCCAGGGAGACTCGGGGTTGAAATTAGCGCAAGGACAGTGCGAGAGTTCCAGGGAGACTCGGGGCTGAAAGTGGCACGAGGACAGAGTGAGAGATCCAGCGAGACTCGGGGCTGAAAGCGACGTGAAAGAGAGTGAGAGTTCCAAGGAGACACGGGGCTGAAAGCAGCGCGAAGACAGAATGAGAGTTCCTGGGAGACTCGGGGCAGAAAGTGGCGCGAGGACAGAGCGAGAGCTCCAAGGAGACTCGGGGCTGAAAGCCAGAAGGAGAGAGCGAGAGTTCCAGGGAGACTCGGGGCTGAAAGCGGCATTGGAGAGAGTGAGAGTTCAAGGGAGACTCGGGGATGAAAGTGGCACGAGGACAGAGCGATGGTTCCATGGAGACTCGGGGTTGATGGTGGCACGACAACAAAGCGAGAGTTCCAGGGAGACTCAGGGCTGAAAGCGGCTTGAGTCAGAGCGAGAGTTCTGGAGAGCCTCGGGGCTGAAAGCGGCACGAGGACAGAGCGAAAGTTCTACGGAGACTCGGGGCTCAAAGCGGCATGAGGACAGAGCGATAGTTCCGGGGAGACTCGGAGCTGAAAGCAGTGCCAGGACAGAGTGAGAAATCCAGCGAGACCTGGGGCTGATAGTGGCATGAGGACAGAGTGAGAGATCCAGCGAGATTCGGGGCTGAATGCGGCTCGAGGACAGAGCGAGAATTCCTAGGAGACTCGGGGCTGAAAGTGGCGCGAGGACAGAGCGAGAGTTCCATGGAGACTCGGGGCTGAAAACCGGGAGGACAGAGCGAGAGTTCCAGGGATACTCGGGGCTGAAAGCGGCACGAGGACAGAGTGAGAATTCCCGGGAGACTCGCGGCTGAAAGTGGCACGAGGACAGAGTGAGAGTTCCAGGGAGACTCGGGGCTGAAAGTGGCACGAGGACAGAGCGCTATTTCCAAGGTGATTCGGGGCTGAAAGCGGCGCGATGGCAGAGGGTGAATTCCAGTGAGACACGGGGCTGAATGTGGCACGTGGACAGAGCGAGAGTTCCGGGGAGACTCAGAGCTGAAAGCAGCGCGAGGACAGAGCGAGAGTTCCAGTGAGACCCGGGGCTGATAGCGGCACAAGGACAGAGTGAGAGATCCAGCAAGACTCGGGGCTGCAAGCGACGTGGAAGAGAGTGAGAGTTCCAAGGAGACACGGGGCTGAAAGCAGCGCGAAGACAGAATGAGAGATCCATGGAGAATCGGGGCTGAAATTGGCGCGAGGACAGAGCGAGAGTTCCATGGAGACTCGGGGCTGAAAACCAGGAGGGCAGAGCGAGAATTCCAGGGAGACTTGGGGCTGAAAGCGGCAGGAGGACCGAATGAGAGTTCCATGGAGACTTGGTGCTGAAAGCGGCACGAGGACGGAGCAAGAGTTCCAGGGATACTCGGCGCTGAAAGCGGCATGAGGACAGAGTGAGAATTCCAGGGAGACTCGCGGCTGAAAGTGGCACGAGGACAGAGCGCGAATTCCGTAGAGACTCGGGGCTGAAATCGGTGTTGGAGAGAGCGAGAGTTCAGAGGGACTCGGGGATGTAAGTGGCACAAGGACAGAGCGAGAGTTCCGTAGAGACTCGGTGCTGAAAGCGGTGTTGGAGAGAGCGAGAGTTCAGGGAGACTCGGGGATGAAAGTGGCACAAGGACAGAGCTAGAGTTCCAGGGAGACTCGGGGTTGAAATTAGTGCAAGGACAGAGCGAGAGTTCCAGGGAGACTCGGGGCTGAAAGCGGCATTGGCAAGAGTGAGAGTTCGAGGGAGACTCGGGGATGAAAGCGGCACGAGGACAGAGCGAGGGTTCCATGGAGACTCGGGGTTGACGGTGGCACGACAACAAAGCGAGAGTTCCAGGGAGACTCAGGGCTGAAAGCGGCTCGAGACAGAGCGAGAGTTCTGGAGAGCCTCGGGGCTGAAAGCGGCACGAGGACAGAGCGAATATTCTAGGGAGACTCAGGGCTGAAAGCGGCATGAGGACAGAGCGAGAGTTCCGGGGAGACTCGGAGCTGAAAGCAGTGCCAGGACAGAGTGAGAAATCCAGCGAGACCTGGAGCTGATAGCGGCACGAGGACAGAGTGAGAGATCCAGCGAGACTCGGGGCTCAATGTGGCTCGAGGACAGAGCGAGAATTCCTAGGAGACAAGGGGCTGAAAGCAGCGCGAAGACAGAATGAGAGATCCAGGGAGACTCAGGGCTGAAAGTGGCGCGAGGGCAGAGCGAGAGTTCCTGGGAGACTCAGGGCTGAAATCAGGGAGGACAGAGTGAGTGTTCTCGAGAGACTTGGGGCTGAAAGTGGCACGAGGACAGAGCGAGAGTCCCAGGGAGACGACGGGCTGAAGGTGGCACGAGGACAGATCCAGAGGTCCAGAGAGACTCTGGGCTGAAAGTGGGGCGAGGACAGAGCGAAAGTCAGAGGGAGACTTGGGGCTGAAAGCGGAGCGAGAACAGTGCGAGAGTTCCAGGGAGACTTGGGGCTCAAAGCGGCTCGAGGACAGAGCGGGAGTTCTGGGGGGAATTGAAGCTGAAAGCGGCGCGAGGACAGAGTGAGAGGTCCAGGGAGACTCGAGACTGAAAGCAGCGCGAGGACAGAGCGAGAGTTCCAGGGAGATTCGGGGTTGAAGGTGGCATGACGACAAAGCGAGAGTTCCAGGGAGACTTGGGGCTGAAAGCAGGACGAGGACAGAGCGAGAGTTCCAGGGAGACTCGGGGCTGAAAGCAGGACGAGGACAGAGCGAGAGTTCCAGGGAGACTCGGTGCTGAAAGTGGAGCGAGGACAGAGCGAGAAGTCCAGGGAGACTCGGGCTGAAAGTGTCACGAGGCCAGAGTCAGAGTTCTGGAGAGACTCGGGGCTGAAAGCGGCACAACGACAGAGCGAGAGCTCCAGGGAGCCTCGGGTTGAAGGCGGCTCGAAGACAGAGCATGAGTTCCATGGAGACTCGGGTTTGAAATTTGCGCAAGCACAGAGCAAGAGTTGTAGGGAGGCTTGGGGCTGAAAGTGGCATGAGGACAGAGCGAGAGGTCCAGGGAAACTCGGGGCTAAAAGCTGCATGAGGACAGAGTGAGAGTTCCATGGAGACTCGGGGCTGAAAGCGGCAAGAGGACAGAGTGAGAGTTCCAGGGAGACTCAGGGCTAAAAGCAGCGTGGGGAGAGAGCGAGAAGTCCAGGGAGACTCGGGACTGAAAGTGTCACGAGACAGAGTGAGAGTTCTGGAGAGACTCGGGGCTGGAAGCAGCACGAGGACAGAGCGAGAATTCCAGGGAGACTCGGGTCTGAAAGCGGCACGAGGACAGAGTGAGAGTTCCAGGGAGACTCAGGGCTGAAATTGTCAAGAGGACAGAGTGAGTGGTCTGGAGAGACTCGGGGCTGAAATCGGCACAATGACAGAGCGAGAGTTCCAGGGAGCCGTGGGGTTGAAGGCGGCTCGAAGACAGAGCCAGAGTTCCAGGGAGACTCGGGGTTGAAATTCGTGCAAGGTCAGAGCGAGAGTTCCTGGGATATTCGGGGTTGAAATCGGCGCGAGGAGAGAGTGAGAGTTCCGGCGTGACTCGGGGCTGAAAGCGGCGTTGGAGAGAGTGAGAGTTCCAGGGAGACTCGGGGATGAAAGCGGCACGAGGACAGAACGAGAGTTCCAGGGAGACTCGGGGTTGAAATTGGCTCAAGGACAGAGCGAGAGTTCCAGGGAGACTCGTGGTTGAAAGCGGCGTGAGGAGAGAGCAAGAGTTCTGGAGAGACTCAGGGCTTAATGCGGCACCACGACAAGCGAGCGTTCCAGGGATCCTTGGGTTGAAGTCGGCTTGAAGACAGAGCGTGAGTTCCAGGGAGACTCGGGGTTGAAATTGGCGCAAGGACAGAGCAAGAGTTGCAGGGAGGCTTGAGCCTGAATGCAGCACGAGGACAGTGCGAGAGTTCCTGGGAGACTCGGTGTTGAAAGCGGCGCGAGGAGAGAGTGAGAGTTCCAGGGAGACTCGGTGCTGATAGTCGCACGAGTACGGAGCAAGGGTTCCAGGGAATCTCAGGACTGAAAGCAGAGCGAGGACAGAGTGAGAGTTCTGGAGAGACTCAGGGTTGAAAGCAGCGCCAGGAGAGAGCGAAAGTTCCACAGAGACTCGTGGTGGAAAGTGGCACGAGGACAGAGTGAGAGTTCTGGAGAGATACAGGGCTGAAAGTGGCAAGAGGACGGAGCGAGAGTTCCAGGGAGACTCGGGGCTGAAAGTGGCACGAGGACAGAGTGAGAGTTCTGGAGAGACTCGGGGCTGAAAGCGGCGGGGGAGAGAGTGAATGTTCCAGGGAGACTCAGGGCTAAAAGCAGCTCGAGGACAGAGTGAGAGATCCAAGGGGACTCGGGGCTGAAGGCGGCACGAGGACAGAGCGGAGTTCTGGTGGGAGTTGAAGCTGAAAGCAGCGCGAGGACTGAGCGAGAGTTCCAGGGAGATTCAGCGCTGAAATCAGGGAGGACAGAGCGAGAGTTCCAGGGAGACTCAGGGCTGAAATCAGGGAGGACAGAGTGAGTGTTCTCGAGAGACTTGGGGCTGAAAGTGGCACGAGGACAGAGCGAGAGTTCCAGGGAGACTCGGGTCTGAAAGTGGGGCGAGGACAGAGTTAGAGTTCCAAGGAGACTAGGGGCTGAAAATGGAACGAGGACAGAGCGGAAGTCAGAGGGAGACTTGGGGCTGAAAGCGGAGCGAGAACAGTGCGAGAGTTCCAGGGAGACTTGGGGCTCAAAGCGGCTCGAGGACAGAGCGGGAGTTCTGGAGGGAATTGAAGCCCAAAGCGGCGCGAGGACAGAGTGAGAGGTCCAGGGAGACTCGAGACTGAAAGCAGCGCGAGGACAGAGCGAGAGTTCCAGGGAGATTCGGGGTTGAAGGTGGCATGACGACAAACTGAGAGTTCCAGGGAGACTCGGGGCTGAAAGCAGGACGAGGACAGAGCGAGAGTTCCAGGGAGACTCGGTGCTGAAAGTGGCGCGAGGACAGAGCGAGAAGTCCAGGGAGACTCAGGCTGAAAGTGTCACGAGGCCAGAGTCAGAGTGCTGGAGAGACTCGGGGCTGAAAGCGGCACAACGACAGACCGAGAGCTCCAGGGAGCCTCGGGTTGAAGGCGGCTCGAAGACAGAGCGTGAGTTCCAGGGAGACTCGGGTTTGAAATTGGCGCAAGGACAGAGCAAGAGTTGTAGGGAGGCTCGGGGCTGAATGCAGCGTGAGGACAGAGCGAGAGATCCATGGAGACTCGGGGATGAAAGCGGTGCGAGGAGAGAGCGAGAGTTCTGGAGAGACTCGGGGCTGAAAGCGGCGTTGGAGAGAGAGTTCCAGGGAGACTCGGGGCTGAAAGTCGCACGAGTACGGAGCGAGACTTCTGGAGAGACTCTGGGCTGAAAGCGGCACGGGAGAGAGTGAGTGTTCCAGGGAGACTTGGGGCTAAAAGCAGCGCGAGGACAGAGCGGGAGTTCCAAGGAGACTTGGGGCTGAAAGCAGCACGAGGACAGAGCGAGAGCTCCAGGGAGACTCAGGGCTGAAATCAGGGAGGACAGAGTGAGAGTTACAGGGAGACTCGGGGCTGAAAGTGGCTCAAGGACAGAGCGAGAGCTCCAGGCTGACTTGGGGCTGAAATTGCCGCAAGGACAGAGCAAGAGTTCCAGCGAGACTCGGGGTTGAAGGCGGCGCAAGGACAGAGTGGAGTTCTGGGGGGAGTTGAAGCTGAAAGCGACGCAAGGACAGAGTGAGTGTTCTCGAGAGACTTGCGGCTGAAAGTGGCACGAGGACAGAGCGAGAGTCCCAGGGAGACTAGGGGCTGAAAGTGGCACGAGGACAGAGCGTGAATTCCAGGGAGACTCGAGACTGAAAGCGGCGTGGGAGAGAGTGAGTGTCATAGGGAGACTCAGGGCTAAAAGAAGCTCGAGGACAGAGCGGGAGTTCCTGGGAGATTCGGGGTTGAAATCGGCGCGAGGAGTGTGCGAGAGTTCCGGCGTGACTCGGGGCTGAAAGCGGCGTTGGAGAGAGCGAGAGTTCCAGGGAGACTCGGGGTTGCAATTGGCGCAAGGACAGAGCGAGAGTTCCAGGGAGACTCGTGGTTGAAAGCGGCGTGAGGAGAGAGCAAGAGTTCTGGAGTGACTCAGGGCTTAATGCGGCACCACGACAAGCGAGAGTTCCAGGGATTCTTGGGTTGAAGTCGGCTTGAAGACAGAGCGTGAGTTCCAGGGAGACTCGGGGTTGAAATTGGCGCAAGGACAGAGCAAGAGTTGCAGGGAGGCTCGGACCTGAATGCAGCACGAGGACAGTGCGAGAGTTCCTGGGAGACTCGGTGTTGAAAGCGGCGCGAGGAGAGAGTGAGAGTTCCAGGGAGACTCGGGGCTGATAGTCGCACGAGTACGGAGCAAGGGTTCCAGGGAATCTCAGGACTGAAAGCAGAGCGAGGACAGAGTGAGAGTTCTGGAGAGACTCAGGGTTGAAAGCAGCGCCAGGAGAGAGCGAAAGTTCCACAGAGACTCGTGGTGGAAAGTGGCACGAGGACAGAGTGAGAGTTCTGGAGAGATACAGGGCTGAAAGTGGCAAGAGGACGGAGCGAGAGTTCCAGGGAGACTCGGGGCTGAAAGTGGCACGAGGACAGAGTGAGAGTTCTGGAGAGACTCGGGGCTGAAAGCGGCGGGGGAGAGAGTGAATGTTCCAGGGAGACTCAGGGCTAAAAGCAGCTCGAGGACAGAGTGAGAGATCCAAGGGGACTCGGGGCTGAAGGCGGCACGAGGACAGAGCGGAGTTCTGGTGGGAGTTGAAGCTGAAAGCAGTGCGAGGACTGAGCGAGAGTTCCAGGGAGATTCAGCGCTGAAATCAGGGAGGACAGAGCGAGAGTTCCAGGGAGACTCAGGGCTGAAATCAGGGAGGACAGAGTGAGTGTTCTCGAGAGACTTGGGGCTGAAAGTGGCACGAGGACAGAGCGAGAGTTCCAGGGAGACTCGGGTCTGAAAGTGGGGCGAGGACAGAGTTAGAGTTCCAAGGAGACTAGGGGCTGAAAATGGAACGAGGACAGAGCGGAAGTCAGAGGGAGACTTGGGGCTGAAAGCGGAGCGAGAACAGTGCGAGAGTTCCAGGGAGACTTGGGGCTCAAAGCGGCTCGAGGACAGAGCGGGAGTTCTGGAGGGAATTGAAGCCCAAAGCGGCGCGAGGACAGAGTGAGAGGTCCAGGGAGACTCGAGACTGAAAGCAGCGCGAGGACAGAGCGAGAGTTCCAGGGAGATTCGGGGTTGAAGGTGGCATGACGACAAACTGAGAGTTCCAGGGAGACTCGGGGCTGAAAGCAGGACGAGGACAGAGCGAGAGTTCCAGGGAGACTCGGTGCTGAAAGTGGCGCGAGGACAGAGCGAGAAGTCCAGGGAGACTCGGGCTGAAAGTGTCACGAGGCCAGAGTCAGAGTGCTGGAGAGACTCGGGGCTGAAAGCGGCACAACGACAGACCGAGAGCTCCAGGGAGCCTCGGGTTGAAGGCGGCTCGAAGACAGAGCGTGAGTTCCAGGGAGACTCGGGTTTGAAATTGGCGCAAGGACAGAGCAAGAGTTGTAGGGAGGCTCGGGGCTGAATGCAGCGTGAGGACAGAGCGAGAGATCCATGGAGACTCGGGGATGAAAGCGGTGCGAGGAGAGAGCGAGAGTTCTGGAGAGACTCGGGGCTGAAAGCGGCGTTGGAGAAAGAGTTCCAGGGAGACTCGGGGCTGAAAGTCGCACGAGTACGGAGCGAGACTTCTGGAGAGACTCTGGGCTGAAAGCGGCACGGGAGAGAGTGAGTGTTCTAGGGAGACTTGGGGCTAAAAGCAGCGCGAGGACAGAGCGGGAGTTCCAAGGAGACTTGGGGCTGAAAGCAGCACGAGGACAGAGCGAGAGCTCCAGGGAGACTCAGGGCTGAAATCAGGGAGGACAGAGTGAGAGTTACAGGGAGACTCGGGGCTGAAAGTGGCTCAAGGACAGAGCGAGAGCTCCAGGCTGACTTGGGGCTGAAATTGCCGCAAGGACAGAGCAAGAGTTCCAGCGAGACTCGGGGTTGAAGGCGGCGCAAGGACAGAGTGGAGTTCTGGGGGGAGTTGAAGCTGAAAGCGACGCAAGGACAGAGTGAGTGTTCTCGAGAGACTTGCGGCTGAAAGTGGCACGAGGACAGAGCGAGAGTCCCAGGGAGACTAGGGGCTGAAAGTGGCACGAGGACAGAGCGAGAATTCCAGGGAGACTCGAGACTGAAAGCGGCGTGGGAGAGAGTGAGTGTTATAGGGAGACTCAGGGCTAAAAGAAGCTCGAGGACAGAGCGGGAGTTCCTGGGAAATTCGGGGTTGAAATCGGCGCGAGGAGAGTGCGAGAGTTCCGGCGTGACTCGGGGCTGAAAGCGGCGTTGGAGAGAGCGAGAGTTCCAGGGAGACTCGGGGTTGCAATTGGCGCAAGGACAGAGCGAGAGTTCCAGGGAGGCTCGGGGTTGAAAGCGGCGTGAGGAGAGAGCAAGAGTTCTGGAGTGACTCAGGGCTTAATGCGGCACCACGACAAGCGAGAGTTCCAGGGATTCTTGGGTTGAAGTCGGCTTGAAGACAGAGCGTGAGTTCCAGGGAGACTCGGGGTTGAAATTGGCGCAAGGACAGAGCAAGAGTTGCAGGGAGGCTCGGGCCTGAATGCAGCACGAGGACAGTGCGAGAGTTCCTGGGAGACTCGGTGTTGAAAGCGGCGCGAGGAGAGAGTGAGAGTTCCAGGGAGACTCGGGGCTGATAGTCGCACGAGTACGGAGCAAGGGTTCCAGGGAATCTCAGGACTGAAAGCAGAGTGAGGACAGAGTGAGAGTTCTGGAGAGACTCAGGGTTGAAAGCGGCGCCAGGAGAGAACGAAAGTTCCACAGAGACTCGTGGTGGAAAGTGGCACGAGGACAGAGTGAGAGTTCTGGAGAGATACAGGGCTGAAAGTGACAAGAGGACGGAGCGAGAGTTCCAGGGAGACTCGGGGCTGAAAGTGGCACGAGGACAGAGCGAGAGTTCCAGGGGTCTCGGGGCTGAAATTGGTGACAGGCCAGAGCAAGAGTTCAGGGAGACTCGGGGCTGAAAGCGGCGTGAGGACAGAGTGAGAGTTCCAGGGAGACTCGAGGCTGAAAGCGGCATGAGGACAGAGTGAGAGTTCCAGGGAGACTCGGGGCTAAAAGCGGCATGAGGACAGAGTGAGAGTTCCAGGGAGAGACTCGGGGCTAAAAGCAGTGCTAGGAGAGAGTGAGAGTTCCAGTGAGACTCGGGGCTAAATCCGGCGTGGGGAGAGAGCGAGAATACCAGGCAGACTCGGGGCTGAATTTGTCACGAGGACAGAGTGAGAGTTCTGGAGAGACTCGGGGCTTAAAGCAGCACAACGACAGAGCGAGAGTTGCAGGGAGCCTCGGGTTGAAGGCGGCTCGAAGACAGACTGTGAGTTCCCGGGAGACTCAGGGTTGAAATTGGCGCAAGGACAAGCGCAAGAGTTGCAGGGAGGCTCGGTGCTGAATCCGGCGCGAGGACAGAGCGAGAGTTCCAGGGAGACCCGGGGCTGAAAGTGGCAAGAGGACAGAGTGAGATTTCGGGAGAGATTCGGGGCTGAAAGTGGCGCGGGAGAGAGTGAGAGTTCCAGGGAGACTCGGGGATGAAAGCGGCGCGAGGAGAGAGAGAGAGTTCAAGGGAGACTCAGGGCTGAAAGTCGCACGAGTACGGAGCAAGAGTTCCAGGGAATCTCGGGACTGAAAGCGGCACGAGGACAGAGTGAGAGTTCTGGAGAGACTCGGGGTTGAAAGCGGCGCGAGGAGAGAGCGAAATTTCCACAGAGACTCAGGGCTGAAAGCGGAGAGAGGAAAGAGCGAGAATTCCAGGGAGACTCGAGGCTGAATGCAGCGCGAGGACAGAGTGAGAGTTCTCGAGAGACCCGGGGTTGAAAGCGGCACGAGGACAGAGGGAGAATTCCAGTGATTCTCGGGGCTGAAAGCGGCACGAGGACAGAGCGTGAGTTCCAGGGAGACTCGGGGCTAAATCCGGCGCGGGGAGAGAGAGAGAATACCAGGCAGACTCGGGGCTGAATGTGTCACGAGGACAGAGTAACAGTTCTGGAGAGACTCGGGGCTTAAAGCAGCACAACGACAGAGCGAGAGCTGCAGGGAGCCTC
Organism: Carcharodon carcharias; assembly: GCF_017639515.1. Classification (NCBI taxonomy): domain Eukaryota; kingdom Metazoa; phylum Chordata; class Chondrichthyes; order Lamniformes; family Lamnidae; genus Carcharodon; species Carcharodon carcharias. Next base: position 92,634,558 of record NC_054472.1, on the reverse strand, counting down.
GGGTTGAAGGCGGCTCGAAGACAGAGCGTGAGTTCCAGGGAGACTCAGGGATGAAATTAGCGCAAGGACAGAGCAAGAGTTGGAGGGAGGCTCGGGGCTGAATCCGGAGCGAGGACAGAGCGAGAGTTCCAGGGAGACACGGGCTTGAAAGCGGTGCGAGGAGTGAGAGAGAGTTCCTGAGAGACTCGGGGCTGAAAGCGGCGAGAGGACAGAGTGAGAGTTCTTGAGAGACTCGGGGTTGAAAGTGGCGAGAGGACAGAGTGAGATTTCTGGAGAGACTCGGGGCTGAAAGTGGCTCAAGGACAGATCGAGAGCTCCAGGCTGACTTGGGGCTGAATTTGCCGCAAGGACAGAGCAAGAGTTCCAGCGAGACTCCGGGTTGAAGGCAGCGCAAGGACAGAGTGGAGTTCTGGGGGGAGTTGAAGCTCAAAGCGGCGCAAGGACAGAGTGAGTGTTCTCGAGAGACTTGCGGCTGAAAGTGGCACGAGGACAGAGCGAGAGTTCCAGGGAGACTCGAGACTGAAAGTGGCACGAGGACAGAGTGAGAGTTCTGGAGAGACTCTGGGCTGAAAGCGGCATGGGAGAGAGTGAGTGTTCCAGGGAGACTCAGGGCTAAAAGCAGCTCGAGGACAGAGCGGGAGTTCCAAGGAGACTCGGGGTTGAAGGCGGCACGAGGACAGAGCGTGAGTTCCAGGGAGACTCAGGGCTGAAAGCAGGGAGGACGGAGTGAGAGTTACAGGGAGACTCAGGGTTGAAAGTGGCTCGAGGACAGAGCGAGAGCTCCAGGCTGACTTGGGGCTGAAATTGGCGCAAGGACAGAGCAAGAGTTCCAGGGAGACTTGTGGTTGAAGGCAGCGCAATGACAGAGCAGAGTACTGGGGGGAGTTGAAGCTGTAAGCGGCGCTAGGAATGAGTGAGTGTTCTCGAGAAACTTGGGGCTGAAAGTGGCACGAGGACAGAGCGAGAGTCCCAGGGTGACTAGGGGCTGAACGTGGCACGAGGACAGAGCAAGAGGTCCAGGGAAATTCGGGGCTGAAAGTGGGGCGAGGACAGAGTGAGAGTTCCAGGGAGACTAGGGGCTGAAAGTGGAACGAGGACAGAGCGATATTTCCAGGGAGACTGGGGGCTCAAAGCGGCTCGAGGACGGAGCGGGAGTTCTGGGGGGAATTGAAGCTGACAGCTGCGCGAGGACAGAGTGAGAGTTCCAGGGAGAGTTGGGGCTGAAAGCAGCGCGAGGACAGAGTGAGAGTTCCAGGGAGACTTGGGGCTGAAAGTGGCATGAGGAAAGAGCGAGAGTTCCAGGGAAACTCGGGGCTAAAAGCAGCATGAGGACAGAGTGAGAGTTCCATGGAGACTCGGGGCTGAAAGCGGCAAGAGGACAGAGTGAGAGTTCCAGGGAGACTCAGGGCTAAAAGCAGTGTGGGGAGAGAGCGAGAATTCCAGGGAGACTCGGGCCTGAAAGTGTCACGAGACAGAGTGAGAGTTCTGGAGAGACTCGGGGCTGAAAGCAGCACGAGGACAGAGCGAGAATTCCAGGGAGACTCGGGTCTGAAAGCGGCACGAGGACAGAGTGAGAGTTCCAGGGAGACTCGGGGCTGAAAGTGTCAAGAGGACAGAGTGAGTGGTCTGGAGAGACTCGGGGCTGAAATCGGCACAATGACAGAGCGAGAGTTCCAGGGAGCCGTGGGGTTGAAGGTGGCTCGAAGACAGAGCCAGAGTTCCAGGGAGACTCGGGGTTGAAATTAGCGCAAGGTCAGAGCGAGAGTTCCTGGGATGTTCGGGGTTGAAATCGGCGCGAGGAGAGAGTGAGAGATCCGGCGTGACTCGGGGCTGAAAGCGGCGTTGGAGAGAGTGAGAGTTCCAGGGAGGCTCGGGGATGAAAGCGGCACGAGGACAGAGCGAGAGTTCCAGGGAGACTCGGGGTTGAAATTGGCGCAAGGACAGAGCGAGAGTTCCAGGGAGACTCGGGGTTGAAAGCGGCGTGAGGAGAGAGGAAGAGTTCTGGAGAGACTCAGGGCTTAATGTGGCACCACGACAAGCGAGAGTTCCAGGGATCCTTGGGTTGAAGTCGGCTCGAAGACAGAGTGTGAGTTCCAGGGAGACTTGGGGTTGAAATTGGCGCAAGGACAGAGCAAGAGTTGCAGGGAGGCTCGGGCCTGAATGCGGCACGAGGACAGAGCGAGAGTTCCTGGGAGACTCGGTGTTGAAAGAGGTGCGAGGAGAGAGTGAGAGTTCCGGAGAGACTCGGGGCTGAAAGCGGGGTTGGAGATAGTGAGCTTTCCAGGGAGACTCGGGGCTGAAAGTGGGGCGAGGGCAGAGTTAGAGTTCCAAGGAGACTAGGGCCGAAAATGGAACGAGGACAGAGCGAACGTCAGAGGGAGACTCGGGGCTGAAAGCGGAGCGAGAACAGTGCGAGAGTTCCAGGGAGACTTGGGGCTCAAAGCGGCTCTAGGACAGAGCGGGAGTTCTGGGGGGAATTGAAGCCCAAAGCGGCGCGAGGACAGAGTGAGAGGTCCAGGGAGACTCGAGACTGAAAGCAGCGCGAGGACAGAGCGAGAGTTCCAGGGAGATTGGGGGTTAAAGGTGGCATGACGACAAAGTGAGAGTTCCAGGGAGACTCGGGGCTGAAAGCAGGACGAGGACAGAGCGAGAGTTCCAGGGAGACTCGGTGCTGAAAGTGGCGCGAGGACAGAGCGAGAAGTCCAGGGAGACTCGGGCTGAAAGTGTCACGAGGCCAGAGTCAGAGTTCTGGAGAGACTCGGGGCTGAACGCGGCACAACGACAGACCGAGAGCTCCAGGGAGCCTCGGGTTGAAGGCGGCACGAAGACAGAGCGTGAGTTCCAGGTAGACTCGGGTTTGAAATTGGCGCAAGGACAGAGCAAGAGTTGTAGGGAGGCTCGGGGCTGAATGCGGCGTGAGGACAGAGCGAGAGATCCATGGAGACTCGGGGATGAAAGGGGTGCGAGGAGAGATCGAGAGTTCTGGAGAGACTCGGGGCTGAAAGCGGCGTTGGAGAGAGAGTTCCAGGGAGACTCGGGGCTGAAAGTCGCACGAGTACGGAGCGAGAGTTCTGGAGAGACTCTGGGCTGAAAGCGGCACTGGAGAGAGTGAGTGTTCCAGGGAGACTCGGGGCTAAAAGCAGCGTGAGGACAGAGCAGGAGTTCCAAGGAGACTTGGGTTTGATAGCGGCACAAGGACAGAGCGAAAGCTCCAGGGAGACTCAGGGCTGAAATCAGGGAGGACAGAGTGAGAGTTACAGGGAGACTCGGGGCTGAAAGTGGCTCAAGGACAGAGCGAGAGCTCCAGGCTGACTTGGGTCGGAAACTGCCGCAAGGACAGAGCAAGAGTTCCAGCGAGACTCGGGGTTGAAGGCGGCAAAATGACAGAGCGAGAGTTCCAGGGAGCCGTGGGGTTGAAGGCGGCTCGAAGACAGAGCCAGAGTTCCAGGGAGACTTGGGGTTGAAATTCGCGCAAGGTCAGAGCGAGAGTTCCTGGGATATTCGGGGTTGAAATCGGCGCGAGGAGAGAACGAGAGTTCCGGTGTGACTCGGGGCTGAAAGCGGCGTTGGAGAGAGTGAGAGTTCCAGGGAGACTCGGGATTGAAATTGGCGCAAGGACAGAGCGAGAGTTCCAGGGAGACTCGGGGCTGAAAGCGGAGCGAGAACAGTGCGAGAGTTCCAGGGAGACTTGGGGCTCAAAGCGGCTCGAGGACAGAGCGGTAGTTCTGGGGGGAATTGAAGCCCAAAGCGGCACGAGGACAGAGTGAGAGGTCCTGGGAGACTCGAGACTGAAAGCAGCGCGAGGACAGAGCGAGAGTTCCAGGGAGATTCGGGGTTAAAGGTGGCATGACGACAAAGTGAGAGTTCCAGGGAGACTCGGGGCTGAAAGCAGGACGAGGACAGAGCGAGAGTTCCAGGGAGACTCGGTGCTGAAAGTGGTGCGAGGACAGAGCGAGAAGTCCAGGGAGACTCGGGCTGAAAGTGTCACGAGGCCAGAGTCAGAGTTCTGGAGAGACTCGGGGCTGAACGCGGCACAACGACAGACCGAGAGCTCCAGGGAGCCTCGGGTTGAAGGCGGCACGAAGACAGAGCGTGAGTTCCAGGTAGACTCGGGTTTGAAATTGGCGCAAGGACAGAGCAAGAGTTGTAGGGAGGCTCGGGGCTGAATGCGGCGTGAGGACAGAGCGAGAGATCCATGGAGACTCGGGGATGAAAGGGGTGCGAGGAGAGATCGAGAGTTCTGGAGAGACTCGGGGCTGAAAGCGGCGTTGGAGAGAGAGTTCCAGGGAGACTCGGGGCTGAAAGTCGCACGAGTACGGAGCGAGAGTTCTGGAGAGACTCTGGGCTGAAAGCGGCACTGGAGAGAGTGAGTGTTCCAGGGAGACTCGGGGCTAAAAGCAGCGTGAGGACAGAGCAGGAGTTCCAAGGAGACTTGGGTTTGATAGCGGCACGAGGACAGAGCGAAAGCTCCAGGGAGACTCAGGGCTGAAATCAGGGAGGACAGAGTGAGAGTTACAGGGAGACTCGGGGCTGAAAGTGGCTCAAGGACAGAGCTAGAGCTCCAGGCTGACTTGGGTCGGAAACTGCCGCAAGGACAGAGCAAGAGTTCCAGCGAGACTCGGGGTTGAAGGCGGCACAATGACGGAGCGAGAGTTCCAGGGAGCCGTGGGGTTGAAGGCGGCTCGAAGACAGAGCCAGAGTTCCAGGGAGACTTGGGGTTGAAATTCGCGCAAGGTCAGAGCGAGAGTTCCTGGGATATTCGGGGTTGAAATCGGCGCGAGGAGAGAGCGAGAGTTCCGGTGTGACTCGGGGCTGAAAGCGGCGTTGGAGAGAGTGAGAGTTCCAGGGAGACTCGGGATTGAAATTGGCACAAGGACAGAGCGAGAGTTCCAGGGAGACTCGGGGTTGAAAGCGGCGTGAGGAGAGAGCAAGAGTTCTGGAGAGACTCAGGGCTTAATGCGGCACCACGACAAGCGAGAGTTCCAGGGATCCTTGGGTTGAAGTCGGCTCGAAGACAGAGCGTGAGTTCCAGGGAGACTCGGGGTTGAAATTGGCGCAAGGACAGAGCAAGAGTTGCAGGGAGGCTCGGGCCTGAATCCGGCCCGAGGACAGAGCGAGAGTTCCTGGGAGACTCGGAGTTGAAAGAGGTGCGAGGAGAGAGTGAGAGTTCCGGAGAGACTCGGGGCTGAAAGCGGCGTTGGAGAGAGTGAGAGTTCCAGGGAGACTCGGGGCTGAAAGTCGCACGAGTACGGAGCAAGGGTCCCAGGGAATCTCGGGACTGAAAGCAGAGCGAGGACAGAGTGAGAGTTCTGGACAGACTCAGGGTTGAAAACAGCGCCAGGAGAGAGCGAAAGTTCCACAGAGACTCGTGGTGGAAAGTGGCACGAGGACAGAGTGAGAGTTCTGGAGAGATATGGGGCTGAAAGTGGCACGAGGATGGAGCGAGAGTTCCAGGGAGACTCGGGGCTGAAAGTGGCACGAGGACAGAGCGAGAGTTCCAGGGGGACTCGGGGCTCAAATTGGTGAAAGGCCAGAGCAAGAGTTCCAGGGAGACTCGGGGCTGAAAGTGGCGTGAGGACAGAGTGAGAGTTCCAGGGAGACTCGGGGTTGAAAGCAGGGAGGACAGAGTGAAAGTTCCAGGAACACTCGGGGCTGAAAGCAGCGTTGGAGAGAGTGAGAGTTCCAGGGAGACTCGGGGCTGAAAGTCGCACGAGTACGGAGCAAGAGTTCCAGGGAATCTCGTGACTGAAAGCAGCGCGAGGACAGAGTGAGAGTTCTGGACAGACTCAGGGTTGAAAGCGGCGCCAGGAGGGAGCGGAAGTTCCACTGAGACTCGCTGTGGAAAGTGGCACGAGGACAGAGTGAGAGTTCTGGAGGGATACGGGGCTGAAAGTGGCACGAGGACAGAGCAAGAGTTCCAGGGAGACTCGGGGCTGAAAGCGGCACGAGGACAGAGCGAGAGTTCCGGGGGGACTCGGGGCTGAAAGTGGCACGAGGACAGAGCAAGAGTTCGAGGGAGACTCAGGGCTGAAAGCGGCACGAGGACAGAGCATGAGTTCCAGGGAGACTCGAGGTTGAAAGCGGCATGAGGACAGAGTGAGAGTTCCAGGGACACTCGGGGCTAAAAGCAGTGCGAGGAGAGAGTGAGAGTTCCAGTGAGACTCGGGGCTAAATCTGGCGTGGGGAGAGAGTGGGAATACCAGGCAGACTCGGGGCTGAATGTGTCACGAGGACAGATTGAGAGTTCTGGAGAGACTCGGGGCTTAAAGCAGTACAACAACAGAGTGAGAGTTGCAGGGATCCTCGGGTTGAAGGCGGCTCGAAGACAGAGTGTGAGTTCCCGGGAGACTCAGGGTTGAAATTGGCGCAAGGACAGAGCAAGAGTTGCAGGGAGGCTCAGTGCTGAATCCGGCGCGAGGACAGAGCGAGAGTTCCAGGGAGACTCGGGCTTGAAAGCGGCGCAAGGAGAGAGTGAGAGTTCCAGGGAGACCCGGGGCTGAAAGTGTAAAAAGGAGAGAGTGAGATTTCGGGAGAGATTCGGAGCTGAAAGTGGCGCGGGAGAGAGTGAGAGTTCCAGGGAGACTCGGGGATGAATGTGGCACGAGGACAGAGTGAGATTTCTGGAGAGACTCGGGGCTTAAAGCAGCACAACGACAGAGCGAGAGTTGCAGGGAGCCTCGGGTTGAAGGCGGGTCGACGACAGAGCGTGAGTTCCAGGGAGACTCAGGGTTGGAATTGGCGCAAGGACAGAGCAAGAGTTGCAGGGAGGCTCAGTGCTGAATCCGGCGCGAGGACAGAGCGAGAGTTCCAGGGAGACTCGGGCTTGAAAGCGGCGCAAGGAGAGAGTGAGAGTTCCAGGGAGACCCGGGGCTGAAAGTGTAGAAAGGAGAGAGTGAGATTTCGGGAGAGATTCGGAGCTGAAAGTGGCGCGGGAGAGAGTGAGAGTTCCAGGGAGACTCGGGGATGAATGTGGCACGAGGATAGAGTGAGATTTCTGGAGAGACTCGAGGCTTAAAGCAGCACAACGACAGAGCGAGAGTTGCAGGGAGCCTCGGGTTAAAGGCGGGTCGAAGACAGAGCGTGAGTTCCAGGGAGACTCAGGGTTGGAATTGGCGCAAGGACAGAGCAAGAGTTGCAGGGAGGCTCGGGGCTGAATCCGGCGCGAGGACAGAGCGAGAGTTCTAGGGAGACTCGGGGCTGAAAGCGGCATGAGGACAGAGCGAGAGTTCCAGGGAAACTCGGGACTGAAAGCAGCACGAGGACAGAGTGAGAGTTCCATGGAGACTCGGGACTGAAAGCAGCACGAGGACAGAGTGAGAGTTCCAGGGAGACTCGGGGCTGAAAGCAGCATGAGGACAGAGTGAGAGTTCCATGGAAACTCGGGACTGAAAGCAGCACGAGGACAGAGTGAGAGTTCCATGGAGACTTGGGGCTGAAAGCAACACGAGGACAGAGTGAGAGTTCCACGGAGACTCGGGGCTGAAAGTGTCACGAGACAGAGTGAGAGTTCTGGAGAGACTCGGGGCTGAAAGCGGCACAATGACAGAGCGAGAGTTCCAGGGAGCCGTGGGGTTGAAGGCAGCTCGAAGACAGAGCCAGAGTTCCAGGGAGACTCGGGGTTGAAATTCGCGCAAGGTCAGAGCGAGAGTTCGTGGGATATTCGGGGTTGAAATCGGCGTGAGGAGAGAGCGAGAGTTCCGGCGTGACTCGGGGCTGAAAGCGGCGTTGGAGAGAGTGAGATTTCCAGGGAGACTCGGGGATGAAAGCGGCATGAGGACAGAGCGAGAGTTCCAGGGAGACTCGGGATTGAAATTGGCGCAAGGACAGAGCGAGAGTTCCAGGGAGACTCGGGGTTGAAAGCGGCGCGAGGAGAGAGCAAGAGTTCTGGAGAGACTCAGGGCTTAATGCGGCACCACGACAAGCGAGAGTTCCAGGGATCCTTGGGTTGAAGTCGGCTCGAAGACAGAGCGTGAGTTCCAGGGAGACTCGGGGTTGAAATTGGCGCAAGGACAGAGCAAGAGTTGCAGGGAGGCTCGGGCCTGAATGTGGCACGAGGACAGAGCGAGAGTTCCTGGGAGACTCGGAGTTGAAAGAGGCGCGAGGAGAGAGTGAGAGTTCCGGAGAGACTCGGGGCTGAAAGCGGCGTTGGAGAGAGTGAGAGTTCCAGGGAGACTCGGGGCTGAATGCGGCACGATAAAGAGAGAGAGTTCCAGGGGGACTCGGGGCTGAAAGTCGCACGAGTACGGAGCAAGGGTTCCAGGGAATCTCGGGACTGAAAGCAGAGCGAGGACAGAGTGAGAGTTCTGGACAGACTCAGGGTTGAAAGCGGTGCCAGGAGAGAGCGAAAGTTCCACAGAGACTCGTGGTGGAAAGTGGCACGAGGACAGAGTGAGAGTTCTGGGAGATACCGGGCTGAAAGTGGCACGAGGACGGAGCGAGAGTTCCAGGGAGACTCGGGGCTGAAAGTGGCACAAGGACAGAGCGAGAGTTCCAGGGGGACTCGGGGCTCAAATTGGTGAAAGGCCAGAGCAAGAGTTCCAGGGAGACTCGGGGCTGAAAGTGGCGTGAGGACAGAGTGAGAGTTCCAGGGAGACTCGGGGTTGAAAGCAGGGAGGACAGAGTGAAAGTTCCAGGAACACTCGGGGCTGAAAGAGGTGTTGGAGAGAGTGAGAGTTCCAGGGATACTCAGGGCTGAAAGTCGCACGAAAACGGAGCAAAAGTTCCAAGGAATCTCGTGACTGAAAGCAGCGCGAGGACAGAGTGAGATTTCTGGATAGACTCAGGGTTGAAAGCGGCGCCAGGAGAGAGCGAAAGTTCCAGAGAGAATTGTGGTGGAAAGTGGCACGAGGACAGAGCGAGAGTTCCAGGGGGACTCGGGGCTGAAAGCGGCGTGAGGGCAGAGTGAGAGTTCCAGGGAGACTCGGGGTTGAAAGCAGGGAGGACAGAGTGAAAGTTCCAGGAACACTCGGGGCTGAAGGCGGCACGAGGACAGAGCGGAGTCCTGGTGGGAGTTGAAGCTGAAAGCAGCGCGAGGACTGAGCGAGAGTTCCAGGGTGACTCAGGGCTGAAATCAGGGAGGACAGAGTGAGTGTTCTCGAGAGACTTGGGGCTGAAAGTGGCACGAGGACAGAGCGAGAGTCCCAGGGAGACTAGGGACTGAAGGTGGCAGGAGGACAGATCCAGAGGTCCAGGGAGACTCGGGGCTGAATGTGGGGCGAGGACAGAGTTAGAGTTCCAAGGAGACTAGGGGATGAAAATGGAACGAGGACAGAGCGAAATTCAGAGGGAGACTTGGGGCTGAAAGCGGAGCGAGAACAGTGTGAGAGTTCCAGGGAGATTCGGGGTTGAAGGTGGCATGACGACAAAGCGAGAGTTCCAGGGAGACTCGGGGCAGAAAGCAGCGCGAGGACAGAGCGAGAGTTCCAGGGAGATTCGGGGTTGAAGGTGGCATGACGACAAAGCGAGAGCTCCAGGGAGACTCGGGGCTGAAAGCAGGACGAGGACAGAGCGAGAGTTCCAGGGAGACTCGGTGCTGAAAGTGGGGCGAGGACAGAGTTAGAGTTCCAAGGAGACTAGGGGATGAAAATGGAACGAGGACAGAGCGAAATTCAGAGGGAGACTTGGGTCTGAAAGCGGAGCGAGAACAGTGCGAGAGTTCCAGGGAGACTTGGGGCTCAAAGCGGCTCGAGAACAGAGCGGGAGTTCTGGGGGGAATTGAAGCTGAAAGCGGCGTGAGGACAGAGTGAGAGTTCCAGGGAGATTCGGGGTTGAAGGTGGCATGACGACAAAGCGAGAGTTCCAGGGAGACTCGGGGCAGAAAGCAGCGCGGGGACAGAGCGAGAGTTCCAGGGAGATTCGGGGTTGAAGGTGGCATGACGACAAAGCGAGAGCTCCAGGGAGACTCGGGGCTGACAGCAGGACGAGGACAGAGCGAGAGTTCCAGGGAGACTCGGTGCTGAAAGTGGCGCGTGGACAGAGCGAGAAGTCCAGGGAGACTCGGGCTGAAAGTGTCACGAGGCCAGAGTCAGAGTTCCAGAGAGACTCGGGGCTGAAAGCAGCACAACGACAGACCGAGAGCTCCAGTGAGCCTCGGGTTGAAGGCGGCTCGAAGACAGAGCGTGAGTTCCAGGGAGACTCGGGTTTGAAATTGGCGCAAGGACAGAGCAAGAGTTGTAGGGAGGCTCGGGGCTGAATGCGGCGTGAGGACAGAGCGAGAGATCCATGGAGACTCGGGGATGAAAGCGGTGCGAGGAGAGAGCGAGAGTTCTGGAGAGACTCGGGTCTGAAAGCGGCGTTGGAGAGAGAGTTCCAGGGAGACTCGGGGCTGAAAGTCGCACGAGTATGGAGCGAGAGTTCCAGGGAGCCTTGGGACTGAAAGCGGCGCGAGGACAGAGTGAGAGTTCTGGAGAGACTCTGGGCTGAAAGCGGCGCGGGAGAGAGTGAGTGTTCCAGGGAGACTCGGGGCTAAAAGCAGCGCGAGGACAGAGCGGGAGTTCCAAGGAGACTTGGGGCTGAAAGCGGCACGAGGACAGAGCGAGAGCTCCAGGGAGACTCAGGGCTGAAATCACGGAGGACAGAGTGAGAGTTACAGGGAGACTCGGGGCTGAAAGTGGCTCATGGACAGAGCGAGAGCTCCAGGCTGACTTGGGGCTGAAATTGGCACAAGGACAGAGCAAGAGTTCCAGCGAGACTCGGGGTTGAATGCGACGCAAGGACAGAGCAGAGTTCTGGGGGGAGTTGAAGCTGAAAGCGGCGCAAGGACAAAGTGAGTGTTCTCGAGTGACTTGCGGCTGAAAGTGGCACGAGGACAGAGCGAGAGTTCCAGGGAGACTAGGGAATGAAAGTGGCACGAGGACAGAGCGAGAGTTCCAGGGAGACTAGGGGCTGAAAGTGGCACGAGGACAGAGCGGGAGTTCCAAGGAGACTCGGGGTTGAAGGCGGCACGAGGACAGAGCGTGAGTTCCAGGGAGACTCAGGGCTGAAAGCAGGGAGGACGGAGTGAGAGTTACAGGGAGACTCGGGGTTGAAAGTGGCTCTAGGACAGAGCGAGAGCTCCAGGCTGACTTGAGGCTGAAATTGTTGCAAGGACAGAGCAAGAGTTCCAGGGAGACTTGGGGTTGAAGGCGGCGCAATGACAGAGCAGATTTCTGGGGGGAGTTGAAGCTGAAAGCGGCGCGAGGACAGAGTGAGTGTTCTCGAGAAACTTGGGGCTGAAAGTGGCACGAGGACAGAGCGAGAGTCCCAGGGAGACTAGGGGCTGAATGTGGCACGAGGACAGAGCAAGAGGTCCAGGGGGATTCCGGGCTGAAAGTGGGGCAAGGACAGAGTGAGAGTTCCAGGGAGACTAGGGGCTGAAAGTGGAACAAGGACAGAGCGAAAGTTACAGGGAGACTTGGGGCTGAAAGCGGAGTGAGAACAGTGCGAGAGTTCCAGGGAGACTGGGGGCTCAAAGCAGCTCGAGGACGGAACGGGAGTTCTGGGGGGAATTGAAGCTGACAGCTGCGCGAGGACAGAGTGAGAGTTCCAGGGAGACTCGGGCTTCAAAGCAGCTCGAGGACAGAGCGGGAGTTCTGGGGGGAGTTGAATCTGAAAGCAGTGCGAGGACAGAGTGAGGGTTCCAGGGAGACTCGGTGCTGAAAGCTGCGCGAGGACAGAGTGAGAGTTCCAGGGAGACTCGGGGCTGAAAGCGGCGTGAGGACAGAGCGAGAGTTCCAGGGAAACTCGGGGCTAAAAGCAGCATGAGGACAGAGTGAGTGTTCCATGGAGACACGGGGCTGAAAGCGGCACGAGGACAGTGCGAGAGTTCCAGGGAGCAAGGGGCTGAAAGCAAGATGAGGACAGAGTGAGAGGTCCATGGAGACCCGGGGCTGAAAGTGGCACGAGGACAGAGTGAGAGTTCCGGAGAGACTCGGGGCTGAAAGCAGGACGAGGTCAGAGTGAGCGTTCCAGGGAGACTTGGGGTTGAAAGCGGCACGAGGACAGAGAGAGAGTTCCAGGGAAACCCAGGGCTAAAAGCAGCATGAGGACAGAGTGAGCATTCCAGGGAGACTAGGGGTTGAAAGCGGCACGAGGACAGAGAGAGAGTTCCAGGGAGACTCGGGTCTGAAAGCAGCACGAGGACAGAGTGAGAGTTCCAGGGAGACTCGGGGCTAAATGCTGCGCGGTGAGAGAGCGAGAATTCCAGGGAGACTCGGGGCTGAAAGCGGCACGAGGACATAGTGAGAGTTCTGGAGAGTCTCGGAGTTGAAGGCGGCACGAGGACAGAGCGAGAGTTGCAGGAAGAGTTGGGGCTGAAAGCGGCACGAGGACATAGTGAGAGTTCTAGGGAGACTCGGGGCTAAATGTGGCGCAAGGAGAGAGCAAGAATTCCAGGGTGACTCGGGGCTGAAAGCGGCGAGAGGTCAGCGTGAGAATTCCAGTGAGACTCGGGGCTGAATGCGGCACGAGGACAGAGCGAGAGTTCCAGGGAGACTCGAGACTGAAAGCGGCGCGAGGAGAGAGTGACAGTTCCAGGGGGACTCGGAGCTGAAAAGAGCGCGAGGACAGAGCGAGAATTCCAGGGATACTCGGGGCTGAAAGCAGCGCGAGGACAGAGTGAGAGTTCCATGGAGACTCGGGGCTGAAAGTGGCACAAGGACAGAGCAAGAGTTCCAGGGAGACTCGGGGCTGAAAGCGGCGCGAGGACAGATTGAGAGTTCCACGGAGACTCGGGGTTGAAAACAGGGAGGACAGAGTGAGAGTTCCAGGAACAGTCGGGGCTGAAAGTGGCTCGAGGACAGAGCAGGACCTCCCGAGAGACTCGGGGCTGAAAGTGGCACGAGGACAGAGCAGGAATTCCAGGGAGACTCGGGGCTCAAAGCGGCTCGAGGACAGAGCGGGCATTCTGGGGGGAGTTGAAGCTGAAAGCAGTGTGAGGACAGAGTGAGAGTTCCAGGGAGACTAGGGGCTAAAAGCAGCATGAGGACAGTGAGAGTTCCATGGAGACTTGGGGCTGAAAGTGGCATGAGGATAGAGAGCGAGCTCCAGGGAGACTTGCGGCTGAATGTGGCACGAGGACAGAGCGAGAGTTCCGGTGAGACTCGGAGCTGAAAGTGGGGCGAGGAAAGAGTGAGAGTTCCAGGGAGACTTGTGGCTGAAAGTTGTACACGGCAGAGCGAGAGTTACAGGGAGACTCGGGGGCGAAAGCGGCTCGAGGACAGAGCGGGAGCTCCTTGGAGACTCGGGGCTGAAAGTAGCACAAGGACAGAGTGAGAGATCCAGGGAGAATCGGGGTTCAAAGCGGCTCGAGGACAGAGCGGGAGTTCTGGGGGGTGTTGAAGATGAAAGCGGCGCGAGGACAGAGAGAGAGTTCCAGGGAGACTCGGGGCTGAAAAGGGCTCGAGGACAGAGCTAGAACTCCAGGGAGACTCGGGGCTGAAAGTGGCGCCAGGACAGAGTGAGAATTCCAGTGAGACTCGGGGCTGAAAGCGGCACGAGGACAGAGCGAGAGTTCCAGGGAGACTCGAGACTGAAAGCAGGGCGAGGAGAGAGTGACAGTTCCATGGATACTCGGGGTTGAAAGTGGCACGAGGAGAAAATGAGAGTACCAGGGAGAGGCGGAGCTGAAAACGGCGCGAGGACAGAGCGAGAATTCCAGGGAGACTCGGAGCTAAAAGCAACGCGAGAACAGAGTGAGAGATCCAGCGAGACTCGGGGCTGAATGCGGCGCCAGCACAGAGCGAGAATTCCAGGAGACTCCAGGCTGAAAGCGGCACGAGGACAGAGCGAGAGTTCCAGGGAGACTCGGGGCTGAAAGTGGCTCGAGGACAGAGCGAGAAATCCAGGGAGACTCGGGGCTGAAAGCGGCGCCAGGACAGAATGAGAGTTCCAGGGAGACTCGGCGATGAAAGCAGAGAGGACAGAGTGAGAGTTCCAGGAACAGTTGGGGCTGAAAGTGGCTCGAGGACAGAGCAGGAAATCCCGAGAGACTCGGGGCTGAAGGCGGCTCGAGGACAGAGTGAGAAATCCAGGGAGACTCGGGGCTGAAAGCGGCGCCAGGACAGAATGAGAGTTCCAGGGAGACTCGGCGATGAAAGCAGGGAGGACAGAGTGAGAGTTCCAGGAACAGTTGGGGCTGAAAGTGGATCGAGGAACTCCCGAGAGACTTGGGGTTGAAAGCGGCACGAGGACAGAGCGAGAGTTCCAGGGAGACTTGGGGCTGAAAGTGTCAAGAGGACAGAGTGAGAGTTCTGGAGAGACTCGGGGCTGAAAGCGGTACAACGACAGAGCGAGAGTTCCAGGGAGCCTCGGGTCTGAAAGCGGCGCGAGCACAGAGTCAGAGTTCCAGGGAGACTCGGGGTTGAAAGCAGGGAGGACAGAGTGAGAGTTCAAGGAACACTCGGGGCTGAAAGTGGCTCGAGGACAGAGCAGGAGTTCCAGGGAGACTCGGGGCAGAAAGTGGCGCCAGGACAGGGTGAGAGTTCAGGAGAGACTCGGGGCTGAAAGCAGGACAAGGACAGAGTGAGCATTCCAGGGAGACTTGGGGTTGAAAGCGGCACGAGGACAGAGCGAGAGTTTCAGGGAAACCCGGGGCTAAAAGCAGCATGAGGACAGAGTGAGAGTTCCATGGAGACTCGGGGCTGAAAGCGGCATGAGGACAGAGTGAGAGTTCCAGGGAGACTCGGCGCTAAAAGCAGCGCGAGGACAGAGTGTGAGTTCCAGGGAGACTCGGGACTGATTGCGGCACGAGGACAGAGTGAGAGTTCCAGGGAGACTCGGGGCTAAATGCGGCGCGGTGAGAGAGCGAGTATTCCAGGGTAACTCGGGGCTGAAAGTGGCACGAGGACATAGTGAGAGTTCCAGGGAGACACGGGGCTAAATGTGGCGCAGGGAGAGAGCGAGAATTCCAAGGTGACTCGGGGCTGAAAGCGGCGAGAGGTCAGAGTGAGAGTTCCAGGGATTCTTGCGGCTGAAAGTGGCACGAGGACAGAGCGAGAGTTCCGGTGAGACTCGGAGCTGAAAGTGGGGCGAGGAAATAGTGAGAGTTCCAGGGAGAGTTGGGGCTGAAAGTTGTACGAGGACAGAGTGAGAGTTCCAGAGAGCCTCGGGGCAGAAGGCGGCCCTAGGACAGAGCGAGAGTTCCAGGGAGAGTCAGGATTCAAAGAGGCTCGAGGACAGAGCGGGAGTTCTGGGGGGTGTTGAAGATGAAAACGGCGCGAGGACAGAGTGAGAATTCCCGGGAGACTTAGGGCTGAAAGCAGAGAGAGGACAGAGTGAGAGTTCCAGGGAGACTCGGAGCTAAAAGCAACGCGAGAACAGAGTGAGAGATCCAGCGAGACTCGGGGCTGAATGCGGCACGAGGACAGAGCGAGCATTCCAGGGAGTCTCGGGGCTGAATGCGGCGCCGGCGCAGAGCGAGAATTCCAGGGAGACTCCGGGCTGAAAGCGGCACGAGGACAGAGCGAGAGTTCCATGGAGACTCGGGGCTGAAAGTGGCTCGAGGACAGAGCGAGAACTCCCGGGAGACTCGGGGCTGAAAGCGGCGCCAGGACAGAGTGAGAATTCCAGTGAGACTCGGGGCTGAAAGCAGCACGAGGACAGAGCGAGATTTCCAGGGAAAGTCGGAGCTGAAAACGGCACGAGGACAGAGCGAGAATTCCAGGGAGACTCGGGGTTGAAAGCGGCACGAGGAGAAAGCAAGAGTTCCAGGGAGGCGCGGAGCTGAAAACGGCGCGAGGACAGATTGAGAGTTCCAGGGAGACTTGGGGCTGAATGCGGCACGAGGACAGAGCGAGTATTCCAGGCAGACTCGAGGCTGAAAGCAACCCGAGGACAGAGCGAGAATTCCAGGGAGACTCGGTGTTGAAAGCGGTACGAGGAGAAAGCAAGAGTTCCAGGGAGGCGCGGAGCTGAAAACGGCGCGAGGACAGATTGAGAGTTCCAGGGAGACTCGGGGCTGAAAGCAGGGAGGACAGAGTGAGAGTTCCAGGGAGACTCGGGGCTGAAAGCGGCACGAGGACAGAGCGAGAGTTCCAGGGAAACACGGGGCTAAAAGCAGCATGAGGACAGAGTGAGAGTTCCATGGAGACTCGGGGCTGAAAGCAGCACGAGGACAGAGTGAGAGTTCCTGGGAGACTCGGGGCTGAAAGTGGCGAGAGGTCAGAGTGAGAGTTCTGGAGAGAGACGGGGTTGAAGGCGGCACGAGGACAGAGTGAGAGTTCCAGGGAGACTCGAGACTGAAAGCGGCACGAGGACAGAGCGAGAGCTCCAGGGAGACTCGGGGCTGAAATTGGTGCAAGGACAGAGCAAGAGTTCCAGGGAGACTCGGGGCTGAAAGCGGCGCGAGGACAGATTGAGAGTTCCACGGAGACTCGGGGTTGAAAACAGGGAGGACAGAGTGAGAGTTCCAGGAACAGTCGGGGCTGAAAGTGGCTCGAGGACAGAGCAGGACCTCCCGAGAGACTCGGGGCTGAAAGTGGCACGAGGACAGAGCAGGAATTCCAGGGAGACTCGGGGCTCAAAGCGGCTCGAGGACAGAGCGGGCATTCTGGGGGGAGTTGAAGCTGAAAGCAGTGTGAGGACAGAGTGAGAGTTCCAGGGAGACTAGGGGCTAAAAGCAGCATGAGGACAGTGAGAGTTCCATGGAGACTTGGGGCTGAAAGTGGCATGAGGATAGAGAGCGAGCTCCAGGGAGACTTGCGGCTTAATGTGGCACGAGGACAGAGCGAGAGTTCCGGTGAGACTCGGAGCTGAAAGTGGGGCGAGGAAAGAGTGAGAGTTCCAGGGAGACTTGTGGCTGAAAGTTGTACACGGCAGAGCGAGAGTTACAGGGAGACTCGGGGGCGAAAGCGGCTCGAGGACAGAGCGGGAGCTCCTTGGAGACTCGGGGCTGAAAGTAGCACAAGGACAGAGTGAGAGATCCAGGGAGAATCGGGGTTCAAAGCGGCTCGAGGACAGAGCGGGAGTTCTGGGGGGTGTTGAAGATGAAAGCGGCGCGAGGACAGAGAGAGAGTTCCAGGGAGACTCGGGGCTGAAAAGGGCTCGAGGACAGAGCTAGAACTCCAGGGAGACTCGGGGCTGAAAGTGGCGCCAGGACAGAGTGAGAATTCCAGTGAGACTCGGGGCTGAAAGCGGCACGAGGACAGAGCGAGAGTTCCAGGGAGACTCGAGACTGAAAGCAGGGCGAGGAGAGAGTGACAGTTCCATGGATACTCGGGGTTGAAAGTGGCACGAGGAGAAAATGAGAGTACCAGGGAGAGGCGGAGCTGAAAACGGCGCGAGGACAGAGCGAGAATTCCAGGGAGACTCGGAGCTAAAAGCAACGCGAGAACAGAGTGAGAGATCCAGCGAGACTCGGGGCTGAATGCGGCGCCAGCACAGAGCGAGAATTCCAGGAGACTCCAGGCTGAAAGCGGCACGAGGACAGAGCGAGAGTTCCAGGGAGACTCGGGGCTGAAAGTGGCTCGAGGACAGAGCGAGAAATCCAGGGAGACTCGGGGCTGAAAGCGGCGCCAGGACAGAATGAGAGTTCCAGGGAGACTCGGCGATGAAAGCAGAGAGGACAGAGTGAGAGTTCCAGGAACAGTTGGGGCTGAAAGTGGCTCGAGGACAGAGCAGGAACTCCCGAGAGACTCGGGGCTGAAGGCGGCTCGAGGACAGAGTGAGAAATCCAGGGAGACTCGGGGCTGAAAGCGGCGCCAGGACAGAATGAGAGTTCCAGGGAGACTCGGCGATGAAAGCAGGGAGGACAGAGTGAGAGTTCCAGGAACAGTTGGGGCTGAAAGTGGATCGAGGAACTCCCGAGAGACTTGGGGTTGAAAGCGGCACGAGGACAGAGCGAGAGTTCCAGGGAGACTTGGGGCTGAAAGTGTCAAGAGGACAGAGTGAGAGTTCTGGAGAGACTCGGGGCTGAAAGCGGTACAACGACAGAGCGAGAGTTCCAGGGAGCCTCGGGTCTGAAAGCGGCGCGAGCACAGAGTCAGAGTTCCAGGGAGACTCGGGGTTGAAAGCAGGGAGGACAGAGTGAGAGTTCAAGGAACACTCGGGGCTGAAAGTGGCTCGAGGACAGAGCAGGAGTTCCAGGGAGACTCGGGGCAGAAAGTGGCGCCAGGACAGGGTGAGAGTTCAGGAGAGACTCGGGGCTGAAAGCAGGACAAGGACAGAGTGAGCATTCCAGGGAGACTGGGGGTTGAAAGCGGCACGAGGACAGAGCGAGAGTTTCAGGGAAACCCGGGGCTAAAAGCAGCATGAGGACAGAGTGAGAGTTCCATGGAGACTCGGGGCTGAAAGCGGCATGAGGACAGAGTGAGAGTTCCAGGGAGACTCGGCGCTAAAAGCAGCGCGAGGACAGAGTGTGAGTTCCAGGGAGACTCGGGACTGATTGCGGCACGAGGACAGAGTGAGAGTTCCAGGGAGACTCGGGGCTAAATGCGGCGCGGTGAGAGAGCGAGTATTCCAGGGTAACTCGGGGCTGAAAGTGGCACGAGGACATAGTGAGAGTTCCAGGGAGACACGGGGCTAAATGTGGCGCAGGGAGAGAGCGAGAATTCCAAGGTGACTCGGGGCTGAAAGCGGCGAGAGGTCAGAGTGAGAGTTCCAGGGATTCTTGCGGCTGAAAGTGGCACGAGGACAGAGCGAGAGTTCCGGTGAGACTCGGAGCTGAAAGTGGGGCGAGGAAATAGTGAGAGTTCCAGGGAGAGTTGGGGCTGAAAGTTGTACGAGGACAGAGTGAGAGTTCCAGAGAGCCTCGGGGCAGAAGGCGGCCCTAGGACAGAGCGAGAGTTCCAGGGAGAGTCAGGGTTCAAAGAGGCTCGAGGACAGAGCGGGAGTTCTGGGGGGTGTTGAAGATGAAAACGGCGCGAGGACAGAGTGAGAATTCCCGGGAGACTTAGGGCTGAAAGCAGAGAGAGGACAGAGTGAGAGTTCCAGGGAGACTCGGAGCTAAAAGCAACGCGAGAACAGAGTGAGAGATCCAGCGAGACTCGGGGCTGAATGCGGCACGAGGACAGAGCGAGCATTCCAGGGAGTCTCGGGGCTGAATGCGGCGCCGGCGCAGAGCGAGAATTCCAGGGAGACTCCGGGCTGAAAGCGGCACGAGGACAGAGCGAGAGTTCCATGGAGACTCGGGGCTGAAAGTGGCTCGAGGACAGAGCGAGAACTCCCGGGAGACTCGGGGCTGAAAGCGGCGCCAGGACAGAGTGAGAATTCCAGTGAGACTCGGGGCTGAAAGCAGCACGAGGACAGAGCGAGATTTCCAGGGAAAGTCGGAGCTGAAAACGGCACGAGGACAGAGCGAGAATTCCAGGGAGACTCGGGGTTGAAAGCGGCACGAGGAGAAAGCAAGAGTTCCAGGGAGGCGCGGAGCTGAAAACGGCGCGAGGACAGATTGAGAGTTCCAGGGAGACTTGGGGCTGAATGCGGCACGAGGACAGAGCGAGTATTCCAGGCAGACTCGAGGCTGAAAGCAACCCGAGGACAGAGCGAGAATTCCAGGGAGACTCGGTGTTGAAAGCGGTACGAGGAGAAAGCAAGAGTTCCAGGGAGGCGCGGAGCTGAAAACGGCGCGAGGACAGATTGAGAGTTCCAGGGAGACTCGGGGCTGAAAGCAGGGAGGACAGAGTGAGAGTTACAGGGAGACTCGGGGCTGAAAGCGGCACGAGGACAGAGTGAGAGTTCCAGGGAGACTCGGGGCTGAAATTGGTGCAAGGACAGAGCAAGAGATCCAGGGTGACTCGGAGCTGAAAGCGGCACGAGGACAGAGTGAGAGTTCCAGGGAGACTCGGGGCTAAATGAGGCATGGGGAGAGTGCGAGAATTCCAGGGAGACTCAGGGCTGAAAGTGTCAAGAACACAGAGTAAGAGTTCTGGAGAGACTCGGGTCTGAAAGCGACACAACGACAGAGCGAGAATTCCAGGGATCCTCTGGGTTGAAGGTGGCTCGAAGACAGAGCGAGAGTTCCAGGGAGACTCGGGGTTGAAATTGGCGCAAGGACAGAGCAAGAGTTCCAGGGAGACTCGGGGCTGAAAGCGGTGCGAAGACAGAGCGAGAATTCCAGGGAGACTCGGGGTTGAAGGCGGCACGATGACAGACCGATATTTCCAGGGAGCCACGGGGCTGAAAGTGTCACGAGGACAGAGCGAGAGTTCTGGCGAGACTCGGGGCTGAAAGCGGAGTGTGGACAGAGCGAGAGTTCCAGGGAGACTTTGGGCTGAAAGCGGCACGGGAGAGAGTGAGAGTTCCAGGGAGACTCGGGGTTCAAGTTGCACGACGACAGCGCGGGAGTTCCAGGGAGACTCGGGGCTGAAAGTGGCTCGAGGACAGAGCGAGAGTTCCAGGGAGACTTGGGGCTGAAAGTGGCACAAAGACAGAGTGAGTATTCTCGAGAGATTGGGGCTGATAGTGGCATGAGGACAGACTGAGATTCCCAGTGAGACTAGGGGCTGAAAGTGGCACGAGGACAGAGCAGGAGGTGAAGGGAGATTTGGGTCTGAAAGTGGGGCGAGGAAAGAGTGAGAGTTCCAGGGAGAGTCGGGGCTGAAAGCGGCGCGAGGACAGAGTGAAAGTCCCAGGGAGACTTGGGGCTGAATGTGGCACAAGGACAGAGCGAGTGTTCCAGGGAGACTCGGGGCTAAATGCAGCGCGAGGACAGAGCGAGAGTTCCAGGGAGACTCGAGGCTGAAAGCGGCGCGAGGACATAGTGAGATTTCCAGGGAGACTCGGGGCTAAATGCGGCGCGGTGAGAGAGCGAGAATTCCAGGGTAACTCGGGGCTGAAAGCGGCGAGAGGTCAGAGTAAGAGTTCTGGAGAAACTCGGGGTTGAAGGCGGCTCAAGGACAGAGCGAGAGTTCCAGGGAGAGTCGGGGCTGAAAGTGGCATGAGGATAGAGTGAGAGCTCCAGGGAGACTTGCGGCTGAATGTGGCACGAGGACAGAGCGAGAATTCCGGTGAGACTCGGAGCTGAAAGTGGGGCGAGGAAAGAGTGAGAGTTCCAGGGAGAATTGTGGCTGAAAGTGGTACGAGGACAGAGGGAGAGTTACAGGGAGACTCGGGGCTGAAAGCGGCTCGAGGACAGAGCGGGAGTTCCAGGGAGAGTCGGTGTTCAAAGCGGCTCGAGGACAGAGCGGGAGTTCTGGGGGGTGTTGAAGATTAAAGCGGCGCGAGGAAAGAGTGAGAGTTCCAGGAACGCTCAGGGCTGAAAATGGCTCGAGGACAGAGCGAGAACTCCAGGGAGACTCGGGGCTGAAAGCGGCACCAGGACAGAGTGAGAATTCCAGTGAGACTCGGGGCTGAAACCAGCACGAGGACAGAGCGAGAGTTCCAGGGAGACTCGAGACTGAAAGCGGCGCGAGGAGAGAGTGACAGTTCCAGGGAGACTCGGGGCTGAAAGCAGCACGAGGACAGAGCGAGAGTTCCAGAGAGCCTCGGAGCAGAAGGCTTCACGAGGACAGAGCAAGAGTTCCAGGGAGACTCGGGGCAGAAGGCTTCATGACGACAGAGCGAGAGTTCCAGGGAAACTCGGAGCTGAAAGTGGCACAAGGACAGAGGGAGAATTCCAGTGAGACTCAGGGCTGAAAGCGGCACGAGGACAGAGCGAGAATTCCAGGGAGACTTGGGGCTGAAAGCAGCACGGGGACAGAGTGAGAGTTCTAGGGAGACTCGGGGCTAAATGCGGCGCGGGGAGAGAGCGACAATTCCAGAGTGACTCGGGGCTGAAAGCGGCGTGAGGACAGAGCGAGAGTTCCAAGGAGACTCGGGGCTGAAAGCGGCGCAAGGACAGAGCGGAGTTACAGGGAGACTCGAGCCTGAAAGTGACTCGAGGACAGAGCGAGAGTTCCAGGGAGCTTTGGGGCTGAAAGCGGCGGATAGACAGAGCGGAGTTCTGGGGGAAGCTGAAGCTGAAAGCGGCGCAAGGACAGAGCGCCTGTTCCAGGGAGACTCGGGGCTGAAAGTGGCTCAAGGACAGAGCGAGAGTTCCAGGGAGACTCGGGTTTGAAGGCAGCGCAAGGACAGAGCGGAGTTCTGGGGGGAGTTGAAGCTGAAAGCGGCGCGAGGACAGAGTGAGTGTTCTCGAGAGACTTGGGGCTGAAAGTGGCACGAGGACAGAGCAAGAGGTCCAGGGACACTCGGGGCTGAAAGTGGGGCGAGGACAGAGTGAGAGTTCCAGGGAGATTTGGGGCTGAAAGTGGAACAAGGACAGAGCGAAGGTTACAGGGAGACTTGGGGCTGAAAGCTGCACGAGGACAGAGCAAGAGTTCGAGGGGGACCCGGGGCTGAAAGTGGTGCAAGGACAGAGCGGGAGTTCTGAGGGGAGTTGAAGCTGAAAGCGGCGCAAGGACAGAGTGAGTTTTCTCGATAGACTTGGGGCTGAAAGTGGCACAAGGACAGAGCGAGAGTCCCAGGGAGACTAGGGGCTGAAATTGGCGCAAGGACAGAGCAAGAGTTCCAGGGAGACTCGGGGCTGAAAGCGGCGCAAGGACAGAACGGAGTTCTGGGGGGAGTTGAAGCTGAAAGCGGCGTGAGGACAGAGTGAGTGTTCTCGAGAGACTTGGGGCTGAAAGTGGCACGAGGACAGAGCGAGAGTCAAAGGGAGACTTGGGGTTGAACGTGGCACGAGAGCAGAGAATAGGTCCAGGGAGACTTGGGCTGAAAGTGGGGCAAGGACATAGTGAGAGTTCCATGGAGATTTGGGGCTGAAAGTGGAATGAGGACAGAGCTAAAGTTACAGGGAGACTTGGGGCTGAAAGCGGAGCAAGAACACAGCGAGTGTTCCAGGGAGACACTGGGCTGAAAGTAGCGTAAGGACAGAGCGAGAGTTCTGGGGGGAGTTGAAGCTGAAAGCAGCGTAAGGACAGAGTGAGAGTTCCAGGGAGACTTGGGGCTGAATCTGGCACGTGGACAGAGCGAGAGTTCCGGGGAGACTTGGAGCTGAAAGTGGCACGAGGACAGAGCGAGAGTTCCATGGAGGATCGGGGCTGAAAGCAGGACGTGGACAGAGCAAGAGTTCCAGGGAGACCCGAGACTGAAAGCAGCGGGAGGACAGAGTGAGAGTTCCAGGGAGATTCGCGGTTGAAGGTGGCACAACGACAAAGCGAGAGTTCCAGGGAGACTCGGGGCTGAAAACAGGACGAGGACAGAGCGAGAGTTCCAGGGAGACTCGGGGCAGAAAGCAGGACGAGGACAGAGCTAGAATTCCAGGGAGACTCGGGGTTGAAAGCGGCGCAAGGAGAGAGCGAGAGTTCCAGGGAGACTCGGGGCTGAAAGCGGCGAGAGGACAGAGTGAGAGTTCTGGAGAGACTCAGGGCTGAAAGCGGCATGAGGACAGAGCGAGAGTTCCAGGGAGATTCGGGGCTGAAATTGGCGCAAAGCCAGAGCAAGAGTTCCAGGGAGACTCGGGGCTGAACGTGGCACGAGGAAAGAGCGAGAATTCCAGGGAGCTTCGGGGCTGAAATCGGCGCCAGGACAGCGTGAGAGTTCCGAATAGACTCGGGGCTGAAAGCGGCACGAGGACAGAGGGAGAATTCCAGTGAGACTCAGTGTTGAAAGCGGCGCAAGTACAGAGTGGAGTTCTGGGGAGAGTTGAAGCTGAAAACAGCACAAGGACAGAGTGAGTGTTCTCGAGAGACTTGGGGCTGAAAGTGGCATGAGGACAGAGCGAGAGTCACAGGGAGACTAGGGGTTGAACGTGGCACGAGAGCAGAGAAGAGGTCCAGGGAGGCTTGGGGCTGAAAGTGGGGCAAGGACATAGTGAGAGTTCCAGGGAGATTTGGGGCTGAAAGTGGAATGAGGACAGAGCGAAAGTTACAGGGAGACTTGGGGCTGAAAGCGGAGCAAGAACACAGCGAGTGTTCCAGGGAGACACTGGGCTGAAAGCGGCTCGAGGACAGAGCGGTAGTTCTGGGGGGAGTTGAAGCTGAAAGCAGCGTAAGGACAGAGTGAGAGTTCCAGGGAGACTGGGGGCTGAATCTGGCACGTGGACAGAGCGAGAGTTCCGGGGAGACTTGGAGCTGAAAGCGGCGAGAAGACAGAGTGAGAGTTCTGGAGAGACTCGGGGCTGAAAGCGGCACGAGGACAGAGCGAGAGTTCCAGGGAGATTCGGGGCTGAAATCGGCGCCAGGACAGAGTGAGTTCCGAGTAGACTCGGGGCTGAAAGCGACACGAGGACAGAGGGAGAATTCCAGTCAGACTCGGGGCTGAAAGCGGCACGAGGACAGAGCGAGAGGTCCAGGGAGACTAGGGGCTGAAAGCAGCACGAGGACAGAGTGAGATTTCCAGGGAGACTCGGGGCTAAATGCGGCATGGGGAGAGAGCGACAATTCCAGGGAGACTCGGGGCTGAAAGTGGCTCGAGGACAGAGCGAGAGTTCCAGGGAGACTCGGGGCTGAAAGCAGGGCAAAGACAGAGCGGAGTTCTAGGGGGAGCTGAAGCTGAAAGCGGCGTGAGGACAGTGTGAGAGTTCCAGGGAGACTCGGGCCTGAAAATGAGTCGAGGTCAGAGCGTGTGTTCCAGGGAGACTCGGGGCCGAAATTGGCGCAAGGACAGAGCAAGAGTTCCATGGAGACTCGAGGTTGAAGGCGGCGCAGGGCCAGAGTGGAGCTCTGGGTGAGATGAAGCTGAAAGCGGCGTGAGGACAGAGTGAGAGTCCCAGGGAGACTGGGGGCTGAAAGTGGCACGAGGACAGAGCAAGAGGTCCAGGGAGACTCGGGTCTGAAAGTGGGGCGAGGACAGAATGAGAGTTCCAGGGTGACTTGGGGCTGAAAGCGGCACGAGGACTGAGCGAGAGTTCCAGGGAGACTCGGGGCTGAAATTGGCGCAAAGCCAGAGCAAGAGTTCCAGGGAGACTCGGGGCTGAACGTGGCACGAGGAAAGAGCGAGAATTCCAGGGAGCTTCGGGGCTGAAATCGGCGCCAGGACAGCGTGAGAGTTCCGAATAGACTCGGGGCTGAAAGCGGCACGAGGACAGAGGGAGAATTCCAGTGAGACTCAGTGCTGAAAGCGGCGCAAGGACAGAGTGGAGTTCTGGGGAGAGTTGAAGCTGAAAACGGCGCAAGGACAGAGTGAGTGTTCTCGAGAGACTTGGGGCTGAAAGTGGCATGAGGACAGAGCGAGAGTCACAGGGAGACTAGGGGTTGAACGTGGCACGAGAGCAGAGAAGAGGTCCAGGGAGACTTGGGGCTGAAAGTGGGGCAAGGACATAGTGAGAGTTCCAGGGAGATTTGGGGCTGAAAGTGGAATGAGGACAGAGCGAAAGTTACAGGGAGACTTGGGGCTGAAAGCGGAGCAAGAACACAGCGAGTGTTCCAGGGAGACACTGGGCTGAAAGCGGCTCGAGGACAGAGCGGTAGTTCTCGGGGGAGTTGAAGCTGAAAGCAGCATAAGGACAGAGTGAGAGTTCCAGGGAGACTTGGGGCTGAATCTGGCACGTGGACAGAGCGAGAGTTCCGGGGAGACTTGGAGCTGAAAGCGGCGAGAAGGCAGAGTGAGAGTTCTGGAGAGACTCGGGGCTGAAAGCGGCACGAGGACAGAGCGAGAGTTCCAGGGAGACTCGGGGCTGAAATTAGCGCAAGGCCAGAGCAAGAGTTCCAGGGAGACTCGGGGCTGAAAGTGGCACGAGGACAGAGCGAGAATTCCAGGGAGATTCGGGGCTGAAATCGGCGCCAGGACAAAGTGAGAGTTCCGAGTAGACTCGGGGCTGAAAGCGACACGAGGACAGAGGGAGAATTCCAGTCAGACTCGGGGCTGAAAGCGGCACGAGGACAGAGCGAGAGGTCCAGGGAGACTAGGGGCTGAAAGCAGCACGAGGACAGAGTGAGATTTCCAGGGAGACTCGGGGCTAAATGCCGCACGGGGAGAGAGCGGCAATTCCAGGGAGACTCGGGGCTGAAAGTGGCTCGTGGACAGAGCGAGAGTTCCAGGGAGACTCGGGGCTGAAAGCAGGGCAAAGACAGAGCGGAGTTCTAGGGGGAGCTGAAGCTGAAAGCGGCGTGAGGACAGTGTGAGAGTTCCAGGGAGACTCGGGCCTGAAAATGAGTCGAGGTCAGAGCATGTTTTCCAGGGAGACTCGGGGCCGAAATTGGCGCAAGGACAGAGCAAGAGTTCCATGGAGACTCGGGGTTGAAGGCGGCGCAAGGCCAGAGTGGAGCTCTGGGTGAGATGAAGCTGAAAGCGGCGTGAGGACAGTGTGAGAGTCCCAGGGAGACTGGGGGCTGAAAGTGGCACGAGGACAGAGCAAGAGGTCCAGGGAGACTTGGGTCTGAAAGTGGGGCGAGGACAGAATGAGAGTTCCAGGGTGACTTGGGGCTGAAAGCGGCACGAGGACTGAGCGAGAGTTCCAAGGAGACTCGGGGATAAATGCAGCGTGAGGACAGAGTGTGAGTACCAGGGAGAATCTGGGTTGAAAGCGGCGCGAGGAGATAGCGTGAGCTCCGGAGAGACTCGGGTCTCAAAGCGGCGTTGGAGAGAGAGAGAGAGTTCCAAGGAGACTCGGGGCTGGAATTGGCGCAAGGACAGATCAAGAGTTCCAGGGTGACTCGGGTTTGAAGGCGGCGCAAGGACAGAGCGGAGTTCTGGGGGGAGTTGAAGCTGAAAGCGGCGCGAGAACAGAGGGAGTGTTCTCGAGAGACTTGGGGCTGAAAGTGGCACGAGGACAGAGCAAGAGGTCCAGGGAGACTAGGGGCTGAGAGTGGGGTGAGGACAGAGTGAGAGTTCCAGGGAGACTCGGGGCTGAAAGCAGGCCGAGGACAGAGCTAGAATTCCCGGGACACTCGGGGTTGAAAGTGGCACAAGGAGAGAGCGAGAGTTCCAGGGAGACTCGGGGCTGAAAGCGGCGTGAGGACAGAGCAAGAGTTCCAGGGAGACTCGGGGCTGAAATTGGTGCAATGCCAGAGCAAGAGTTCCAGGGAGACTCGGGGCTGAAAGCGGCGCGAGGACAGAGTGAGAGTTCCAGGGAGACTCGGTGTTGAAGCAGGGAGGACAGAGTGAAAGCTCCAGGAACACTCGGGGCTGAAAGCGGCACGAGGACAGAGCAAGAGTTCCAGGGAGACTCGGGGCTAAATGCAGCGTGAGGACAGAGTGTGAGTACCAGGGAGAATCGGGGTTGAAAGCGGCGCGAGGAGATAGCGTGAGCTCCGGAGAGACTCGGGTCCCAAAGCGGCGTTGGAGAGAGAGAGAGAGTTCCAGGGAGACTCGGGGCTGAAAGTCGCACGAGTACAGAGCGAGAGTTCCAGGGAGTCTCGGGACTGAAAGCGGCGCGAGGACAGAGCAAGATTTCCAGGGAGACTCAGGGCTGAAAGTGGCGCAAGGACAGAGCAAGAGTTCGAGGGAGACTCGGGGCTGAAAGCAGCGCGAGGACAGAGTGAGAGTTCCAGGGAGACTCGGGCTTGAAAGCAGGGAGGACAGAGGGAGAGTTCCAGGGAGACTTGGTGCTGAAAGTGGCATGAAGACAGAGCAAGAGTTCCTGGGAGACTCGGGGTTGAAAGCGGCGCGAGGAGAGAGTGAGAGTTCCAAGGGAGACTTGAGGCTGAATGCAGCGCGAGGAAAGAGAGAGAGTTCCAGGGAGACTCGGGGTTGAAAGTCGCATGAGTACGGAGCAAGAGTTCCAGGGAATCTCGGGACTGAAAGCGGCGCAAGGACAGAGTAAGAGTTCTGGAGAGCCTCAGGGTTGAAAGCGGCGCGAGGAGAGAGCGCAAGTTCCACAGAGACTCGGGGTGGAAAGTGGCACGAGGACAGAGTGAGAGTTCCAAGGAGACTCGGGGCTGAAAGTGGAGAGAGGAAAGAGGGAGAATTCCAGGGAGACTCGAGGCTGAATGCGGCGCGAGGACAGAGGGAGAATTCCAGTGATTCTCGGGGCTGAAAGCGGCACGAGGACAGAGCGTGAGTTCCAGGGAGACTCGGGGCTGAAAGCGGCACGAGGACAGATTGAGAGTTGCAGG
The DNA here is from genome assembly GCF_017639515.1 of Carcharodon carcharias. NCBI lineage: Eukaryota > Metazoa > Chordata > Chondrichthyes > Lamniformes > Lamnidae > Carcharodon > Carcharodon carcharias. Next base: position 92,606,653 of record NC_054472.1, on the reverse strand, counting down.
GAGACTCGGGGCTAAAAGCAGTGCGAGGACAGAGTGAGAGTTCCAGGGAGACTTGGGGCTAAATCCGGCGCAAGGAGAGAGCGAGAATACCAGGCAGAATCGGGGCTGAATGTGTCACGAGGACAGAGTGAGAGTTCTGGAGAGACTCGGGGCTTAAAGCAGCACAATGACAGAGCGAGAGTTGCAGGGAGCCTCGGGTTGAAGGCGGCTCGAAGACAGAGCGTGAGTTCCAGGGAGACTCAGGGTTGAAATTGGCGCAAGGGCAGAGCAAGAGTTGCAGGGAGGCTCAGGGCTGAATCCGGCGCGAGGACAGAACGAGAGTTCCAGGGAGACTCGGGCTTGAAAGGGGTGCGAGGAGAGAGTAAGAGTTCCGTAGAGACTCAGGGCTGAAAGCGGCGTTGGAGAGAGTGAGAGTTCCAGGGAGAATCGGGGCTGAAAGCGGCGAGAGGACAGAGTGAGAGTTCTTGAGAGACTCGGGGCTGAAAGCGGCGCAGGGACAGAGTGAGAGTTCCAGGGAGACTCGGAGCGAAAAGCAGCGTGAGGACAGAGTGAGAGTTCTTGAGAGACTCGGGGCTGAAAGCGGCGCAGGGACAGAGTGAGAGTTCCAGGGAGACTCGGGGCGAAAAGCAGCGTGAGGACAGAGTGAGAGTTCTGGAGAGACTCGAGGCTGAAAGCGCAGCGGGAGAGAGTGAGAGATCCGGGGAGACTCAGGGCTAAAAGCAGCACGAGGACAGAGTGAGAGTTCTAGGGAAACTCGGGGCTAAATGCGGCGCGAGGACAGAGAGAGAGTTCCAGGGAGACTCGGGGCTGAAAGCGGCACGAGGACAGAGCGAGAGTTCTAGGGAGACTAGGGGCTGAAAGCAACACGAGGACAGAGTGAGAGTTCTAGGGAGACTCGGGGCTAAATGCGGCGCGGGGAGAGAGCTACAATTCCAGGGTGACTCGGGGCTGAAAGTGGCTCGAGAACAGAGCGAGAGTTCCAGGGAGACTTGGGGCTGAAAGCGGCGCAAAGACAGAGCGGAGTTCTGGGGGGAGCTGAAGCTAATAGCGGCGCGAGGACAGAGCGCGTGTTCCAGGGAGTACTCGGTCCGAAATTGGCGCCAGGACAGAGCAAGAGTTCCATGGAGACTCGGGATTGAAGGCGGCGCAAGGCCAGTGCAGGGTTCTGGGGAAGTTGAAGCTGAAAGCGGCGCGAGGACAGTGTGAGAGTCCCAGGGAGACTGGGGACTGAAAGTGGCAGGAAGACAGAGCAAGAGGTCCAGGCAGACTCGGGTCTGAAAGTGGGGCGAGGCCAGAGTGAGAGTTCCAGGGAGACTTGGGGCTGAAAGCGGCACGAGGACAGAGCAAGAGCTCCAGGGAGACTTGGGGCTGAAAGCAGCGAGGACAGAGTGAGAGTTACAGGGAGACTCGGGGCTGAAAGTGGCTCGAAGACAGAGCGAGAGTTCCAAGGAGACTCGGGGCTGAAATTGGCGCAAGGACAGAGCAAAAGTTCCAGGGAGACTCGGGTTTGAAGGCGGCGCAAGGACAGAGAGGAGAACTGGGGGGTGTTGAAGCTGAAAGCGGCGCGAGGATAGAGTGAGTGTTCTCGAGAGACTTGGGGCTGAATGTGGCACGAGGACAGAGCAAGAGGCCCAGGGAGACTCGGGGCTGAAAGTGGGGTGAGGACAGAGTGAGAGTTCCAGGGAGACTTGGGGCTGAAAGCAGCGAGGACAGAGTGAGAGTTACAGGGAGACTCGGGGCTGAAAGTGGCTCGAAGACAGAGCGAGAGTTCCAAGGAGACTCGGGGCTGAAATTGGCGCAAGGACAGAGCAAAAGTTCCAGGGAGACTCGGGTTTGAAGGCGGCGCAAGGACAGAGAGGAGAACGGGGGGTGTTGAAGCTGAAAGCGGAGCGAGGACAGAGTGAGTGTTCTCGAGAGACTTGGGGCTGAATGTGGCACGAGGACAGAGCAAGAGGTCCAGGGAGACTCGGGGCTGAAAGTGGGGTGAGGACAGAGTGAGAGTTCCAGGGAGACTTGGGGCTGAATGTGGCACGAGGACAGAGCGAGAGTTCAGGGGAGACTCGGATCTGAAAGTGCCACGAGGACAGAGCGAGTGTTCAATGGAGGATCGGGGCTGAAAGCTGCGCGAAAACAGAGTGAGAGTTCCAGGGAGATTCGGGGTTGAAGGTGGCATAACGACAAAGCGAGAGTTCCAGGGAGACTCGGGGCTGAAAGCAGGATGAGGACAGAGCGAGAGTTCCAGGGACACTCGGGGCAGAAAGCAGGCCGAGGACAGAGCTAGAATTCCAGGGACACTCGGGGCTGAAAGCTGCACAAGGAGAGAGCGAGAGTTCCAGGGAGACTCGGGGCTGAAAGCGGCGCGAGGACAGAGTGAGAGTTCTGGAGAGACTCGGGGCTGAAAGCGGCACGAGGATAGAGCGAGAGTTCCAGGGAGACTCGGGGCTGAAAGCGGCGCGAGGACAGAGTGAGAGTTCCAGGGAGACTCGGGGTTGAAAGCAGGTGGGACAGAGTGAAAGCTCCAGGAACACTCGGGGCTGAAAGCGACACGAGGACAGAGCGTGAGTTCCAGGGAGACTCGGGGCTGAAAGCAGGCCGAGGACAGAGTTAGAATTCCAGGGAGACTCGGGGTTGAAACCGGCGCGAGGAGAGAGCAAAAGTTCCACAGAGATTTGGGGTGGAAAGTGGCACGAGGACAGATTGAGAGTTCAAAGGAGACTCGGTGCTGAAAGCGGACAGAGGAAAGAGGGAGAATTCCAGGGAGACTCGAGGCTGAATGCGGCGTGAGGACAGAGGGAGAATTCCAGTGATTCTCGGGGCTGAAAGCGACACGTGGACAGAGCGTGAGTTGCAGGGAGACTCGGGGCTAAAAGCAGTGCGAGGACAGAGTGAGAGTTCCAGGGAGACTCGGGGCTAAATCTGGCGCAGGGAGAGAGCGAGAATACCAGGCAGAATCGGGGCTGAATGTGTCACGAGGACAGAGCGAGAGTTCCAGGGAGACTCAGGCTTGAAAAGGGTGCGAGGAGAGAGTGAGAGTTCCGTAGAGACTCGGGGCTGAAAGCGGCGTTGGAGAGAGTGAGAGTTCCAGGGAGAATCGGGGCTGAAAGCGGCGAGAGGACAGAGTGAGAGTTCTTGAGAGACTCGGGGCTGAAATTGGCGCAAGGACAGAGCAAAAGTTCCAGGGAGACTCGGGTTTGAAGGCGGCGCAAGGACAGAGTGAGTGTTCTCGAGAGACTTGGGGCTGAACGTGGCACGAGGACAGAGCAAGAGGTCCAGGGAGACTCGGGGCTGAAAGTGGGGCGAGGACAGACCGAAGGTTACAGGGAGACTTGGGGCTGAAAGCGGAGCCACAAGACAGCGAGAATTCCAGGGAGACACGGGTCTCAAAGCGGCTCGAGGACAGAGCGGGAGTTCAGGGGTGAATTGAAGCTGAAAGTGGCACGATGACAGAGTGAGATTTCCAGGGAGACTTGGGGCTGAATGTGGCACGAGGACAGAGCGAGAGTTCCGGGGAGACTCGGATCTGAAAGTGCCACGAGGACAGAGTGAGTGTTCCATGGAGGATCGGGGCTGAAAGCTGCGCGAGGACAGAGTGAGAGTTCCAGGGAGATTCGGGGTTGAAGGTGGCATAATGACAAAGCGAGAGTTCCAGGGAGACTCGGGGCTGAAAGCAGGATGAGGACAGAGCGAGAGTTCCAGGGAGACTCGGGGCAGAAAGCGGCACAAGGAGAGAGCGAGAGTTCTAGGGAGACTCGGGGCTGAAAGCGGCGTGAGGACAGAGTGAAAGCTCCAGGAACACTCGGGGCTGAAAGCGGCACAAGGACAGAGCGTGAGTTCCAGGGAGACTCGGGGTTGAAAGCAGGCCGAGGACAGAGTTAGAATTCCAGGGAGACTCGGGGTTGAAACCGGCACAAGGAGAGAGCGAGATTTCCAGGGAGACTCGGGGCTGAAAGCGGCATGAGGACAGAGCGAGAGTTCCAGGGAGACTCGGGGCTGAAAGTGGCACGAGGACAGAGTGAGAGTTCCAGGGAGACTCGGGGCTGAAAACGGCACAAAGACAGAGTGAGTGCTCTCGAGAGACTTGGTGCTGAAAGTGACATGAGGACAGAGTGAGAGTCCCAGGGATACTAGGGGCTGAAAGCCGCACGAGGACAGAGCAAGAGGTCCAGGGAGACTCGGGGCTGAAAGTGGGGCGAGGGCAGAGTGAGACTTCCAGGGAGACTCCGGGCTCAAAGCAGATTAAGGACAGAGCCGGAGTTCTAGGGGGTGTTGAAGCTGAAAGCGGCACGAGGACAGAGTGAGAGTTCCAGGGAGACTTAGGGCTGAATGTGGCACGAGGACAGAATGAGAGTTCCAGGAAGACTCGGGGCTGAAAGCGGCACGAGGACAGAGCAAGAGTTCCAGGGAGACTCGAAGCTGAAAGCAGCGTAGGGAGAGAGCGAGAATTCCAGGGTGACTCGTGGCTGAAAGCAGCACGAGGACAGAGCGAGAATTCCAGGGAGACTCGGGGCTGAAAGCAGGACGAGGACAGAGTGAGAGTTGCTTGGAGATTCGGGGCTGAAAGTGGCACGAGGACAGAGCGAGAGATCCAGGGAGAGTCGTGGCTGAAAGCAGGGCGAGGACAGACTAAGAGTTCCATGGAGACTCGGGGCTGAAAGTGGCGAGAGGTCAGAGTGAGAGTTGCTTGGAGACCCTCGGGTGAAAGTGGCACGAGGACAGAGCGAGAGTTCCAGGGAGAGTCAGAGCTGAAAGCGGTGCGAGGACAGAGTGAGAGTTCTGGAGAGACTCGGGGTTGAAAGCAGCGCAAGGACAGAGCGAGAATTCAAGGGTGACTCGGGGCTGAAAGCGGCACGAGGGCAGAGTGAGAGTTCCAGGGAGACTTGGGACTGAAAGCGGCAAAGGGAGAGAGCGAGAATTCCAGGGTGACTCGGGGCTGAAAGTGGCAAAATGACAGAGCGAGAGTTACAGAGAGACTCGGTGCTAAATGCGGTGCGAGGACAGAGCGAGAGTTCCCTGGTGAATCGGGGCTGAAAGCGGATCAAGGACAGAGCAAGAGTTCCAGGGAGACTCGGGGCTGAAAGTGGGGCGAGGACAGAGTGAGAGTTCCAGGGAGACTCCGGGCTCAAAGCGGCTGGAGGACAGAGCGAGAGTTCTGGGGGGTGTTGAAGCTGAAAGCGGCGCGAAGTCAGAGTGAGAGTTCCAGGTAGACTTGGGGCTGAATATGGCACAAGGACAGAGCGAGAGTTCCAGGGAGACTCGGGGCTGAAAGCGGCACGAGTACAGAGTGAGTGGTCCAGGGTGACTCGGGGTTGAAGGCGGCACGAGGACAGACCGAGAGTTCCCGGGTGAATCGGGGCTGAATGCGGCGCAAGGACAGAGCGAGAGTTCCAGGGAGACTCGGAGCAGAAAGTGGCACGAGGACAGAGCAAGAGGTCCAGGGAGACTCGGGGCTGAAAGTGGGGCGAGGGCAGAGTGAGACTTCCAGGGAGACTCCGGGCTCAAAGCAGATTGAGGACAGAGCCGGAGTTCTAGGGGGTGTTGAAGCTGGAAGCGGCACGAGGACAGAGTGAGAGTTCCAGGGAGACTTAGGGCTGAATGTGGCACGAGGACAGAATGAGAGTTCCAGGAAGACTCGGGGCTGAAAGCGGCACGAGGACAGAGCAAGAGTTCCAGGGAGACTCGAAGCTGAAAGCAGCGTAGGGAGAGAGCAAGAATTCCAGGGTGACTCGTGGCTGAAAGCAGCACGAGGACAGAGCGAGAATTCCAGGGAGACTCGGGGCTGAAAGCAGGACGAGGACAGAGTGAGAGTTGCTTGGAGATTCGGGGCTGAAAGTGGCACGAGGACAGAGCGAGAGATCCAGAGAGAGTCGTGGCTGAAAGCAGGGCGAGGACAGACTAAGAGTTCCATGGAGACTCGGGGCTGAAAGTGGCGAGAGGTCAGAGTGAGAGTTGCTTGGAGACCCTCGGGTGAAAGTGGCACGAGGACAGAGCGAGAGTTCCAGGGAGAGTCAGGGCTGAAAGCGGTGCGAGGACAGAGTGAGAGTTCTGGAGAGACTCGGGGTTGAAAGCAGCGCAAGGACAGAGCGAGAATTCAAGGGTGACTCGGGGCTGAAAGCGGCACGAGGGCAGAGTGAGAGTTCCAGGGAGACTTGGGACTGAAAGCGGCAAAGGGAGAGAGCGAGAATTCCAGGGTGACTCGGAGCTGAAAGCGGCAAAATGACAGAGCGAGAGTTACAGAGAGACTCGGTGCTAAATGCGGTGCAAGGACAGAGCGAGAGTTCCCTGGTGAATCGGGGCTGAAAGCGGATCAAGGACAGAGCAAGAGTTCCAGGGAGACTCGGGGCTGAAAGTGGGGCGAGGACAGAGTGAGAGTTCCAGGGAGACTCCGGGCTCAAAGCGGCTGGAGGACAGAGCGAGAGTTCTGGGGGGTGTTGAAGCTGAAAGCGGCGCGAAGTCAGAGTGAGAGTTCCAGGTAGACTTGGGGCTGAATATGGCACAAGGACAGAGCGAGAGTTCCAGGGAGACTCGGGGCTGAAAGCGGCACGAGTACAGAGTGAGTGGTCCAGGGTGACTCGGGGTTGAAGGCGGCACGAGGACAGACCGAGAGTTCCCGGGTGAATCGGGGCTGAATGCGGCGCAAGGACAGAGCGAGAGTTCCAGGGAGACTCGGAGCAGAAAGTGGCACGAGGACAGAGCAAGAGGTCCAGGGAGACTCGGGGCTGAAAGTGGGGCGAGGACAGAGTGAGAGTTCCAGGGAGACTCCGGGCTCAAAGCGGATCGAGGACAGAGCAGGAGTTCTGGGGGGTGTTGAAGCTGAAAGCGGCTCGAGGGCAGAGTTAGAGTTCCAGGGAGACTTGAGGCTGAATGTGGCACGAGGAGAGAATGAGAGTTCCAGGAAGACTGGGGGCTGAAAGCGGCGCGAAGACAGAGCAAGAGTTCGAGGGAGACTCGCGGCTGAAAGCGGCACGAGGACAGAGCGAGAGTTCTGGAGAGACTCGAGGTTGAAGTCGGACGAGGACAGAGCGAGAGTTCCAGGGAGAGTCGAGGCTGAAAGTGGCGAGAGGACAGAACGAGAGTTCCAGGGAGACTTGGAGTTGAAATTGGCGCGAGGACAGAGCGAGAGTTCTGGGGGGAGTTGAGGCTGAAAGCGGCGCGAGGAGAGAGCGAGAGTTCCAGGGAGAGTCGGGGCTGAAAGCAGGGCGAGGACAGACTGAGAGTTCCAGGGAGACTCGGGGCTGAAAGCGGCACAGGGAGAGAGCGAGAGTTCCAGGGTGACTCGGCCCTGAAAGCGGCACAAGGACAGAGCGAGAGTTCTGGAGAGACTCGGGGTTGAAAGCAGCGCAAGGACAGAGTGAGAATTCCAGGGTGTCTCAGGGCTGAAAGCGGCACGAGGACAGAGTGAGAGTTCCAGGGAGACTCGGGGCTGAAAGCGGCACAGGGAGAGAGCGAGAGTTCCAGGGTGACTCGGCCCTGAAAGCGGCACAAGGACAGAGCGAGAGTTCTGGAGAGACTCGGGGTTGAAAGCAGCGCAAGGACAGAGTGAGAATTCCAGGGTGTCTCAGGGCTGAAAGCGGCACGAGGACAGAGTGAGAGTTCCAGGGAGAGTCGGGGCTGAAAGCAGGGCGAGGCCAGACTGAGAGTTCCAGGGAGACTCGGGGCTAAAAGCGGCACAGGGAGAGAGCGAGAATTCCAGTGTGACTCGGGGCTGAAAACGGCCCAAGGACAGAACGAGAGTTACAGGGAGACTCGGGGCTGAAAGCGGCGCGAGCACAGAGTGAGAGTTCTGGAAAGACTCAGTGTTGAAAGCAGCGCAAGGACAGAGCGAGAATTCCAGGGTGACTCGGGGCTGAAAGCGGCACGAGGACAGAGTGAGAGTTCCCGGGTGAATAGGGGCTGAATGCGGCGCAAGGACAGAGTGAGTGTTCCAGGGAGACTTGGGGCTGAATGTGGCACGAGGACAGAGCGAGAGTTCCAGGGAGACTCGGGGCTGAAAGCGGCGCAGGGAGAGAGCGATAATTCCAGGGTGACTGGTGGCTGAAAGCGGCACGAGGACAGAGTGAGAGTTCTGGAGAGACCCGAGGTTGAAGGCGGACGAGGACAGAGCGAGAGTTCCAGGGAGAGTCGAGGCTGAAAGTGGCGAGAGGACAGAACGAGAGTCCCAGGGAGACCCGGGGTTGAAATTGGTGCGAGGACAGAGCGAGAGTTCTGGGGGGAGTTGAAGCTGAAAGCGGCACGAGGAGAGAGCGAGAGTTTCAGGGAGACGTGGGGCTGAAAGTAGCTCGAGGACAAAGAGAGAGTTCCAGGGAGACTCGGGGCTGAAAGTAGCTCAAGGACAGAGCGAGAGTTCCAGGGAGACTCAGTGCTGAAAGGAGTGCGAGTACCGAGTGAGAGGTCCAGGGAGACTCGGGGCTGAAAGCAGTGCGACGACAGAATGAGAGTTCTGGAGAAACTCGGGGCTGAAATTGGCGCAAGGACAAAGCGAGAGTTCCAGGGAGACTTGGGGCTGAATGTGGCACGAGGACAGAGCGAGAGTTCAGGGGAGACTCGGATCTGAAAGTGCCACGAGGACAGAGCGAGTGTTCAATGGAGGATCGGGGCTGAAAGCTGCGCGAAAACAGAGTGAGTGTTCCAGGGAGATTCGGGGTTGAAGGTGGCATAACGACAAAGCGAGAGTTCCAGGGAGACTCGGGGCTGAAAGCAGGATGAGGACAGAGCGAGAGTTCCAGGGAGACTCGGGGCAGAAAGCAGGCCGAGGACAGAGCTAGAATTCCAGGGACACTCGGGGCTGAAAGCGGCACAAGGAGAGAGCGAGAGTTCCAGGGAGACTCGGGGCTGAAAGCGGCGCGAGGACAGAGTGAGAGTTCTGGAGAGACTCGGGGCTGAAAGCGGCACGAGGATAGAGCGAGAGTTCCAGGGAGACTCGGGGCTGAAAGCGGCGCGAGGACAGAGTGAGAGTTCCAGGGAGACTCGGGGCTGAAAGCAGGCCGAGGACAGAGTTAGAATTCCAGGGAGACTCGGGGTTGAAACCGGCGCGAGGAGAGAGCAAAAGTTCCACAGAGATTTGGGGTGGAAAGTGGCACGAGGACAGATTGAGAGTTCAAAGGAGACTCGGTGCTGAAAGCGGACAGAGGAAAGAGGGAGAATTCCAGGGAGACTCGAGGCTGAATGTGGCGTGAGGACAGAGGGAGAATTCCAGTGATTCTCGGGGCTGAAAGCGACACGTGGACAGAGCGTGAGTTGCAGGGAGACTCGGGGCTAAAAGCAGTGCGAGGACAGAGTGAGAGTTCCAGGGAGACTCGGGGCTAAATCTGGCGCAGGGAGAGAGCGAGAATACCAGGCAGAATCGGGGCTGAATGTGTCACGAGGACAGAGCGAGAGTTCCAGGGAGACTCAGGCTTGAAAAGGGTGCGAGGAGAGAGTGAGAGTTCCGTAGAGACTCGGGGCTGAAAGCGGCGTTGGAGAGAGTGAGAGTTCCAGGGAGAATCGGGGCTGAAAGCGGCGAGAGGACAGAGTGAGAGTTCTTGAGAGACTCGGGGCTGAAATTGGCGCAAGGACAGAGCAAAAGTTCCAGGGAGACTCGGGTTTGAAGGCGGCGCAAGGACAGAGTGAGTGTTCTCGAGAGACTTGGGGCTGAACGTGGCACGAGGACAGAGCAAGAGGTCCAGGGAGACTCGGGGCTGAAAGTGGGGCGAGGACAGACCGAAGGTTACAGGGAGACTTGGGGCTGAAAGCGGAGCCACAAGACAGCGAGAATTCCAGGGAGACACGGGTCTCAAAGCGGCTCGAGGACAGAGCGGGAGTTCAGGGGTGAATTGAAGCTGAAAGTGGCACGATGACAGAGTGAGATTTCCAGGGAGACTTGGGGCTGAATGTGGCACGAGGACAGAGCGAGAGTTCCGGGGAGACTCGGATCTGAAAGTGCCACGAGGACAGAGTGAGTGTTCCATGGAGGATCGGGGCTGAAAGCTGCGCGAGGACAGAGTGAGAGTTCCAGGGAGATTCGGGGTTGAAGGTGGCATAATGACAAAGCGAGAGTTCCAGGGAGACTCGGGGCTGAAAGCAGGATGAGGACAGAGCGAGAGTTCCAGGGAGACTCGGGGCAGAAAGCGGCACAAGGAGAGAGCGAGAGTTCTAGGGAGACTCGGGGCTGAAAGCGGCGTGAGGACAGAGTGAAAGCTCCAGGAACACTCGGGGCTGAAAGCGGCACGAGGACAGAGCGTGAGTTCCAGGGAGACTCGGGGTTGAAAGCAGGCCGAGGACAGAGTTAGAATTCCAGGGAGACTCGGGGTTGAAACCGGCACAAGGAGAGAGCGAGATTTCCAGGGAGACTCGGGGCTGAAAGCGGCATGAGGACAGAGCGAGAGTTCCAGGGAGACTCGGGGCTGAAAGTGGCACGAGGACAGAGTGAGAGTTCCAGGGAGACTCGGGGCTGAAAACGGCACAAAGACAGAGTGAGTGCTCTCGAGAGACTTGGTGCTGAAAGTGACATGAGGACAGAGTGAGAGTCCCAGGGATACTAGGGGCTGAAAGCCGCACGAGGACAGAGCAAGAGGTCCAGGGAGACTCGGGGCTGAAAGTGGGGCGAGGGCAGAGTGAGACTTCCAGGGAGACTCCGGGCTCAAAGCAGATTAAGGACAGAGCCGGAGTTCTAGGGGGTGTTGAAGCTGAAAGCGGCACGAGGACAGAGTGAGAGTTCCAGGGAGACTTAGGGCTGAATGTGGCACGAGGACAGAATGAGAGTTCCAGGAAGACTCGGGGCTGAAAGCGGCACGAGGACAGAGCAAGAGTTCCAGGGAGACTCGAAGCTGAAAGCAGCGTAGGGAGAGAGCGAGAATTCCAGGGTGACTCGTGGCTGAAAGCAGCACGAGGACAGAGCGAGAATTCCAGGGAGACTCGGGGCTGAAAGCAGGACGAGGACAGAGTGAGAGTTGCTTGGAGATTCGGGGCTGAAAGTGGCACGAGGACAGAGCGAGAGATCCAGGGAGAGTCGTGGCTGAAAGCAGGGCGAGGACAGACTAAGAGTTCCATGGAGACTCGGGGCTGAAAGTGGCGAGAGGTCAGAGTGAGAGTTGCTTGGAGACCCTCGGGTGAAAGTGGCACGAGGACAGAGCGAGAGTTCCAGGGAGAGTCAGAGCTGAAAGCGGTGCGAGGACAGAGTGAGAGTTCTGGAGAGACTCGGGGTTGAAAGCAGCACAAGGACAGAGCGAGAATTCAAGGGTGACTCGGGGCTGAAAGCGGCACGAGGGCAGAGTGAGAGTTCCAGGGAGACTTGGGACTGAAAGCGGCAAAGGGAGAGAGCGAGAATTCCAGGGTGACTCGGGGCTGAAAGTGGCAAAATGACAGAGCGAGAGTTACAGAGAGACTCGGTGCTAAATGCGGTGCGAGGACAGAGCGAGAGTTCCCTGGTGAATCGGGGCTGAAAGCGGATCAAGGACAGAGCAAGAGTTCCAGGGAGACTCGGGGCTGAAAGTGGGGCGAGGACAGAGTGAGAGTTCCAGGGAGACTCCGGGCTCAAAGCGGCTGGAGGACAGAGCGAGAGTTCTGGGGGGTGTTGAAGCTGAAAGCGGCGCGAAGTCAGAGTGAGAGTTCCAGGTAGACTTGGGGCTGAATATGGCACAAGGACAGAGCGAGAGTTCCAGGGAGACTCGGGGCTGAAAGCGGCACGAGTACAGAGTGAGTGGTCCAGGGTGACTCGGGGTTGAAGGCGGCACGAGGACAGACCGAGAGTTCCCGGGTGAATCGGGGCTGAATGCGGCGCAAGGACAGAGCGAGAGTTCCAGGGAGACTCGGAGCAGAAAGTGGCACGAGGACAGAGCAAGAGGTCCAGGGAGACTCGGGGCTGAAAGTGGGGCGAGGGCAGAGTGAGACTTCCAGGGAGACTCCGGGCTCAAAGCAGATTGAGGACAGAGCCGGAGTTCTAGGGGGTGTTGAAGCTGGAAGCGGCACGAGGACAGAGTGAGAGTTCCAGGAAGACTCGGGGCTGAAAGCGGCACTAGGACAGAGCAAGAGTTCCAGGGAGACTCGAAGCTGAAAGCAGCGTAGGGAGAGAGCAAGAATTCCAGGGTGACTCGTGGCTGAAAGCAGCACGAGGACAGAGCGAGAATTCCAGGGAGACTCGGGGCTGAAAGCAGGACGAGGACAGAGTGAGAGTTGCTTGGAGATTCGGGGCTGAAAGTGGCACGAGGACAGAGCGAGAGATCCAGAGAGAGTCGTGGCTGAAAGCAGGGCGAGGACAGACTAAGAGTTCCATGGAGACTCGGGGCTGAAAGTGGCGAGAGGTCAGAGTGAGAGTTGCTTGGAGACCCTCGGGTGAAAGTGGCACGAGGACAGAGCGAGAGTTCCAGGGAGAGTCAGGGCTGAAAGCGGTGCGAGGACAGAGTGAGAGTTCTGGAGAGACTCGGGGTTGAAAGCAGCGCAAGTACAGAGCGAGAATTCAAGGGTGACTCGGGGCTGAAAGCGGCACGAGGGCAGAGTGAGAGTTCCAGGTAGACTTGGGACTGAAAGCGGCAAAGGGAGAGAGCGAGAATTCCAGGGTGACTCGGGGCTGAAAGCGGCAAAATGACAGAGCGAGAGTTACAGAGAGACTCGGTGCTAAATGCGGTGCAAGGACAGAGCGAGAGTTCCCTGGTGAATCGGGGCTGAAAGCGGATCAAGGACAGAGCAAGAGTTCCAGGGAGACTCGGGGCTGAAAGTGGGGCGAGGACAGAGTGAGAGTTCCAGGGAGACTCCGGGCTCAAAGCGGCTGGAGGACAGAGCGAGAGTTCTGGGGGGTGTTGAAGCTGAAAGCGGCGCGAAGTCAGAGTGAGAGTTCCAGGTAGACTTGGGGCTGAATATGGCACAAGGACAGAGCGAGAGTTCCAGGGAGACTCGGGGCTGAAAGCGGCACGAGTAGAGAATGAGAGTTCCAGGAAGACTGGGGGCTGAAAGCGGCGCGAAGACAGAGCAAGAGTTCGAGGGAGACTCGGGGCTGAAAGCGGCACGAGGACAGAGCGAGAGTTCTGGAGAGACTCGAGGTTGAAGTCGGACGAGGACAGAGCGAGAGTTCCAGGGAGAGTCGAGGCTGAAAGTGGCGAGAGGACAGAACGAGAGTTCCAGGGAGACTTGGAGTTGAAATTGGCGCGAGGACAGAGCGAGAGTTCTGGGGGGAGTTGAGGCTGAAAGCGGCGCGAGGAGAGAGCGAGAGTTCCAGGGAGAGTCGGGGCTGAAAGCAGGGCGAGGACAGACTGAGAGTTCCAGGGAGACTCGGGGCTGAAAGCGGCACAGGGAGAGAGCGAGAGTTCCAGGGTGACTCGGCCCTGAAAGCGGCACAAGGACAGAGCGAGAGTTCTGGAGAGACTCGGGGTTGAAAGCAGCGCAAGGACAGAGTGAGAATTCCAGGGTGTCTCAGGGCTGAAAGCGGCACGAGGACAGAGTGAGAGTTCCAGGGAGACTCGGGGCTGAAAGCGGCACAGGGAGAGAGCGAGAGTTCCAGGGTGACTCGGCCCTGAAAGCTGCACAAGGACAGAGCGAGAGTTCTGGAGAGACTCGGGGTTGAAAGCAGCGCAAGGACAGAGTGAGAATTCCAGGGTGTCTCAGGGCTGAAAGCGGCACGAGGACAGAGTGAGAGTTCCAGGGAGAGTCGGGGCTGAAAGCAGGGCGAGGCCAGACTGAGAGTTCCAGGGAGACTCGGGGCTAAAAGCGGCACAGGGAGAGAGCGAGAATTCCAGTGTGACTCGGGGCTGAAAACGGCCCAAGGACAGAACGAGAGTTACAGGGAGACTCGGGGCTGAAAGCGGCGCGAGCACAGAGTGAGAGTTCTGGAAAGACTCAGTGTTGAAAGCAGCGCAAGGACAGAGCGAGAATTCCAGGGTGACTCGGGGCTGAAAGCGGCACGAGGACAGAGTGAGAGTTCCCGGGTGAATAGGGGCTGAATGCGGCGCAAGGACAGAGTGAGTGTTCCAGGGAGACTTGGGGCTGAATGTGGCACGAGGACAGAGCGAGAGTTCCAGGGAGACTCGGGGCTGAAAGCGGCGCAGGGAGAGAGCGATAATTCCAGGGTGACTGGTGGCTGAAAGCGGCACGAGGACAGAGTGAGAGTTCTGGAGAGACCCGAGGTTGAAGGCGGACGAGGACAGAGCGAGAGTTCCAGGGAGAGTCGAGGCTGAAAGTGGCGAGAGGACAGAACGAGAGTCCCAGGGAGACCCGGGGTTGAAATTGGCGCGAGGACAGAGCGAGAGTTCTGGGGGGAGTTGAAGCTGAAAGCGGCACGAGGAGAGAGCGAGAGTTTCAGGGAGACGTGGGGCTGAAAGTAGCTCGAGGACAAAGAGAGAGTTCCAGGGAGACTCGGGGCTGAAAGTAGCTCAAGGACAGAGCGAGAGTTCCAGGGAGACTCAGTGCTGAAAGGAGTGCGAGTACCGAGTGAGAGGTCCAGGGAGACTCGGGGCTGAAAGCAGTGCGACGGCAGAATGAGAGTTCTGGAGAAACTCGGGGCTGAAATTGGCGCAAGGACAAAGCGAGAGTTCCAGGGAGACTCGGGGTTGAAGGCGGCACGAGGACTGAGTGAGATTTCCAGGGAGACTCGGGGCTGAAAGCGGCACAAGGACAGAGTGAGATTTCCAGGGAGACTAGGGGCTGAAAGCGGCGCGAGGACAGAGCAAGAGTTCCAGGGAGACTCGGGGCTGAAAATAGCACGAGGACAGAGCGAGTGTTCTGCATTGATTCGGGGCAGAAAGTGGCACAAGGACAGAGCGAGATATCCAGGGAGACTCGGGGCTGAAAGTGGCATGAGGTAAGAGCGAGAGTTCCAGGGAGACTCGGGGCTGAAAGCTTCTCGAGGACAGAGTGGGAGTTCTCCGGAGACTCGGGGTTGAATGCGGCGTGGGGAGAGAGTGAGAATTCCAGCGAGACTCGGGGCTGAAAGCGGCACGACGACAGAGTGAGAGTTCTGGAGAGAATCGGGGCTGAAAGCAGCACGAGGACAGACCGAGAGGTCCAGGGAGACTCGGGGTTGAAGGCGGCACAAGGACAGAGTGAGAGTTCCAGGGAGAGTCGGGGCTGAAAGTGGCGAGAGGACAGAGTGAGAGTTCCAGGGAGACTTGGGGCTGAAAGCGGCACAAAGACAGAGTGAGTGTTCTCGAGAGACTTAGGGCTGAAAGTGACATGAGGACAGAGTGAGAGTCCCAGGGATACTAGGGGCTGAAAGCGGCACGAGGACAGAGCAAGAGGTTCAGGGAGACTTGGGGCTGAAAGTGGCACGAGGTCAGATTGAGAGTTACAGGGAGACTCGTGGCTGAAATCGGCTCGAGGACAGAGCAGGAGTTGAAGGTGAAAGCGAAGCTAGAAAAGAGCAAGAGTCCCATAGAGACTCGGGGCTCAAAGCGGCTCGAGGACAGAGCCGGAGTTCCAGGGAGACTCGGGGCTGAAAGTGGGGCAATTACAGAGTGAGAGTTCCAGGGAGACTCCGGGCTCAAAGCAGATTGAGGACAGAGCCGGAGTTCTAGGGGGTGTTGAAGCTGAAAGTGGCACGAGGACAGAGTGAGAGTTCCAGGGAGACTTGGGGCTGAATGTGGCACGAGGACAGAATGAGAGTTCCAGGAAGACTCGGGGCTGAAAGCGGCACGAGGACAGAGCGAGAGTTCCAGGGAGACTCTGGGCTGAAAGCAGCACAGGGAGAGAGCGAGAATTCCAGGGTGACTCGGGGCTGAAAGCGGCAAAATGACAGAGCGAGAGTTACAGAGAGACTCGGTGCTAAATGCGGTGCAAGGACAGAGCGAGAGTTCCCTGGTGAATCGGGGCTGAAAGCGGATCAAGGACAGAGCAAGAGTTCCAGGGAGACTCGGGGCTGAAAGTGGGGCGAGGACAGAGTGAGAGTTCCAGGGAGACTCCGGGCTCAAAGCGGCTGGAGGACAGAGCGAGAGTTCTGGGGGGTGTTGAAGCTGAAAGCGGCGCGAAGTCAGAGTGAGAGTTCCAGGTAGACTTGGGGCTGAATATGGCACAAGGACAGAGCGAGAGTTCCAGGGAGACTCGGGGCTGAAAGCGGCACGAGTAGAGAATGAGAGTTCCAGGAAGACTGGGGGCTGAAAGCGGCGCGAAGACAGAGCAAGAGTTCGAGGGAGACTCGGGGCTGAAAGCGGCACGAGGACAGAGCGAGAGTTCTGGAGAGACTCGAGGTTGAAGTCGGACGAGGACAGAGCGAGAGTTCCAGGGAGAGTCGAGGCTGAAAGTGGCGAGAGGACAGAACGAGAGTTCCAGGGAGACTTGGAGTTGAAATTGGCGCGAGGACAGAGCGAGAGTTCTGGGGGGAGTTGAGGCTGAAAGCGGCGCGAGGAGAGAGCGAGAGTTCCAGGGAGAGTCGGGGCTGAAAGCAGGGCGAGGACAGACTGAGAGTTCCAGGGAGACTCGGGGCTGAAAGCGGCACAGGGAGAGAGCGAGAGTTCCAGGGTGACTCGGCCCTGAAAGCGGCACAAGGACAGAGCGAGAGTTCTGGAGAGACTCGGGGTTGAAAGCAGCGCAAGGACAGAGTGAGAATTCCAGGGTGTCTCAGGGCTGAAAGCGGCACGAGGACAGAGTGAGAGTTCCAGGGAGACTCGGGGCTGAAAGCGGCACAGGGAGAGAGCGAGAGTTCCAGGGTGACTCGGCCCTGAAAGCGGCACAAGGACAGAGCGAGAGTTCTGGAGAGACTCGGGGTTGAAAGCAGCGCAAGGACAGAGTGAGAATTCCAGGGTGTCTCAGGGCTGAAAGCGGCACGAGGACAGAGTGAGAGTTCCAGGGAGAGTCGGGGCTGAAAGCAGGGCGAGGCCAGACTGAGAGTTCCAGGGAGACTCGGGGCTAAAAGCGGCACAGGGAGAGAGCGAGAATTCCAGTGTGACTCGGGGCTGAAAACGGCCCAAGGACAGAACGAGAGTTACAGGGAGACTCGGGGCTGAAAGCGGCGCGAGCACAGAGTGAGAGTTCTGGAAAGACTCAGTGTTGAAAGCAGCGCAAGGACAGAGCGAGAATTCCAGGGTGACTCGGGGCTGAAAGCGGCACGAGGACAGAGTGAGAGTTCCCGGGTGAATAGGGGCTGAATGCGGCGCAAGGACAGAGTGAGTGTTCCAGGGAGACTTGGGGCTGAATGTGGCACGAGGACAGAGCGAGAGTTCCAGGGAGACTCGGGGCTGAAAGCGGCGCAGGGAGAGAGCGATAATTCCAGGGTGACTGGTGGCTGAAAGCGGCACGAGGACAGAGTGAGAGTTCTGGAGAGACCCGAGGTTGAAGGCGGACGAGGACAGAGCGAGAGTTCCAGGGAGAGTCGAGGCTGAAAGTGGCGAGAGGACAGAACGAGAGTCCCAGGGAGACCCGGGGTTGAAATTGGCGCGAGGACAGAGCGAGAGTTCTGGGGGGAGTTGAAGCTGAAAGCGGCACGAGGAGAGAGCGAGAGTTTCAGGGAGACGTGGGGCTGAAAGTAGCTCGAGGACAAAGAGAGAGTTCCAGGGAGACTCGGGGCTGAAAGTAGCTCAAGGACAGAGCGAGAGTTCCAGGGAGACTCAGTGCTGAAAGGAGTGCGAGTACCGAGTGAGAGGTCCAGGGAGACTCGGGGCTGAAAGCAGTGCGACGGCAGAATGAGAGTTCTGGAGAAACTCGGGGCTGAAATTGGCGCAAGGACAAAGCGAGAGTTCCAGGGAGACTCGGGGTTGAAGGCGGCACGAGGACTGAGTGAGATTTCCAGGGAGACTCGGGGCTGAAAGCGGCACAAGGACAGAGTGAGATTTCCAGGGAGACTAGGGGCTGAAAGCGGCGCGAGGACAGAGCAAGAGTTCCAGGGAGACTCGGGGCTGAAAATAGCACGAGGACAGAGCGAGTGTTCTGCATTGATTCGGGGCAGAAAGTGGCACAAGGACAGAGCGAGATATCCAGGGAGACTCGGGGCTGAAAGTGGCATGAGGTAAGAGCGAGAGTTCCAGGGAGACTCGGGGCTGAAAGCTTCTCGAGGACAGAGTGGGAGTTCTCCGGAGACTCGGGGTTGAATGCGGCGTGGGGAGAGAGTGAGAATTCCAGCGAGACTCGGGGCTGAAAGCGGCACGACGACAGAGTGAGAGTTCTGGAGAGAATCGGGGCTGAAAGCAGCATGAGGACAGACCGAGAGGTCCAGGGAGACTCGGGGTTGAAGGCGGCACAAGGACAGAGTGAGAGTTCCAGGGAGAGTCGGGGCTGAAAGTGGCGAGAGGACAGAGTGAGAGTTCCAGGGAGACTTGGGGCTGAAAGCGGCACAAAGACAGAGTGAGTGTTCTCGAGAGACTTAGGGCTGAAAGTGACATGAGGACAGAGTGAGAGTCCCAGGGATACTAGGGGCTGAAAGCGGCACGAGGACAGAGCAAGAGGTTCAGGGAGACTTGGGGCTGAAAGTGGCACGAGGTCAGATTGAGAGTTACAGGGAGACTCGTGGCTGAAATCGGCTCGAGGACAGAGCAGGAGTTGAAGGTGAAAGCGAAGCTAGAAAAGAGCAAGAGTCCCATAGAGACTCGGGGCTCAAAGCGGCTCGAGGACAGAGCCGGAGTTCCAGGGAGACTCGGGGCTGAAAGTGGGGCAATTACAGAGTGAGAGTTCCAGGGAGACTCCGGGCTCAAAGCAGATTGAGGACAGAGCCGGAGTTCTAGGGGGTGTTGAAGCTGAAAGTGGCACGAGGACAGAGTGAGAGTTCCAGGGAGACTTGGGGCTGAATGTGGCACGAGGACAGAATGAGAGTTCCAGGAAGACTCGGGGCTGAAAGCGGCACGAGGACAGAGCGAGAGTTCCAGGGAGACTCTGGGCTGAAAGCAGCACAGGGAGAGAGCGAGAATTCCAGGGTGACTCGTGGCTGAAAGCAGCAAGAGGACAGAGCGAGAATTCCAGGGAGACTCGGGGCTGAAAGCAGGACGAGGACAGAGTGAGAGTTGCTTGGAGATTCGGGGCTGAAAGTGGAACGAGGACAGAGCGAGAGATCCAGGGAGAGTCGGGGCTGAAAGCAGGGCGAGGACAGACTAAGAGTTCCATGGAGAATCGGGGCTGAAATTGGCGAGAGGTCAGAGTGAGAGTTGCTTGGAGACCCTCGGGTGAAAGTGGCACGAGGACAGAGCGAGAGTTCCAGGGAGAGTCAGGGCTGAAAGCGGTGCGAGGACAGAGTGAGTGTTCTCGAGAGACCTGGGGCTGAAAGTTGCAGGAGGACAAAGTGAGAGTTCCGGGGAGACTCGGAGCTGAAAGTGGCACGAGGACAGAGTGAGAGTTCCATGGAGACTCGGGGCTGAAAGCGGAACGAGGACAGAGTGAGAGTTCCAGGGAGACTCGGGGCTGAAAGCAGGACGAGGACAGAGTGAGAGTTGCTTGGAGATTCGGGGCTGAAAGTGGAACGAGGACAGAGCGAGAGATCCAGGGAGAGTCGGGGCTGAAAGCAGGGCGAGGACAGACTAAGAGTTCCATGGAGACTCGGGGCTGAAAGTGGCGAGAGGTCAGAGTGAGAGTTGCTTGGAGACCCTCGGGTGAAAGTGGCAGGAGGACAGAGTGAGAGTTCCAGGGAGAGTGAGGGCTGAAAGCGGTGCGAGGACAGAGTGAGTGTTCTCGAGAGACTTGGGGCTGAAAGATGCATGAGGACAAAGTGAGAGTTCCGGGGAGACTCGGAGCTGAAAGCGGAACGAGGACAGAGTGAGAGTTCCAGGGAGACTCGGGGCTGAAAGCGGAACGAGGACAGAGTGAGAGTTCCAGGGAGACTCGGAGCTGAAAGTGGCACGAGGACAGAGCAAGAGGTCCAGGGAGACTCGGGTCTTAAAGTGGGGCGAGGACAGAGTGAGACTTCCAGGGAGACTCCGGGCTCAAAGCGGCAGGAAGACAGAGCGAGAGTTCCAGGGAGACTCGGGGTTGAACGCGGCGCAGGGAGAGAGCGAGAATTCCAGGGTGACTCGTGGCTGAAAGCGGCACGAGGACAGAGCGAGAATTCCAGGGAGACTCAGGGCTGAAAGCGGCACGAGGACAGATTGAGCGTTCTGGAGAGACTCGAGGTTTTAGGCGGCACGAGGAGAGAGCGAGAGTTCCAGGGAGACGTGGGGCTGAAAGGAGCGCGAGTACCAAGTGAGAGATCCAGGGAGACTCGGGGCTGAAAGCAGTGCGACGACAGAATGAGAGTTCAGGAGGAACTCGGGGCTGAAATTGGCGCAAGGACAGAGCGAGAGTTCCAGGGAGACTCGGGGTTGAAGGCGGCACGAGGACTGAGTGAGATTTCCAGGGAGACTCGGGGCTGAAAGCGGCACAAGGACAGAGTGAGATTTCCAGGGAGACTAGGGGCTGAAAGCGGCGCGAGGACAGAGCAAGAGTTCCAGGGAGACTCGAGGCTGAAAATAGCACGAGGACAGAGCGAGTGTTCTGCATTGATTCGGGGCAGAAAGTGGCACAAGGACAGAGTGAGATATCCAGGGAGACTCAGGGCTGAAAATGGCATGAGGTAAGAGCAAGAGTTCCAGGGAGACTCGGGGCTGAAAGCTTCTCGAGGACAGAGTGAGAGTTCTCGGGAGAGTCGGGGCTGAAAGTGGCGAGAGGACAGAGTGAGAGTTCCAGGGAGACTCGGGGCTGAAAGCGGCACAAAGACAGAGTGAGTGTTCTCGAGAGACTTGGGGCTGAAAGTGACATGAGGACAGAGTGAGAGTCCCAGGGATACTAGGGGCTGAAAGCGGCAGGAGGACAGAGCGAGAGGTCCAGGGAGACTTGGGGCTGAAAGTGGCACGAGGTCAGAGTGAGAGTTACAGGGAGACTCGGGGCTGAAAGCGGCACAAAGACAGAGTGAGTGTTCTCGAGAGACTTGGGGCTGAAAGTGGCACGAGGACAGAGCAAGAGGTCCAGGGAGACTCGGGTCTTAAAGTGGGGCCAGGACAGAGTAAGACTTCCAGGGAGACTCCGGGCTCAAAGCGGCAGGAAGACAGAGCGAGAGTTCCAGGGAGACTCGGGGTTGAACGCGGCGCAGGGAGAGAGCGAGAATTCCAGGGTGACTCGTGGCTGAAAGCGGCACGAGGACAGATTGAGCGTTCTGGAGAGACTCGAGGTTGAAGGCGGACGAGGACAGAGCGAGAGTTCCAGGGAGAGTCGAGGCTGAAAGTGACGAGAGGACAGAACGAGAGTCCCAGGAAGACCCGGGGATGAAATTGGCGCGAGGAAAAAGCGAGAGTTCTGGGGGGAGTTGAAGGTGAAAGCGGCGCGAGGAGAGAGTGAGAGTTCCAGTGAGACGCGGGGCTGAAAGTGGCATGAGGTAAGAGCGAGAGTTCCAGGGAGACTCGGGGCTGAAAGCTGCTCGAGGACAGAGCGAGAGTTCTCGGGAGACTCGGGGCTGAATGCGGCATGGGGAGAGAGTGAGAATTCCAGGGAGACTCGGGGCTGAAAGCGGCACGACGACAGAGTGAGAGTTCTGGTGAGACTCGGGGCTGAAAGCAGCATGAGGACAGAGCAAGAGTTCCAGGGAGTTTCGGGGCTGAAAGTGGCGAGAGGACAGAGTGAGAGTTGCTTGGAGACTCGGGGCTGAAAGTGGCACGAGGACAGAGCGAGAGTTCCAGGGAGACTTGGGGCTGAAAGTGGGGCGAGGACAGAGTGAGAGTTACAGGGAGACCCGGGGCTGAAAGCGGCTCGAGGACAGTACGGGAGTTGAAGGTGAAAGCGGCGCTAGAAAAGAGCGAGAGTTCCATAGAGACTCGGGGCTCAAAGTGGCTCGAGGACAAAGCGGGAGTTCCAGGGAGACTCGGGGCTGAAAGCGGCACAAAGATAGAGTGAGTGTTCTCGAGAGACTTGGGGCTGAAAGTTGCATGAGGACAAAGTGAGAGTTCCGGGGAGACTCGGAGCTGAAAGTGGCACGAGGACAGAGTGAGCGTTCCATGGAGACTCAGGGCTGAAATCGGAACGAGGACAGAGTGAGAGTTCCAGGGAGACTCGGGGCTGAATGCAGGACGAGGACAGAGTGAGAGTTGCTTGGAGACCCTGGGTGAAAGTGGCACGAGGACACAGCGAGAGTTCCAGAGAGAGTCGGGGCTGAAAGCAGGGCGAGGACAGACTGAGAGTTCCAGGGAGACTCAGAGCTGAAAGCAGCACAGGGAGAGATCGAGAATTCCAGTGTGACTCGGCGCTGAAAGCGGCACAAGGACAGAGCGAGAGTTACAGGGAGACTCGGGTCTGAAAGCGGCACAGGGAGAGAGTGAGAGTTACAGGGAGACTCGGGGCTGAAAGCGGCGAGAGGTCAGAGTGAGAGTTGCTTGGAGACCCTGGGGTGAAAGTGGCACGAGGACTCAGCGAGAGTTCCAGGGAGAGTCGGGGCTGAAAGCAGGGCGAGGACAGACTGAGAGTTCCAGGGAGACTCGGAGCTGAAAGCAGCACAGGGAGAGATCGAGAATTCCAGTGTGATTCGGCGCTGAAAGCGGCACAAGGACAGAGCGAGAGTTACAGGGAGACTCGGGGCTGAAAGCGGCGCAAGGACAGAGCGAGAATTCCAGGGTGACTCGGGGCTGAAAGCAGCACGATGACAGAGCGAGAGTTACAGGGAGACTCGGGGCTGAAAGCGGCGCGAGGACAGAGCGAGAATTCCAGGGAGACTCAGGGCTGAAAGCGGCACGAGGATAGATTGAGCGTTCTGGAGAGACTCGAGGTTGAAGGCGGCACGAGGAGAGAGCGAGAGTTCCAGGGAGACGTGGGGCTGAAAGTAGCTCGAGGACAAAGAGAGAGTTCCAGGGAGACTCGGGGCAGAAAGTAGCTCAAGGACAGAGCGAGAGTTCCAGGGAGACTCAGGGCTGAAAGGAGCGCGAGTACCGAGTGAGAGGTCCAGGGAGACTCGGGGCTGAAAGCAGTGCGGCGACAGAATGAGAGTTCTGGAGAAACTCGGGGCTGAAATTGGCGCAAGGACAAAGCGAGAGTTCCAGGGAGACTCGGGGTTGAAGGCGGCACGAGGACTGAGTGAGATTTCCAGGGAGACTCGGGGCTGAAAGCGGCACAAGGACAGAGTGAGATTTCCAGGGAGACTAGGGGCTGAAAGCGGGGCGAGGACAGAGCAAGAGTTCCAGGGAGACTCGGGGCTGAAAATAGCACGAGGACAGAGGAAGTGTTCTGCACTGATTCGGGGCAGAAAGTGGCACAAGGACAGAGCGAGATATCCAGGGAGACTCGAGGCTGAAAGTGGCATGAGGTAAGAGCGAGAGTTCCAGGGAGACTCGGGGCTGAAAGCTTCTCGAGGACAGAGTGAGAGTTCTCGGGAGAGTCGGGGCTGAAAGTGGAGAGAGGACAGAGTGAGAGTTCCAGGGAGACTCGGGGCTGAAAGCGGCACAAAGACAGAGTGAGTGTTCTCGAGAGACTTGGGGCTGAAAGTGACATGAGGACAGAGTGAGAGTCCCAGGGATACTAGGGGCTGAAAGCGGCACGAGGACAGAGCGAGAGGTGCAGGGAGACTTGGGGCTGAAAGTGGCACGAGGTCAGAGTGAGAGTTACAGGGAGACTCGGGGCTGAAAGCGGCTCGAGGACAGAGCCGGATTTGAAGGTGAAAGCGGCCCTAGAAAAGAGCGAGAGTCCCATAGAGACACGGGGCTCAAAGCGGCTCGAGGACAGAGCGGGCGTTCCAGGGAGACTCGGGGCTGAAAGCGGCACAAAGACAGAGTGAGTGTTCTCGAGAGACTTGGGGCTGAAAGTTGCATGAGGACAGAGTGAGAGTTCCGGGGAGACTCGGAGCTGAAAGTGGCACGAGGACAGAGCGAGAGTTCCATGGAGACTCGGGGCTGAAAGCGGAACGAGGACAGAGTGAGAGTTCCAGGGAGACTCGGGGCTGAATGCAGGACGAGGACAGAGTGAGAGTTGCTTGGAGACTCGGGGCTGAAAGCGGCACAGGGAGAAAGCGAGAGTTCGAGGGTGACTCGGCCCTGAAAGCGGCACAAGGACAGAGTGAGAGTTCTGGAGAGACTCGGGGTTGAAAGCAGCGCAAGGACAGAGCGAGAATTCCAGGGTGTCTCAGGGCTGAAAGCGGCACGAGGACAGAGTGAGAGTTCCATGGAGAGTCGGGGCTGAAAGCAGGGCGAGGCCAGACTGAGAGTTCCAGGGAGACTCGGGGCTGAATGCAGGATGAGGACAGAGTGAGAGTTGCTTGGAGACTCGGGGCTGAATGTGGCACGAGGACAGAGTGAGAGTTCCAGGGAGACTCGGGTCTGAAAGCTGCACAGGGAGAGAGTGAGAGTTACAGGGAGACTCGGGGCTGAAAGCGGCGAGAGGTCAGAGTGAGAGTTGCTTGGAGACCCTGGGGTGAAAGTGGCACGAGGACTCAGCGAAGTTCCAGGGAGAGTCGGGGCTGAAAGCAGGGCTAGGACAGACTAAGAGTTCCAGGGAGATTCGGAGCTGAAAGCAGCACAGGGAGAGATCGAGAATTCCAGTGTGATTCGGCGCTGAAAGCGGCACAAGGACAGAGCGAGAGTTACAGGGAGACTCGGGGCTGAAAGCGGCGCAAGTACAGAGCGAGAATTCCAGGGTGACTCGGGGCTGAAAGGAGCGCGAGTACCGAGTGAGAGGTCCAGGGAGACTCGGGGCTGAAAGCAGTGCGACGACAGAATGAGAGTTCTGGAGAAACTCCGGGCTGAAATTGGCGCAAGGACAAAGCGAGAGTTCCAGGGAGAATCGGGGTTGAAGGCGGCACGAGGACTGAGTGAG
This sequence comes from Carcharodon carcharias, assembly GCF_017639515.1. NCBI lineage: Eukaryota > Metazoa > Chordata > Chondrichthyes > Lamniformes > Lamnidae > Carcharodon > Carcharodon carcharias. The sequence continues at coordinate 92,582,014 of NC_054472.1, read as the reverse complement.
ATTTCCAGGGAGACTCGGGGCTGAAAGCGGCACAAGGACAGAGTGAGATTTCCAGGGAGACTAGGGGCTGAAAGTGGGGCGAGGACAGAGCAAGAGTTCCAGGGAGACTCGGGGCTGAAAATAGCACGAGGACAGAGCGAGTGTTCTGCACTGATTCGGGGCAGAAAGTGGCACAAGGACAGAGCGAAATATCCAGGGAGACTCGAGGCTGAAAGTGGCATGTGTTAAGAGCGAGAGTTCCAGGGAGACTCGGGGCTGAAAGCTTCTCGAGGACAGAGTGAGAGTTCTCGGGAGAGTCGGGGCTGAAAGTGGCGAGAGGACAGAGTGAGAGTTCCAGGGAGACTCGGGGCTGAAAGCGGCACAAAGACAGAGTGAGTGTTCTCGAGAGACTTGGGGCTGAAAGTGACATGAGGACAGAGTGAGAGTCCCAGGGATACTAGGGGCTGAAAGCGGCACGAGGACAGATCGAGAGGTCCAGGGAGACTTGGGGCTGAAAGTGGCACGAGGTCAGAGTGAGAGTTACAGGGAGACTCGGGGCTGAAAGCGGCTCGAGGACAGAGCCGGAGTTGAAGGTGAAAGCGGCCCTAGAAAAGAGCGAGAGTCCCATGGAGACACGGGGCTGAAAGCGGCTCGAGGACAGAGCGGGAGTTCCAGGGAGACTCGGGGCTGAAAGCGGCACAAAGACAGAGTGAGTGTTCTCGAGAGACTTGGGGCTGAAAGTAGCTCAAGGACAGAGCGAGAGTTCCGGGGAGACTCAGGGCTGAAAGGAGCGCGAGGACCGAGTGAGAGGTCCAGGGAGACTAGGGGCTGAAAGCAGTGCAACGACAGAATGAGAGTTCTGGAGAGACTCGGGGCTGAAAGCGGCACAAGGACACAGTGAGATTTCCAGGGAGACAAGGGGCTGAAAGCGGGGCGAGGACAGAGCCGGAGTTGAAGGTGAAAGCGACCCTATAAAAGAGCGAGAATCCCATAGAGACACGGGGCTCAAAGCGGCTCGAGGACAGAGCGGGAGTTCCAGGGAGACTCGGGGCTGAAAGCGGCACAAAGACAGAGTGAGTGTTCTCGAGAGACTTGGGGCTGAAAGTTGCATGAGGACAGAGTGAGAGTTCCGTGGAGACTCGGAGCTGAAAGTGGCACGAGGACAGAGTGAGAGTTCCATGGAGACTCGGGGCTGAAAGCGGAACGAGGACAGAGTGAGAGTTCCAGGGAGACTCGGGGCTGAATGCAGGACGAGGACAGAGTGAGAGTTGCTTGGAGACTCGGGGCTGAAAGTGGCACAGGGAGAGAGCGAGAGTTCCAGGGTGACTCCGCCCTGAAAGCGGCACAAGAACAGAGCGAGAGTTTTGGAGAGACTCGGGGTTGAAAGCAGCGCAAGGACAGAGCGAGAATTCCAGGGTGTCTCAGGCCTGAAAGCGGCACGAGGACAGAGTGAGATTTCCATGGAGAGTCGGGGCTGAAAGCAGGGCGAGGCCAGACTGAGAGTTCCAGGGACACTCGGGACTGAATGCAGGACGAGGACAGAGTGAGAGTTGCTTGGAGACTCGGGGCTGAAAGTGGCACGAGGACAGAGTGAGAGTTCCAGGGAGACTCGGGTCTGAAAGCGGCACAGGGAGAGAGTGAGAGTTACAGGGAGACTCGGGGCTGAAAGCGGCGAGAGGTCAGAGTGAGAGTTGCTTGGAGACCCTGGGGTGAAAGTGGCACGAGGACTCAGCGAGAGTTCCAGGGAGAGTCGGGGCTGAAAGCAGGGCGAGGACAGACTGAGAGTTCCAGGGAGACTCGGAGCTGAAAGCAGCACAGGGAGAGATCGAAAATTCCAGTGTGATTCGGCGCTGAAAGCGGCACAAGGACAGAGCGAGAGTTACAGGGAGACTCGGGGCTGAAAGCGGCGCAAGGACAGAGCGAGAATTCCAGGGTGACTCGGGGCTGAAAGCAGCAAGATGACAGTGCGAGAGTTACAGGGAGATCCGGGGCTGAAAGCGGCGCGAGGACAGAGTGAGAGTTCCAGGGAGACTCGGGGCTGAAAGCGGCACGAGGACAGAGCGAGAGTTCCCGGGTGAATCGGGGCTGAAAGCCGCGCAAGGACAGAGTGAGAGTTCCAGGGAGACTCGGAGCTGAAAGTGGCACGAGGACAGAGCAAGAAGTCCAGGGAGACTCGGGTCTTAAAGTGGGGCGAGGACAGAGTGAGACTTCTAGGGAGACTCCGGGCTCAAAGCGGCAGGAGGACAGAGCGAGAGTTCCAGGGAGACTCGGGGTTGAACGTGGCGCAGGGAGAGAGCGAGAATTCCAGGGTGACCCGTGGCTGAAAGCGGCACGAGGACAGAGCGAGAATTCCAGGGAGACTCAGGGCTGAAAGCGGCACGAGGACAGATTGAGCGTTCTGGAGAGACTCGAGGTTGAAGGCGGACGAGGACAGAGCGAGAGTTCCAGGGTGAGTCGAGGCTGAAAGTGACGAGAGGACAGAACGAGAGTCCCAGGAAGACCCGGGGATGAAATTGGCGCGAGGACAAAGCGAGAGTTCTGGGGGGAGTTGAAGGTGAAAGCGGCGCGAGGAGAGAGTGAGAGTTCCAGTGAGACGCGGGGCTGAAAGTGGCATGAGGTAAGAGCGAGAGTTCCAGGGAGACTCGGGGCTGAAAGTAGCTCAAGGACAGAGCGAGAGTTCCAGGGAGACTCAGGGCTGAAAGGAGCGCGAGTACCGAGTGAGAGGTCCAGGGAGACTCTGGGCTGAAAGCACTGCGACGACAGAATGAGAGTTCTGGAGAAACTCGGGGCTGAAATTGGCGCAAGGACAAAGCGAGAGTTCCAGGGAGACTCGGGGTTGAAGGCGGCACGAGGACTGAGTGAGATTTCCAGGGAGACTCAGGGCTGAAAGCGGCACAAGGACAGAGTGAGATTTCCAGGGAGACTAGGGGCTGAAAGCGGGGCGAGGACAGAGCAAGAGTTCCAGGGAGACTCGGGGCTGAAAGCTTCTCGAGGACAGAGTGAGAGTTCTCGGGAGAGTCGGGGCTGAAAGTGGCGAGAGGACAGAATGAGAGTTCCAGGGAGACTCGGGGCTGAAAGCGGCACAAAGACAGAGTGAGTGTTCTCGAGAGACTTGGGGCTGAAAATGACATGAGGACAGAGTGAGAGTCCCAGGGATACTAGGGGCTGAAAGCGGCACGAGGACAGATCGAGAGGTCCAGGGAGACTTGGGGCTGAAAGTGGCACGAGGTCAGAGTGAGAGTTACAGGGAGACTCGGGGCTGAAAGCGGCTCGAGGACAGAGCCGGAGTTGAAGTTGAAAGCGGCGCTAGAAAAGAGCGAGAGTCCCATAGAGACACGGGGCTGAAAGCGGCTCGAGGACAGAGCGGGAGTTCCAGGGAGACTCGGGGCTGAAAGCGGTACAAAGACAGAGTGAGTGTTCTCGAGACACTTGGGGCTGAAAGTTGCATGAGGACAGAGTGAGAGTTCCGGGGAGACTCGGAGCTGAAAGTGGCACGAGGACAGAGTGAGAGTTCCATGGAGACTCGGGGCTGAAAGCCGAACGAGGACAGAGTGAGAGTTCCAGGAAGGCTCAGGGCTGAATGCAGGACGAGGACAGAGTGAGAGTTGATGGAGACTGGGGGCTGAAAGCGGCACAGGGAGAAAGCGAGAGTTCCAGGGTGACTTGGCCCTGAAAGCGGCACAAGGACAGAGTGAGAGTTCAGGAGAGACTCGGGGTTGAAAGCAGCGCAAGGACAGAGCGAGAATTCCAGGGTGTCTCAGGGCTGAAAGCGGCACGAGGACAGAGTGAGAGTTCCATGGAGAGTCGGGGCTGAAAGCAGGGCGAGGCCAGACTGAGAGTTCCAGGGAGACTCGGGGCTTAATGCAGGATGAGGACAGAGTGAGAGTTGCTTGGAGACTCGGGGCTGAAAGTGGCACGAGGACAGAGTGAGAGTTCCAGGGAGACTCGGGTCTGAAAGCTGCACAGGGAGAGAGTGAGAGTTACAGGGAGACTCGGGGCTGAAAGCGGCGAGAGGTCAGAGTGAGAGTTGCTTGGAGACCCTGGGGTGAAAGTGGCACGAGGACACAGCGAGAGTTCCAGGGAGAGTCGGGGCTGAAAGCAGGGCGAGGACAGACTGAGAGTTCCAGGGAGACTCGGAGCTGAAAGCAGCACAGGGAGAGATCGAGAATTCCAGTGTGACTCGGCGCTGAAAGCGGCACAAGGACAGAGCGAGAGTTACAGGGAGACTCGGGGCTGAAAGCGGCGCAAGGACAGAGCGAGAATTCCAGGGTGACTCGGGGCTGAAAGCAGCACGATGACAGAGCGAGAGTTACAGGGAGACCCAGGGCGGAAAGTAGCTCAAGGACAGAGCGAGAGTTCCAGGGAGACTCAGTGCTGAAAGGAGCGCGAGTACCGAGTGAGAGGTCCAGGGAGACTCGGGGCTGAAAGCAGTGCGACGACAGAATGAGAGTTCTGGAGAAACTCGGGGCTGAAATTGGTGCAAGGACAAAGCGAGAGTTCCAGGGAGACTCGGGGTTGAAGGCGGCATGAGGACTGAGTGAGATTTCCAGGGAGACTCGGGGCTGAAAATAGCACGAGGACAGAGCGAGTGTTCTGCACTGATTCGGGGCAGAAAGTGGCACAAGGACAGAGCGAGATATCCAGGGAGACTCGAGGCTGAAAGTGGCATGAGGTAAGAGCGAGAGTTCCAGGGAGACTCGGGGCTGAAAGCTTCTCGAGGACAGAGTGAGAGTTCTCGGGAGAGTCGGGGCTGAAAGTGGCGAGAGGACAGAGTGAGAGTTCCAGGGAGACTCGGGGCTGAAAGCGGCACAAAGACAGAGTGAGTGTTCTCGAGAGACTTGGGGCTGAAAGTGACATGAGGACAGAGTGAGAGTCCCAGGGATACTAGGGGCTGAAAGCGGCACAAGGACAGAGCGAGAGGTCCAGGGAGACTTGGGGCTGAAAGTGGCACGAGGTCAGAGTGAGAGTTACAGGGAGACTCGGGGCTGAAAGCGGCTCGAGGATAGAGCCGGAGTTGAAGGTGAAAGCGGCCCTAGAAAAGAGCGAGAGTCCCATAGAGACACGGGGCTCAAAGCGGCTCGAGGACAGAGCGGGAGTTCCAGGGAGACTCGGGGCTGAAAGCGGCACAAAGACAGAGTGAGTGTTCTCGAGAGACTTGGGGCTGTAAGTTGCATGAGGACAGAGTGAGAGTTCCGTGGAGACTCGGAGCTGAAAGTGGCACGAGGACAGAGTGAGAGTTCCATGGAGACTCGGGGCTGAAAGCGGAACGAGGACAGAGTGAGAGTTCCAGGGAGACTCGGGGCTGAATGCAGGACGAGGACAGAGTGAGAGTTGCTTGGAGACTCGGGGCTGAAAGCGGCACAGGGAAAGAGCGAGAGTTCCAGGGTGACTCGGCCCTGAAAGCGGCACAAGGAGAGAGCGAGAGTTCTGGAGAGACTCGGGGTTGAAAGCAGCGCAAGGACAGAGCGAGAATTCCAGGGTGTCTCAGGGCTGAAAGCGGCACGAGGACAGAGTGAGAGTTCCAGGGAGAGTCGGGGCTGAAAGCAGGGCGAGGCCAGATTGAGAGTTCCAGGGAGACTCGGGGCAGAATGCAGGACGAGGACAGAGTGAGAGTTGCTTGGAGACTCGGGGCTGAAAGTGGCACGAGGACAGAGTGAGAGTTCCAGGGAGACTCGGGTCTGAAAGCTGCACAGGGAGAGAGTGAGAGTTACAGGGAGACTCGGGGCTGAAAGCGGCGAGAGGTCAGAGTGAGAGTTGCTTGGAGACCCTGGGGTGAAAGTGGCACGAGGACTCAGCGAGAGTTCCAGGGAGAGTCGGGGCTGAAAGCAGGGCGAGGACAGACTGAGAGTTCCAGGGAGACTCGGAGCTGAAAGCAGCACAGGGAGAGATCGAGAATTCCAGTGTGATTCGGCGCTGAAAGCGGCACAAGGACAGAGCGAGAGTTACAGGGAGACTCGGGGCTGAAAGCGGCGCAAGGACAGAGCGAGAATTCCAGGATGACTCGGGGCTGAAAGCAGCACAATGACAGAGCGAGAGTTACAGGGAGATCCGGGGCTGAAAGCGGCGCGAGGACAGAGTGAGAGTTCCAGGGAGACTCGGGGCTGAAAGCGGCACGAGGACAGAGCGAGAGTTCCCGGGTGAATCGGGGCTGAAAGCCGCGCAAGGACAGAGTGAGAGTTCCAGGGAGACTCGGAGCTGAAAGTGGCACAAAGACAGAGCAAGAGGTCCAGGGAGACTCGGGTCTTAAAGTGGGGCGAGGACAGAGTGAGACTTCCAGGGAGACTCCGGGCTCAAAGCGGCAGGAGGACAGAGCGAGAGTTCCAGGGAGACTCGGGGTTGAACGCGGCGCAGGGAGAGAGCGAGAATTCCAGGGTGACTCGTGGCTGAAAACGGCACGAGCACAGAGCGAGAATTCCAGGGAGACTCAGTGCTGAAAGCGGCACGAGGACAGATTGAGCGTTCTGGAGAGACTCGAGGTTGAAGGCGGACGAGGACAGAGCGAGAGTTCCAGGGAGAGTCGAGGCTGAAAGTGACGAGAGGACAGAACGAGAGTCCCAGGAAGACCCGGGGATGAAATTGGCGCGAGGACAAAGCGAGAGTTCTGGGGGGAGTTGAAGGTGAAAGCGGCGCGAGGAGAGAGTGAGAGTTCCAGGGAGACCCGGGGCTGAAAGTAGCTCGAGGACAGAGAGAGAGTTCCAGGGAGACTCGGGGCTGAAAGTAGCTCAAGGACAGAGCGAGAGTTCCAGGGAGACTCAGGGCTGAAAGGAGCGCGAGGACCGAGTGAGAGGTCCAGGGAGACTCGGGGCTGAAAGCAGTGCTACGACAGAATGAGAGTTCTGGAGAGACTCGGGGCTGAAATTGGTGCAAGGACAGAGCGAGAGTTCCAGGGAGACTCGGGGTTGAAGCCGGCACAAGGACAGAGTGAGATTTCGAGGGAGACTCGGGGCTGAATGCGGCATGAGGACAGAGTGAGATTTCCAGGGAGACTCGGGGCTGAAAGCGGCATGAGGACAGAGTGAGATTTCCAGGGAGACTCGGGGCTGAAAGTGGCACAAGGACAGAGTGAGATTTCCAGGGAGACTAGGGGCTGAAAGCGTCACGAGTGCAGATTAAGAGTTCCAGGGAGACTCGGGGCTGAAAATAGCACGAGGACAGAGCGAGTGTTCTGCATAGCTTCGGGGCAGAAAGTGGCACAAGGACAGAGCGAGAGTTCCAGGGAGACTCGGGGCTGAAAGTGGCATGAGGTAAGAGCGAGAGTTCCAGGGAGACTCGGGGCTGAAAGCTGCTCGAGGACAGAGCGAGAGTTCTCGGGAGACTCGGGGCTGAATGCGGCATGGGGACAGAGTGAGAATTCCAGGGAGACTCGGGGCTGAAAGCAGCACGACGACAGAGCAAGAGTTCCAGGGAGAGTCGGGGCTGAAATTGGCGAGAGGACAGAGTGAGAGTTGCTTGGAGACTCGGGGCTGAAAGTGGCACGCGGACAGAGCGTGAGTTCCAGGGAGACTTGGGGCTGAAAGTGGGGCGAGGACAGAGTGAGAGTTCCAGGGAGACTTGGGGCTGAAAGTGGCACGAGGACAGAGCAAGAGTTCTGGGTGGAGTTGAAGCTGAAAGCAGCGTGAGGAAAGAGCGAGAGTTCCAGGGAGACTCGGGGCTGAAAGTAGCTCGAGGACAGAGTGAGAATTCCAGGGAGACTCGGGGCTGTAAGCGGCACGACGACAGAGTGAGAGTTCTGGAGAGACTCGGGGCTGAAAGTAGCTCGAGGACAGAGTGAGAATTCCAGGGAGACTCGGGGTTGAAAGCAGCGCGAGGAGAGAGCGAGATTTCCAGGGAGACTCGAGCTGAATGCGGCAAGAGGACAGAGCGAGAGTTCCAGGGAGACTTGGGGCTGAAAGCGGCACGAGGACAGAGCGAGTGCTCCAGGGGGACTCAGGGCTGAAAGCAGGGAGGACAGAGTGGGAGTTCCATGGAGACTCGGGGCTGAAAGTGACTCGAGGACAGGGGGAGATTTCCAGGGAGACTGAGTGTTGAAGGTAGTGCGAGGACTGAGCAAGAATTCCAGGGAGACTCGGCGTTGAAAGCAGCGCGAGGAGAGAGCGAGAGTTCCAGGGATACTCGAGCTGAATGCGGCAAGAGGACAGAGCGAGAGTTCCAGGGAGACTTGGGGCTGAAAGCGGCACGAGGACAGAGCGAGAGCTCCAGGGGGACTCAGGGCTGAAAGCAGGGAGGACAGAGTGGGAGGTCCAGGGAGACTCGGGGCTGAAAGCAGCGCGAGGACAGAGCGAGAGTTCCAGGGAGACTCGGGGTTGAAAGCAGCGCGAGGAGAGAGCGAGAGTTCCAGGGAGACTCGAGCTGAATGCGGCAAGAGGACAGAGCGAGAGTTCCAGGGAGACTTGGGGCTGAAAGCGGCACAAGGACAGAGCGAGATTTCCAGGGGTACTCAGGGCTGAAAGCAGGGAGGACAGAGTGGGAGTTCCAGGGAGACTCGGGGCTGAAATTGGCGCAAGGACAGAGCAAGAGTTCCAGGGAGACTCAGGGTTGAAGGTGGCGCGAGGACTGAGCAAGAGTTCCAGGGAGACTCGGCGTTGAAAGCAGCGCGAGGAGAGAGCGAGAGTTCCAGGGAGACTCGAGCTGAATGCGGCAAGATAACAGAGCGAGAATTCCAGGCAGACTCGGGGCTGAAATTAGCGCAAGGACTGAGCAAGAGTTCCAGGGAGACTCGAGGTTGAAATTGGCGTGAGGACAGAGCGAGAGTTCTGGGGGGAGTTGAAGCTGAAAGCAGCACGAGGACAGAGCGAGGCGTCCAGGGAGACTCGGGTCTGAAGGCAGCACAAGGACAGGGTGAGAGTTCTGGAGAGACTCGGGGTTGAAGGCGGCACGACGACAGAGCGAGAGTTCCAGGGAGAGTCAGGGCTGAAAGTGGCGAGATGACAGAGTGAGAGTTGCTTGGAGACTCGGGGCTGAAAGTGGCACGAGGACAGAGCGAGAGTTCCAGGGAGACTCAGGGCTGAAAGTGGCGAGAGGTCAGAGTGAGAGTTGCTTGGAGACCCTCGGGTGAAAGTGGCACGAGGACAGAGCGAGAGTTCCAGGGAGAATCAGGGCTGAAAGCGGTGCGAGGACAGAGTGAGAGTTCTGGAGAGACTCGGGGTTGAAAGCAGCGCAAGGACAGAGCGAGAATTCCAGGGTGACTCGGGGCTGAAAGCGGATCAAGGACAGAGCAAGAGTTCCAGGGAGACTCGGGGCTGAAAGTGGGGCGAGGACAGAGTGAGAGTTCCAGGGAGACGCCGGGCTCAAAGCGGCTGGAGGACAGAGCGAGAGTTCTGGGGGGTGTTGAAGCTGAATGCGGCGCGAAGTCAGAGTGAGAGTTCCAGGTAGACTTGGGGCTGAATGTGGCACAAGGACAGAATGAGAGTTCCATGAAGACTCGGGGCTGAAATCGGCACGAGGACAGAGCGAGAGTTCCAGGGAGACTCGGGGCTGAAAGCGGCACGAGTACAGAGTGAGAGGTCCAGGGTGACTCGGGGTTGAAGGCGGCACGAGGACAGAGCGAGTGTTCTGCACTGATTCGGGGCAGAAAGTGGCACAAGGACAGAGCGAGATATCCAGGGAGACTCGAGGCTGAAAGTGGCATGAGGTAAGAGCGAGAGTTCCAGGGAGACTCGGGGCTGAAAGCTTCTCGAGGACAGAGTGAGAGTTCTCGGGAGAGTCGGGGCTGAAAGTGGCGAGAGGACAGAGTGAGAGTTCCAGGGAGACTCGGGGCTGAAAGCGGCACAAAGACAGAGTGAGTGTTCTCGAGAGACTTGGGGCTGAAAGTGACATGAGGACAGAGTGAGAGTCCCAGGGATACTAGGGGCTGAAAGCGGCACAAGGACAGAGCGAGAGGTCCAGGGAGACTTGGGGCTGAAAGTGGCACGAGGTCAGAGTGAGAGTTACAGGGAGACTCGGGGCTGAAAGCGGCTCGAGGATAGAGCCGGAGTTGAAGGTGAAAGCGGCCCTAGAAAAGAGCGAGAGTCCCATAGAGACACGGGGCTCAAAGCGGCTCGAGGACAGAGCGGGAGTTCCAGGGAGACTCGGGGCTGAAAGCGGCACAAAGACAGAGTGAGTGTTCTCGAGAGACTTGGGGCTGTAAGTTGCATGAGGACAGAGTGAGAGTTCCGTGGAGACTCGGAGCTGAAAGTGGCACGAGGACAGAGTGAGAGTTCCATGGAGACTCGGGGCTGAAAGCGGAACGAGGACAGAGTGAGAGTTCCAGGGAGACTCGGGGCTGAATGCAGGACGAGGACAGAGTGAGAGTTGCTTGGAGACTCGGGGCTGAAAGCGGCACAGGGAAAGAGCGAGAGTTCGAGGGTGACTCGGCCCTGAAAGCGGCACAAGGAGAGAGCGAGAGTTCTGGAGAGACTCGGGGTTGAAAGCAGCGCAAGGACAGAGCGAGAATTCCAGGGTGTCTCAGGGCTGAAAGCGGCACGAGGACAGAGTGAGAGTTCCAGGGAGAGTCGGGGCTGAAAGCAGGGCGAGGCCAGATTGAGAGTTCCAGGGAGACTCGGGGCAGAATGCAGGACGAGGACAGTGTGAGAGTTGCTTGGAGACTCGGGGCTGAAAGTGGCACGAGGACAGAGTGAGAGTTCCAGGGAGACTCGGGTCTGAAAGCTGCACAGGGAGAGAGTGAGAGTTACAGGGAGACTCGGGGCTGAAAGCGGCGAGAGGTCAGAGTGAGAGTTGCTTGGAGACCCTGGGGTGAAAGTGGCACGAGGACTCAGCGAGAGTTCCAGGGAGAGTCGGGGCTGAAAGCAGGGCGAGGACAGACTGAGAGTTCCAGGGAGACTCGGAGCTGAAAGCAGCACAGGGAGAGATCGAGAATTCCAGTGTGATTCGGCGCTGAAAGCGGCACAAGGACAGAGCGAGAGTTACAGGGAGACTCGGGGCTGAAAGCGGCGCAAGGACAGAGCGAGAATTCCAGGGTGACTCGGGGCTGAAAGCAGCACAATGACAGAGCGAGAGTTACAGGGAGATCCGGGGCTGAAAGCGGCGCGAGGACAGAGTGAGAGTTCCAGGGAGACTCGGGGCTGAAAGCGGCACGAGGACAGAGCGAGAGTTCCCGGGTGAATCGGGGCTGAAAGCCGCGCAAGGACAGAGTGAGAGTTCCAGGGAGACTCGGAGCTGAAAGTGGCACAAAGACAGAGCAAGAGGTCCAGGGAGACTCGGGTCTTAAAGTGGGGCGAGGACAGAGTGAGACTTCCAGGGAGACTCCGGGCTCAAAGCGGCAGGAGGACAGAGCGAGAGTTCCAGGGAGACTCGGGGTTGAACGCGGCGCAGGGAGAGAGCGAGAATTCCAGGGTGACTCGTGGCTGAAAACGGCACGAGCACAGAGCGAGAATTCCAGGGAGACTCAGGGCTGAAAGCGGCACGAGGACAGATTGAGTGTTCTGGAGAGACTCGAGGTTGAAGGCGGACGAGGACAGAGCGAGAGTTCCAGGGAGAGTCGAGGCTGAAAGTGACGAGAGGACAGAACGAGAGTCCCAGGAAGACCCGGGGATGAAATTGGCGCGAGGACAAAGCGAGAGTTCTGGGGGGAGTTGAAGGTGAAAGCGGCGCGAGGAGAGAGTGAGAGTTCCAGGGAGACCCGGGGCTGAAAGTAGCTCGAGGACAGAGAGAGAGTTCCAGGGAGACTCGGGGCTGAAAGTAGCTCAAGGACAGAGCGAGAGTTCCAGGGAGACTCAGGGCTGAAAGGAGCGCGAGGACCGAGTGAGAGGTCCAGGGAGACTCGGGGCTGAAAGCAGTGCTACGACAGAATGAGAGTTCTGGAGAGACTCGGGGCTGAAATTGGTGCAAGGACAGAGCGAGAGTTCCAGGGAGACTCGGGGTTGAAGCCGGCACAAGGACAGAGTGAGATTTCGAGGGAGACTCGGGGCTGAATGCGGCATGAGGACAGAGTGAGATTTCCAGGGAGACTCGGGGCTGAAAGCGGCATGAGGACAGAGTGAGATTTCCAGGGAGACTCGGGGCTGAAAGTGGCACAAGGACAGAGTGAGATTTCCAGGGAGACTAGGGGCTGAAAGCGGCACGAGTGCAGATTAAGAGTTCCAAGGAGACTCAGGGCTGAAAATAGCACGAGGACAGAGCTAGTGTTCTGCATAGCTTCGGGGCAGAAAGTGGCACAAGGACAGAGCGAGAGTTCCAGGGAGACTCGGGGCTGAAAGTGGCATGAGGTAAGAGCGAGAGTTCCAGGGAGACTCGGGGCTGAAAGCTGCTCGAGGACAGAGCGAGAGTTCTCGGGAGACTCGGGGCTGAATGCGGCATGGGGACAGAGTGAGAATTCCAGGGAGACTCGGGGCTGAAAGCAGCACGACGACAGAGCAAGAGTTCCAGGGAGAGTCGGGGCTGAAATTGGCGAGAGGACAGAGTGAGAGTTGCTTGGAGACTCGGGGCTGAAAGTGGCACGCGGACAGAGCGTGAGTTCCAGGGAGACTTGGGGCTGAAAGTGGGGCGAGAACAGAGTGAGAGTTCCAGGGAGACTTGGGGCTGAAAGTGGCACGAGGACAGAGCAAGAGTTCTGGGTGGAGTTGAAGCTGAAAGCAGCGTGAGGAAAGAGCGAGAGTTCCAGGGAGACTCGGGGCTGAAAGTAGCTCGAGGACAGAGTGAGAATTCCAGGGAGACTCGGGGCTGTAAGCGGCACGACGACAGAGTGAGAGTTCTGGAGAGACTCGGGGCTGAAAGTAGCTCGAGGACAGAGTGAGAATTCCAGGGAGACTTGGGGCTGAAAGCGGCACGAGGACAGAGCGAGAGCTCCAGGGGGACTCAGGGCTGAAAGCAGGGAGGACAGAGTGGGAGGTCCAGGGAGACTCGGGGCTGAAAGCAGCGCGAGGACAGAGCGAGAGTTCCAGGGAGACTCGGGGTTGAAAGCAGCGCGAGGAGAGAGCGAGAGTTCCAGGGAGACTCGAGCTGAATGCGGCAAGAGGACAGAGCGAGAGTTCCAGGGAGACTTGGGGCTGAAAGCGGCACAAGGACAGAGCGAGATTTCCAGGGGTACTCAGGGCTGAAAGCAGGGAGGACAGAGTGGGAGTTCCAGGGAGACTCGGGGCTGAAAGTGACTCGAGGACAGGGGGAGAGTTCCAGGGAGACTCGGGGCTGAAATTGGCGCAAGGACAGAGCAAGAGTTCCAGGGAGACTCAGGGTTGAAGGTGGCGCGAGGACTGAGCAAGAGTTCCAGGGAGACTCGGCGTTGAAAGCAGCGCGAGGAGAGAGCGAGAGTTCCAGGGAGACTCGAGCTGAATGCGGCAAGATAACAGAGCGAGAATTCCAGGCAGACTCGGGGCTGAAATTAGCGCAAGGACTGAGCAAGAGTTCCAGGGAGACTCGAGGTTGAAATTGGCGTGAGGACAGAGCGAGAGTTCTGGGGGGAGTTGAAGCTGAAAGCAGCACGAGGACAGAGCGAGGCGTCCAGGGAGACTCGGGTCTGAAGGCAGCACAAGGACAGGGTGAGAGTTCTGGAGAGACTCGGGGTTGAAGGCGGCACGACGACAGAGCGAGAGTTCCAGGGAGAGTCAGGGCTGAAAGTGGCGAGATGACAGAGTGAGAGTTGCTTGGAGACTCGGGGCTGAAAGTGGCACGAGGACAGAGCGAGAGTTCCAGGGAGACTCAGGGCTGAAAGTGGCGAGAGGTCAGAGTGAGAGTTGCTTGGAGACCCTCGGGTGAAAGTGGCACGAGGACAGAGCGAGAGTTCCAGGGAGAATCAGGACTGAAAGCGGTGCGAGGACAGAGTGAGAGTTCTGGAGAGACTCGGGGTTGAAAGCAGCGCAAGGACAGAGCGAGAATTCCAGGGTGACTCGGGGCTGAAAGCGGATCAAGGACAGAGCAAGAGTTCCAGGGAGACTCGGGGCTGAAAGTGGGGCGAGGACAGAGTGAGAGTTCCAGGGAGACGCCGGGCTCAAAGCGGCTGGAGGACAGAGCGAGAGTTCTGGGGGGTGTTGAAGCTGAATGCGGCGCGAAGTCAGAGTGAGAGTTCCAGGTAGACTTGGGGCTGAATGTGGCACAAGGACAGAATGAGAGTTCCATGAAGACTCGGGGCTGAAATCGGCACGAGGACAGAGCGAGAGTTCCAGGGAGACTCGGGGCTGAAAGCGGCACGAGTACAGAGTGAGAGGTCCAGGGTGACTCGGGGTTGAAGGCGGCACGAGGACAGAGCGAGAGTTCCCGGGTGAATCGGGGCTGAATGCGGCGCAAGGACAGAACGAGAGTTCCAGGGAGACTCGGAGCTGCAAGTGGCAGGAGGACAGAGCAAGAGGTCCAGGGAGACTCGGGGTTGAACGTGGCGCAGGGAGAGAGCGAGAATTCCAGGGTGACCCGTGGCTGAAAGCGGCACGAGGACAGAGCGAGAATTCCAGGGAGACTCAGGGCTGAAAGCGGCACGAGGACAGATTGAGCGTTCTGGAGAGACTCGAGGTTGAAGGCGGACGAGGACAGTGCGAGAGTTCCAGGGAGAGTCGAGGCTGAAAGTGACGAGAGGACAGAACGAGAGTCCCAGGAAGACCCGGGGATGAAATTGGCGCGAGGACAAAGCGAGAGTTCTGGGGGGAGTTGAAGGTGAAAGCGGCGGGAGGAGAGAGTGAGAGTTCAAGGGAGACGCGGGGCTGAAAGTAGCTCGAGGACAGAGAGAGAGTTCCAGGGAGACTCGGGGCTGAAAGTAGCTCAAGGACAGAGCGAGAGTTCCAGGGAGACTCAGGGCTGAAAGGAGCGCGAGGACCGAGTGAGAGGTCCAGGGAGACTCGGGGCTGAAAGCAGTGCGACGACAGAATGAGAGTTCTGGAGAGACTCAGGGCTGAAATTGGTGCAAGGACAGAGCGAGAGTTCCAGGGAGACTCGGGGTTGAAGCCGGCACAAGGACAGAGTGAGATTTCGAGGGAGACTCGGGGCTGAAAGCGGCATGAGGACAGAGTGAGATTTCCAGGGAGACTCGGGGCTGAAAGTGGCACAAGGACAGAGTGAGATTTCCAGGGAGACTAGGGGCTGAAAGCGGCACGAGTGCAGATTAAGAGTTCCAGGGAGACTCGGGGCTGAAAATAGCACGAGGACAGAGCGAGTGTTCTGCATAGCTTCGGGGCAGAAAGTGGCACAAGGACAGAGCGAGAGTTCCAGGGAGACTCGGGGCTGAAAGTGGCATGAGGTAAGAGCGAGAGTTCCAGGGAGACTCGGGGCTGAAAGCTGCTCGAGGACAGAGCGAGAGTTCTCGGGAGACTCGGGGCTGAATGCGGCATGGGGACAGAGTGAGAATTCCAGGGAGACTCGGGGCTGAAAGCAGCACGACGACAGAGCAAGAGTTCCAGGGAGAGTCGGGGCTGAAATTGGCGAGAGGACAGAGTGAGAGTTGCTTGGAGACTCGGGGCTGAAAGTGGCACGCGGACAGAGCGTGAGTTCCAGGGAGACTTGGGGCTGAAAGTGGGGCGAGAACAGAGTGAGAGTTCCAGGGAGACTTGGGGCAGAAAGTGGCACGAGGACAGAGCAAGAGTTCTGGGTGGAGTTGAAGCTGAAAGCAGCGTGAGGAAAGAGCGAGAGTTCCAGGGAGACTCGGGGCTGAAAGCTGCTCGAGGACAGAGCGAGAGTTCTCGGGAGACTCGGGGCTGAATGCGGCATGGGGACAGAGTGAGAATTCCAGGGAGACTCGGGGCTGAAAGCGGCACGACGACAGAGTGAGAGTTCTGGTGAGACTCAGGGCTGAAAGCAGCACGAGGACAGAGCAAGAGTTCCAGGGAGAGTCGGGGCTGAAAGTGGCGAGAGGACAGAGTGAGAGTTGCTTGAAGACTCGGGGCTGAAAGTGGCACGAGACAGAGCGAGAGTTCCAGGGAGACTCGGGGCTGAAAGTGGGGCGAGGACAGAGTGAGAGTTCCTTGAAGACTCGGGGCTGAAAGTTGTACGAGACAGAGCGAGAGTTCCAGGGAGACTCGGGGCTGAAAGTGGGGCGAGGACAGAGTGAGAGTTCCAGGGAGACTTGGGGCTGAAAGTGGCACGAGGACAGAGCAAGAGCTCTGGGGGGAGTTGAAGCTGAAAGCAGCGTGAGGAAAGAGCGAGAGTTCCAGAGAGACTCGGGGCAAAAAGTAGCTCGAGGACAGAGTGAGAATTGCAGGGAGACTCGGGGCTGAAAGCGGCACGATGACAGAGTGAGAGTTCTGGAGAGACTCGGGGCTGAAAGTAGCTCGAGGACAGAGAGAGAGTTCCAGGGAGACTCGGGGCTGAAAGTAGCTCGAGGACAGAGCGAGAGTTCCAGGGAGACTCGGGGCTGAAAGGAGCGCGAGGACAGATTGAGATTTCCAGGGAGACTCGGGGCTGAAAGCAGCGCGAGGACAGAGCGAGAGTTCCAGGGAGCCTCGGGGCTGAAAGTGGCTCGAGGACAGAGTGAGAATTCCAGGGAGACTCGGGGTTGAAAGCAGCGCGAGGAGAGAGCGAGATTTCCAGGGAGACTCGAGCTGAATGCGGCAAGAGGACAGAGCGAAAGTTCCAGGGAGACTTGGGGCTGAAAGCGGCATGAGGACAGAGCGAGTGCTCCAGGGGGACTCAGGGCTGAAAGCAGGGAGGACAGAGTGGGAGTTCCAGGGAGACTCGGGGCTGAAAGTGACTCGAGGACAGGGGGAGATTTCCAGGGAGACTCAGGGTTGAAGGTAGTGCGAGGACTGAGCAAGAATTCCAGGGAGACTCGGCGTTGAAAGCAGCGCGAGGAGAGAGCGAGAGTTCCAGGGATACTCGAGCTGAATGCGGCAAGAGGACAGAGCGAGAGTTCCAGGGAGACTTGGGGCTGAAAGCGGCATGAGGACAGAGCGAGAGCTCCAGGGGGACTCAGGGCTGAAAGCAGGGAGGACAGAGTGGGAGTTCCAGGGAGACTCGGGGCTGAAAGCAGCACGAGGACAGAGCGAGAGTTCCAGGGAGACTCGGGGTTGAAAGCAGCGCGAGGAGAGAGCGAGAGTTCCAGGGAGACTCGAGCTGAATGCGGCAAGAGGACAGAGCGAGAGTTCCAGGGAGACTTGGGGCTGAAAGCGGCACGAGGACAGAGCGAGAGCTCCAGGGGGACTCAGGGCTGAAAGCAGGGAGGACAGAGTGGGAGTTCCAGGGAGACTCGGGGCTGAAAGCAGCACGAGGACAGAGCGAGAGTTCCAGGGAGACTCGGGGTTGAAAGCAGCGCGAGGAGAGAGCGAGAGTTCCAGGGAGACTCGAGCTGAATGCGGCAAGAGGACAGAGCGAGAGTTCCAGGGAGACTTGGGGCTGAAAGCAGCACAAGGACAGAGCGAGATTTCCAGGGGTACTAAGGGCTGAAAGCAGGGAGGACAGAGTGGGAGTTCCAGGGAGATTCGGGGCTGAAAGTGACTCGAGGACAGGGGGAGAGTTCCAGGGAGACTCGGGGCTGAAATTGGCGCAAGGACAGAGCAAGAGTTCCAGGGAGACTCAGGGTTGAAGGTGGCGCGAGGACTGAGCAAGAGTTCCAGGGAGACTCGGCGTTGAAAGCAGCGCGAGGAGAGAGCGAGAGTTCCAGGGAGACTCGAGCTGAATGCGGCAAGATAACAGAGCGAGAATTCCAGGCAGACTCGGGGCTGAAATTAGCGCAAGGACTGAGCAAGAGTTCCAGAGTTCCAGGGAGACTCGAGGTTGAAATTGGCGTGAGGACAGAGCGAGAGTTCTGGGGGGAGTTGAAGCTGAAAGCAGCACGAGGACAGAGCGAGAGGTCCAGGGAGACTCGGGTCTGAAGGCAGCACAAGGACAGGGTGAGAGTTCTGGAGAGACTCGGGGTTGAAGGCGACACGAGGACAGAGCGAGAGTTCCAGGGAGATTCAGGGCTGAAAGTGGCGAGAGGACAGAGTGAGAGTTGCTTGGAGACTCGGGGCTGAAAGTGGCACGAGGACAGAGCGAGAGTTCCAGGGAGAATCAGGGCTGAAAGCGGTGCGAGGACAGAGTGAGAGTTCTGGAGAGACTCGGGGTTGAAAGCAGCGCAAGGACAGAGTGAGAATTCCAGGGTGACTCGGGGCTGAAAGCGGCACGAGGGCAGAGTGAGAGTTCCAGGGAGACTTGGGACTGAAAGCGGCAAAGGGAGAGAGCGAGAATTCCAGGGTGACTCGGGGCTGAAAGCGGCAAAATGACAGAGCGAGAGTTACAGAGAGACTCGGTGCTAAATGCGGTGCGAGGACAGAGCGAGAGTTCCCGGGTGAATCGGGGCTGAAAGCCGATCAAGGACAGCGCAAGAGTTCCAGGGAGACTCGGGGCTGAATGTGGGGCGAGGACAGAGTGAGAGTTCCAGGGAGACTCCGGGCTCAAAGCGGCTGGAGGACAGAGCGAGAGTTCTGGGGGGTGTTGAAGCTGAAAGCGGCGCGAAGTCAGAGTGAGAGTTCCAGGTAGACTTGGGGCTGAATGTGGCACAAGGACAGAATGAGAGTTCCAGGAAGACTCGGGGCTGAAATCGGCACGAGGACAGAGCGAGAGTTCCAGGGAGACTCGGGGCTGAAAGCGGCACGAGTACAGAGTGAGAGGTCCAGGGTGACTTGGTGTTGAAGGCGGCACGAGGACAGAGCGAGAGTTCCCGGGTGAATCGGGGCTGAATGCGGCGCAAGGACAGAACGAGAGTTCCAGGGAGACTCGGAGCAGAAAGTGGCACGAGGACAGAGCAAGAGGTCCAGGGAGACGCGGGGCTGAAAGTGGGACGAGGACAGAGTGAGAGTTCCAGGGAGACTCCGGGCTCAAAGCGGATCGAGGACAGAGCAGGGGTTCTGGGGGGTGTTGAAGCTGAAAGCGGCGCGAGGGCAGAGTTAGAGTTCCAGGGAGACTTGGGGCTGAATTTGGCACGAGGACAGAATGAGAGTTCCAGGAAGACTGGGGGCTGAAAGCGGCGCGAGGACAGAGCGAGAGTTCCAGGGAGACTCGGGGCTGAATGCAGGACGAGGACAGAGTGAGAGTTGCTTGGAGACTCGGGGCTGAAAGTGGCACGAGGACAGAGTGAGAGTTCCAGGGACAGTCGGGGCAGAAAGCGGCGAGAGGTCAGAGTGAGAGTTGCTTGGAGACCCTGGGGTGAAAGTGGCACGAGGACACAGCGAGAGTTCCAGGGAGAGTCGGGGCTGAAAGCAGGGCGAGGACAGACTGAGAGTTCCAGGGAGACTCGGAGCTGAAAGCAGCACAGGGAGAGATCGAGAATTCCAGTGTGACTCGGCACTGAAAGCAGCACAAGGACAGAGCGAGAGTTACAGGGAGACTCGGGGCTGAAAGCGGCGCAAGGACAGAGCGAGAATTCCAGGGTGACTCGGGGCTGAAAGCAGCACGATGACAGAGCGAGAGTTACAGGGAGACTCGGGGCTGAAAGCGACGCGAGGACAGAGTGAGAGTTCCAGGGAGACTCGGAGCTGAAAGTGGCATGAGGACAGAGCAAGTGGTCCAGGGAGACTCGGGTCTTAAAGTGGAGCGAGGACAGAGTGAGACTTCCAGGGAGACTCCGGGCTCAAAGCGGCAGGAGGACAGAGCGAGAGTTCCAGGGAGACTCGGGGTTGAACGTAGCGCAGGGAGAGAGCGAGAATTCCAGGGTGACTCGTGGCTGAAAACGGCACGAGGACAAAGCGAGAATTCCAGGGAGACTCAGGGCTGAAAGCGGCACGAGGACAGATTGAGCGTTCTGGAGAGACTCGAGGTTGAAGGCGGACGAGGACAGAGCGAGAGTTCCAGGGAGAGTCGAGGCTGAAAGTGACGAGAGGACAGAACGAGAGTCCCAGGAAGACCCGGGGATGAAATTGGCGCGAGGACAAAGCGAGAGTTCTGGGGGGAGTTGAAGGTGAAAGCGGCGCGAGGAGAGAGTGAGAGTTCCAGGGAGACGCGGGGCTGAAAGTAGCTCGAGGACAGAGAGAGAGTTCCAGGGAGACTCGGGGCTGAAAGTAGCTCAAGGACAGAGCGAGAGTTCCAGGGAGACTCAGGGCTGAAAGGAGCGCGAAGACCGAGTGAGAGGTCCAGGGAGACTCGGGGCTGAAAGCAGTGCTACGACAGAATGAGAGTTCTGGAGAGACTCGGGGCTGAAATTGGTGCAAGGACAGAGCGAGAGTTCCAGGGAGACTCGGGGTTGAAGCCGGCACGAGGACAGAGTGAGATTTCGAGGGAGACTCGGGGCTGAAAGCGGCATGAGGACAGAGTGAGATTTCCAGGGAGACTCGGGGCTGAAAGTGGCACAAGGACAGAGTGAGATTTCCAGGGAGACTAGGGGCTGAAAGCGGCACGAGAGCAGATTAAGAGTTCCAGGGAGACTCGGGGCTGAAAGTGGCATGAGGTAAGAGCGAGAGTTCCAGGGAGACTCAGGGCTGAAAGCTGCTCGAGGAGAGAGCGAGAGTTCTCGGGAGACTCGGGGCTGAATGCGGCATGGGGAGAGAGTGAGAATTCCAGGGAGACTCGGGGCTGAAAGCGGCACGACGACAGAGTGAGAGTTCTGGTGAGACCCGGGGCTGAAAGCAGCACGAGGACAGAGCAAGAGTTCCAGGGAGAGTCAGGGCTGAAAGTGGCGAGAGGACAGAGTGAGAGTTGCTTGGAGACTCGGGGCTGAAAGTGGCACGAGGACAGAGTGAGAGTTCCAGGGAGACTTGGGGCTGAAAGTGGGGCGAGGACAGAGTGAGAGTTCCAGGGAGACTTGGGGCTGAAAGTGGCACGAGGACAGAGCAAGTGTTCTGGGGGGAGTTGAAGCTGAAAGCAGCGTGAGGAAAGAGCGAGAGTTCCAGGGAGACTCAGGGCTGAAAGTAGCTCGAGGACAGAGTGAGAATTCCAGGGAGACTCGGGGCTGAAAGCGGCACGACGACAGAGTGAGAGTTCTGGAGAGACTCGGGGCTGAAAGTGGCTCGAGGACAGAGAGAGAGTTCCAGGGAGACTCGGGGCTGAAAGTAGCTCGACGACAGAGCAAGAGTTCCAGGGAGACTCAGGGCTGAAAGGAGCGCGAGGACTGATTGAGATTTCCAGGGAGACTCGGGGCTGAAAGCAGCGCGAGGACAGAGCGAGAGTTCCAGGGAGCCTCGGGGCTGAAAGTGGCTCGAGGACAGAGTGAGAGTTCCAGGGAGACTCGGGGTTGAAAGCAGCGCGAGGAGAGAGCGAGATTTCCAGGGAGACTCGAGCTGAATGCGGCAAGAGGACAGAGCGAGAGTTCCAGGGAGACTTGGGGCTGAAAGCGGCACGAGGACAGAGCGAGTGCTCCAGGGGGACTCAGGCTGAAAGCAGGGAGGACAGAATGGGAGTTCCAGGGAGACTCGGGGCTGAAAGTGACTCGAGGACAGGGGGAGATTTCCAGGGAGACTCAGGGTTGAAGGTGGTGCGAGGACTGAGCAAGAATTCCAGGGAGACTCGGCGTTGAAAGCAGCGCGAGGAGAGAGCGAGAGTTCCAGGGAGACTCGAGCTGAATGCGGCAAGATAACAGAGCGAGAATTCCAGGGAGACTCGGGGCTGAAATTAGCGCAAGGACTGAGCAAGAGTTCCAGGGAGACTCGGGGTTGAAATTGGCGCGAGGACAGACCGAGAGTTCTGGGGGGAGTTGAAGCTGAAAGCAGCACGAGGACAGAGCGAGAGGTTCAGGGAGACTCGGGGCTGAAGGCAGCACAAGGACAGGGTGAGAGTTCTGGAGAGACTCAGGGCTGAAAGGAGCGCGAGGACAGATTGAGAGTTCCAGGGAGACTCGGGGCTGAAAGCAGCGCGAGGACAGAGCGAGAGTTCCAGGTAGCCTCGGGGCTGAAAGTGGCTCGAGGACAGAGTGAGAGTTCCAGGGAGACTCGGGGTTGAAAGCAGTGCGAGGAGAGAGCGAGAGTTCCAGGGAGACTCGAGCTGAATGCGGCAAGAGGACAGAGCGAGAGTTCCAGGGAGACTTGGGGCTGAAAGCGGCACGAGGACAGAGCGAGAGCTCCAGGGGGACTCAGGGCTGAAAGCAGGGAGGACAGAGTGGGAGTTCCAGGGAGACTCGGGGCTGAAAGTGACTCGAGGACAGGGGGAGAGTTCCAGGGAGACTCGGGGCTGAAGGTGGTGCGAGGACTGAGCAAGAATTCCAGGGAGACTCGGCGTTGAAAGCAGCGCGAGGAGAGAGCGAGAGTTCCAGGGAGACTCGAGCTGAATGCGGCAAGATAACAGAGCGAGAATTCCAGGGAGACTCGGGGCTGAAATTAGCGCAAGGACTGAGCAAGAGTTCCAGGGAGACTCGGGGTTGAAATTGGCGCGAGGACAGACCGAGAGTTCTGGGGGGAGTTGAAGCTGAAAGCAGCACGAGGACAGAGCGAGAGGTTCAGGGAGACTCGGGGCTGAAGGCAGCACAAGGACAGGGTGAGAGTTCCAGGGAGACTCGGGGCTGAAAGCAGCGCGAGGACAGAGCGAGAGTTCCAGGTAGCCTCGGGGCTGAAAGTGGCTCGAGGACAGAGTGAGAGTTCCAGGGAGACTCGGGGTTGAAAGCAGTGCGAGGAGAGAGCGAGAGTTCCAGGGAGACTCGAGCTGAATGCGGCAAGAGGACAGAGCGAGAGTTCCAGGGAGACTTGGGGCTGAAAGCGGCACGAGGACAGAGCGAGAGCTCCAGGGGGACTCAGGGCTGAAAGCAGGGAGGACAGAGTGGGAGTTCCAGGGAGACTCGGGGCTGAAAGTGACTCGAGGACAGGGGGAGAGTTCCAGGGAGACTCGGGGCTGAAATTGGCGCAAGGACAGAGCAAGAGTCCCAGGGAGACTCAGGGTTGAAGGTGGCGCGAGGACTGAGCAAGAGTTCCAGGAAGACTCGGCGTTGAAAGCAGCGCGAGGAGAGAGCGAGAGTTCCAGGGAGACTCGAGCTGAATGCGGCAAGATAACAGAGTGAGAATTCCAGGGAGACTTGGGGCTGAAATTAGCGCAAGGACTGAGCAAGAGTTCCAGGGAGACTCGGGGTTTAAATTGGCGTGAGGACAGAGCGAGAGTTCTGGGGGGAGTTGAAGTTGGAAGCAGCACGAGGACAGAGCGAGAGGTCCAGGGAGACTCGGGTCTGAAGGCAGCACAAGGACAGGGTGAGAGTTCAGGAGAGACTCGGGGTTGAAGGCGGCACGAGGACAGAGCGAGAGTTCCAGGGAGAGTCAGGGCTGAAAGTGGCGAGAGGACAGAGTGAGAGTTGCTTGGAGACTCGGGGCTGAAAGTGGCACGAGGACAGAACGAGAGTTCCAGGGAGAGTGAGGGCTGAAAGCGGTGCGAGGACAGAGTGAGAGTTCTGGAGAGACTCGGGGTTGAAAGCAGCGCAAGGACAGAGCGAGAATTCCAGGGTGACTCGGGGCTGAAAGCGGCACGAGGGCAGAGTGAGAGTTCCAGGGAGACTTGGGACTGAAAGCGGCAAAGGGAGAGAGCGAGAATTCCAGGGTGACTCGGGGCTGAAAGCGGCAAAATGACAGAGCGAGAGTTACAGAGAGACTCGGGGCTAAATGCGGTGCGAGGACAGAGCGAGAGTTCCCGGGTGAATCGGGGCTGAAAGCGGATCAAGGACAGAGCAAGAGTTCCAGGGAGACTCGGGGCTGAATGTGGGGCGAGGACAGAGTGAGAGTTCCAGGGAGACTCCGGGCTCAAAGCGGCTGGAGGACAGAGCGAGAGTTCTGGGGGGTGTTGAAGCTGAATGCGGCGCGAAGTCAGAGTGAGAGTTCCAGGTAGACTTGGGGCTGAATGTGGCACAAGGACAGAATGAGAGTTCCATGAAGACTCGGGGCTGAAATCGGCACGAGGACAGAGCGAGAGTTCCAGGGAGACCCGGGGCTGAAAGCGGCACGAGTACAGAGTGAGAGGTCCAGGGTGACTCGGGGTTGAAGGCGGCACGAGGACCGACCGAGAGTTCCAGGGTGAATCGGGGCTGAATGCAGCGCAAGGACAGAACGAGAGTTCCAGGGAGACTCGGAGCAGAAAGTGGGGCGAGGACAGAGCAAGAGGTCCAGGGAGACTCGGGGCTGAAAGTGGGACGAGGACAGAGTGAGAGTTCCAGGGAGACTCCGGGCTCAAAGCGGATTGAGGACAGAGCAGGAGTTCTGGGGGGTGTTGAAGCTGAAAGCGGCGCGAGGGCAGAGTTAGAGTTCCAGGGAGACTTGGGGCTGAATGTGGCACGAGGACAGAATGAGAGTTCCAGGAAGACTGGGGCTGAAAGTGGCGCGAGGACAAAGCGAGAGTTCCAGGGAGACTCGGGGCTGAATTCAGGACGAGGACATAGTGAGAGTTGCTTGGAGACTCGGGGCTGAAAGTGGCACGAGGACAGAGTGAGAGTTCCAGGGAGACTCGGGTCTGAAAGCGGCACAGGGAGAGAGTGAGAGTTACAGGGAGACTCGGGGCTGAAAGCGGCGAGAGGTCAGAGTGAGAGTTGCTTGGAGACCCTGGGGTGAATGTGGCACGAGGACACAGCGAGAGTTCCAGGGACAGTCGGGGCTGAAAGCAGGGCGAGGACAGACTGAGAGTTCCAGGGAGAATCGGAGCTGAAAGCAGCACAGGGAGAGATCGAGAATTCCAGTGTGACTCGGCGATGAAAGCGGCACAAGGACAGAGCGAGAGTTACAGGGAGACTCGGGGCTGAAAGCGGCGCAAGGACAGAGCGAGAATTCCAGGGTGACTCGGGGCTGAAAGCAGCACGATGACAGCGCGAGAGTTACAGGGAGACTCGGGGCTGAAAGCGACGCGAGGACAGAGTGAGAGTCCCATGGAGACTCGGGGCTGAAAGCGGCACGAGGACAGAGCGAGAGTTCCAGGGAGACTCGGGGCTGAAAGTGGCACGAGGACAGAGCAAGTGGTCCATGGAGACTCGGAGCTGAAAGTGGCACGAGGACAGAGCAAGTGGTCCAGGGAGACTCGGGTCTTAAAGTGGGGCGAGGACAGAGTGAGACTTCCAGGGAGACTCCGGGCTCAAAGCGGCAGGAGGACAGAGCGAGAGTTCCAGGGAATCTCGGGGTAGAACGCGGCGCAGGGAGAGAGCGAGAATTCCAGGGTGACTCGTGGCTGAAAGCGGCACGAAGACAGAGCGAGAATTCCAGGGAGACTCAGGGCTGAAAGCGGCACGAGGACAGATTGAGCGTTCTGGAGAGACTCGAGGTTGAAGGCGGACGAGGACAGAGCGAGAGTTCCAGGGAGAGTCGAGGCTGAAAGTGACGAGAGGACAGAACGAGAGTCCCAGGAAGACCCGGGGATGAAATTGGCGCGAGGACAAAGCGAGAGTTCTGGGGGGAGTTGAAGGTGAAAGCAGCGCGAGGAGAGAGTGAGAGTTCCAGTGAGACGCGGGGCTGAAAGTAGCTTGAGGACAGAGAGAGAGTTCCAGGGAGACTCGGGGCTGAAAGTAGCTCAAGGACAGAGCGAGAGTTCCAGGGAGACTCAGGGCTGAAAGGAGCACGAGGACCGAGTGAGAGGTCCAGGGAGACTCGGGGCTGAAAGCAGTGCTACGACAGAATGAGAGTTCTGGAGAGACTCGGGGCTGAAATTGGTGCAAGGACAGAGCGAGAGTTCCAGGGAGACTCGGGGTTGAAGCCGGCACGAGGACAGAGTGAGATTTCGAGGGAGACTCGGGGCTGAAAGCGGCATGAGGACAGAGTGAGATTTCCAGGGAGACTCGGGGCTGAAAGTGGCACAAGGACAGAGTGAGATGTCCAGGGAGACTAGGGCCTGAAAGCGGCACGAGTGCAGATTAAGAGTTCCAGGGAGACTCGGGGCTGAAAATAGCACAAGGACAGAGCGAGTGTTCTGCATAGCTTCGGGGCAGAAAGTGGCACAAGGACAGAGCGAGAGTTCCAGGGAGACTCGTTGCTGAAAGTGGCATGAGGTAAGAGCGAGAGTTCCAGGGAGACTCGGGGCTGAAAGCTGCTCGAGGACAGAGCGAGAGTTCCAGGGAGAGTCGGGGCTGAAAGTGGTGAGAGGACAGAGTGAGAGTTGCTTGGAGACTCGGGGCTGAAAGTGGCACGAGGACAGAGTGAGAGTTCCAGGGAGACTTGGGGCTGAAAGTGGGGCGAGGACAGAGTGAGAGTTCCAGGGAGACTTGGGGCTGAAAGTGGCACGAGGACAGAGCAAGAGTTCTGGGGGAGTTGAAGCTGAAAGCAGCGTGAGGAAAGAGCGAGAGTTCCAGGGAGACTCGGGGCTGAAAGTAGCTCGAGGACAGAGTGAGAATTCCAGGGAGTCTCGGGGCTGAAAGCGGCACGACGACAGAGTGAGAGTTCTGGAGAGACTCGGGGCTGAAAGGAGCGCGAGGACAGATTGAGATTTCCAGGGAGACTCGGGGCTGAAAGTGGCTCGAGGACAGAGTGAGAGTTCCAGGGAGACTCGGGGTTGAAAGCAGCATGAGGAGAGAGCGAGATTTCCAGGGAGACTTGAGCTGAATGCGGCAAGAGGACAGAGCGAGAGTTCCAGGGAGACTCAGGGCTGAAAGCAGGGAGGACAGAGTGGGAGTTCCAGGGAGACTCGGGGCTGAAAGTGAATCGAGGACAGTGGGAGATTTCCAGGGAGACTCAGGGTTGAAGGTGGTGCGAGGACTGAGCAAGAATTCCAGGGAGACTCGGCGTTGAAAGCAGCGCGAGGAGAGAGCGAGAGTTCCAGGGAGACTCGAGCTGAATGCGGCAAGATAACAGTGCGAGAATTCCAGGGAGACTCGGGGCTGAAATTAGCGCAAGGACTGAGCAAGAGTTCCAGGGAGACTCGGGGTTGAAATTGGCGCGAGGACAGAGCGAGAGTTCTGGGGGGAGTTGAAGCTGAAAGCAGCACGAGGACAGAGCGAGAGGTCCAGGGAGACTCGGATCTGAAGGCAGCACAAGGACAGGGTGAGAGTTCTGGAGAGACTCGGGGTTGAAGGCGGCACGACGACAGAGAGAAAGTTCCAGGGAGAGTCATGGGTTGAAAGTGGCGAGAGGACAGAGCGAGAGTTCCAGGGAGACTCAGGGCTGAAAGTGGCGAGAGGTCAGAGTGAGAGTTGCTTGGAGACCCTCGGGTGAAAGTGGCACGAGGACAGAACGAGAGATCCAGGGAGAGTCAGGGCTGAAAGCGGTGCGAGGACAGAGTGAGAGTTCTGGAGAGACTCGGGGTTGAAAGCAGCGCAAGGACAGAGCGAGAATTCCAGGGTGACTCGGGGCTGAAAGCGGCACGAGGGCAGAGTGAGAGTTCCATGGAGACTTGGGACTGAAAGCGGCAAAGGGAGTGAGCGAGAATTCCAGTGTGACTCGGGGCTGAAAGCGGCAAAATGACAAAGCGAGAGTTACAGAGAGACTCGGGGCTAAATGCGGTGCGAGGACAGAGCGAGAGTTCCCGGGTGAATCGGGGCTGAAAGCGGATCAAGGACAGAGCAAGAGTTCCAGGGAGACTCGGGGCTGAAAGTGGGGCGAGGACAGAGTGAGAGTTCCAGGGAGACTCCGGGCTCAAAGCGGCTGGAGGACAGAGCGAGAGTTCTGGGGGGTGTTGAAGCTGAATGCGGCGCGAAGTCAGAGTGAGAGTTCCAGGTAGACTTGGGGCTGAATGTGGCACAAGGACAGAATGAGAGTTCCAGGAAGACTCGGGGCTGAAAGCGGCACGAGTACAGAGCGAGAGTTCCAGGGAGACTCGGGGCTGAAAGCGGCACGAGTACAGAGTGAGTGGTCCAGGGTGACTCGGGGTTGAAGGCGGCACGAGGACAGACCGAGAGTTCCCGGGTGAATCGGGGCTGAATGCGGTGCAAGGACAGAACGAGAGTTCCAGGGAGACTCGGAGCAGAAAGTGGCACGAGGACAGAGCAAGAGGTCCAGGGAGACTCGGGGCTGAAAGTGGGGCGAGGACAGAGTGAGAGTTCCAGGCAGACTCCGGGCTCAAAGCGGATCGAGGACAGAGCAGGAGTTCTGGGGGGTGTTGAAGCTGAAAGCGGCGCGAGGGCAGAGTTAGAGTTCCAGGCAGACTTGGGGCTGAATGTGGCACGAGGACAGAATGAGAGTTCTAGGAAGACTGGGGCTGAAAGCGGCGCGAGGACAAAGCGAGAGTTCCAGGGAGACTCGGGGCTGAATGCAGGACGAGGACAGAGTGAGAGTTGCTTGGAGACTCGGGGCTGAAAGTTGCACGAGGACAGAGCGAGAGTTCCAGGGAGAAACAGGGCTGAAAGTGGCGAGAGTTCAGAGTGAGAGTTGTTTGGAGACCCTCGGATGAAAGCGGCACGAGGACAGAGCGAGAGTTCCAGGGAGAGTCAGGGCTGAAAGCAGGGCGTGGACAGACTGAGAGTTCCAGGGAGACTCGGGGCTGAAAGCGGCACAGGGAGAGAGCGAGAATTCCAGTGTGACTCGGGGCTGAAAGCGGCCCAAGGACAGAACGAGAGTTACAGGGAGACTCGGGGCTGAAAGCGGCGCGAAGGACAGAGAGAGAATTCTGGAAAGACTCGGTGTTGAAAGCAGCGCAATGACAGAGCGATAATTCCAGGGAGACTCGTGTCTGAAGGCCAGCCACAAGGGACAGGGTGAGAGTTCTGGGAGACTCGGGGTTGAAGCGGCACGACGACAGAGAGAGAGTTCCAGGGAGAGTCATGGGTTGAAAATGGCGAGAGGACGGAGAAGAGTTCCAGGGAGACTCAGGGCTGAAAGTGGCGAAGAGGGTGAAGTTCTGGAGACTCGGGTGAAATGGCACGAGGACAGAAGAGAGTTCCAGGAGAGCTCGGGCTGAAAGTGGCGAGGGACAGTGAAGTTCGGAGAGACTCGGGTTGAAGCGCACAGAAGACAGAGTGAGAGTTCCGGGTGGGGCTGAAAGGACAGGTAAGAGTGAGAGTCAGGGAGACTAGGGGCAGAAGCGACGAGGACAGAGCAAGATCCAGGGAGACTCGGGGCTGAAAGCAGGGAGGACTGAGTGAGAGTTCCAGGGAGACTTGGGGCTGAAAGTGGCACGAGGTCAGAGTGAGAGTTCCAGGGAGACTCGGGGCTGAAAGCGGCTCGAGGACAGAGCGGGAGTTGAAGGTGAAAGCGGCGCTAGAAAAGAGCGAGAGTCCCATAGAGACTCGGGGCTCAAAGCGGCTCGAGGACAGAGCGGGAGCTCCAGGGAGACTCGGGGCTGAAAGCGGCACAAAGATAGAGTGAGTGTTCTCGAGAGACTTGGGGCTGAAAGTTGCATGAGGACAAAGTGAGAGTTCCGGGGAGACTCGGAGCTGAAAGTGGCACGAGGACAGAGTGAGAGTTCCATGGAGACTCGGGGCTGAAAGCGGAACGAGGACAGAGTGAGAGTTCCAGGGAGACTCGGGGCTGAATGCAGGACGAGGACAGTGTGAGAGTTGCTTGGAGACTCGGGGCTGAATGCAGGACGAGGACAGAGTGAGAGTTGCTTGGAGACTCGGGGCTGAATGTGGCACGAGGACAGAGTGAGTGTTCCAGGGAGACTCGGGTCTGAAAGCGGCACAGGGAGAGAGTGAGAGTTACAGGGAGACTCGGGGCTGAAAGCGGCGAGAGGTCAGAGTGAGAGTTGCTTGGAGACCCTGGGGTGAAAGTGGCACGAGGACACAGCGAGAGTTCCAGGGACAGTCGGGGCTGAAAGCAGGGCGAGGACAGACTGAGAGTTCCAGGGAGACTCGGAGCTGAAAGCAGCACAGGGAGAGATCGAGAATTCCAGTGTGACTCGGCGCTGAAAGCGGCAAAAGGACAGAGCGAGAGTTACAGGGAGACTCGGGGCTGAAAGCGGCGCAAGGAGAGAGCGAGAATTCCAGGGTGACTCGGGGCTGAAAGCAGCACGATGACAGAGCGAGAGTTACAGGGAGACTCGGGGCTGAAAGCGACGCGAGGACAGAGCGAGAGTACCCGGGTGAATCGGGGCTGAAAGCCGCGCAAGGACAGAGTGAGAGTTCCAGGGAGACTCGGAGCTGAAAGTGGCACGAGGACAGAGCAAGTGGTCCAGGGAGACTCGGGTCTTAAAGTGGGGCGAGGACAGAGTGAGACTTCCAGGGAGACTCCGGGCTCAAAGCGGCAGGAGGACAGAGCGAGAGTTCCAAGGAGACTCGGGGTTGAACGCGGCGCAGGGAGAGAGCGAGAATTCCAGGGTGACCTGTGGCTGAAAGCGGCACGAGGACAGAGCGAGAATTCCAGGGAGACTCAGGGCGGAAAGGAACACGACGACCGAGTGAGAGCTCCAGGGAGACTGGTGGCTGAAAGCAGTGCGACGACAGAATGAGAGTTCTGGAGAGACTCGGGGCTGAAATTGGCGCAAGGACAGAGCAAGAGTTCCAGGGACACTCGGGGTTGAAGGCGGCACGAGGACAGAGTGAGATTTCGAGGGAGACTCGGGGCTGAAAACGGCATGGGGACAGAGTGAGATTTCCAGGGAGACTCGGGGCTGAAAGTGGCACAAGGACAGAGTGAGATTTCCAAGGAGACTAGGAGCTGAAAGCGGCACGAGTGCAGATTAAGAGTTCCAGGGAGACTCGGGGCTGAAAATAGCATGAGGACAGAGCGAGTATTCTGCATAGCTTCGGGGCAGAAAGTGGCACAAGGACAGAGCGAGAGTTCCAGGGAGACTCGGGGCTGAAAGTGGCATGAGGTAAGAACGAGAGTTCCAGGGAGACTCGGGGCTGAAAGCTGCTCGAGGACAGAGCGAGAGTTCTCGGGAGACTCGGGGCTGAATGCGGCATGGGGACAGAGTGAGAATTCCAGGGAGACTCGGGGCTGAAAGCGGCACGACGACAGAGTGAGAGTTCTGGTGAGACTCGGGGCTGAAAGCAGCACGAGGACAGAGCAAGAGTTCCAGGGAGAGTCGGGGCTGAAAGTGGCGAGAGGACAGAGCGAGAGTTGCTTGGAGACTCGGGGCTGAAAGTGGCACGAGGACAGAGCGAGAGTTCCAGGGAGACTTGGGGCTGAAAGTGGGGCGAGGACAGAGTGAGAGTTCCAGGGAGACTTGGGGCTGAAAGTGGCGCGAGGACAGAGCAAGAGTTCTGGGGGGAGTTGAAGCTGAAAGCAGCGTGAGGAAAGAGCGAGAGTTCCAGGGAGACTCGGGGCTGAAAGTAGCTCGAGGACAGAGTGAGAATTGCAGGGAGACTCGGGGCTGAAAGCGGCACGACGACAGAGTGAGAGTTCTGGAGAGACTCGGGGCTGAAAGTAGCTCGAGGACAGAGAGAGAGTTCCAGGGAGACTCGGGGCTGAAAGTAGTTCGAGGACAAAGCGAGAGTTCCAGGGAGACTCAGGGTTGAAAGGAGCGCGAGGACAGATTGAGATTTCCAGGGAGACTCGAGGCTGAAAGCAGCGCGAGGACAGAGCGAGAGTTCCAGGGAGCCTCGGGGTTGAAAGCAGAGCGAGGAGAGAGCGAGAGTTCCAGGGAGAGTTGTGGCTGAAAGCGGCACGAGGACAGAGCGAGAGCTCCAGGGGGACTCAGGGCTGAAAGCAGCGAGGATAGAGTGGGAATTCCAGGGAGACTCGGGGCTGAAAGTGACTCGAGGACAGAGGGAGAGTTCCAGGGAGACTCGGGGCTGAAATTGGCGCAAGGACAGAGCAAGAGTTCCATGGAGACTCAGGGTTGAAGGTGGTGCGCGGACTGAGCAAGAGTTCGAGGGAGCCTCGGCGTTGAAAGCAGCGCGAGGAGAGAGCGAGAGTTCCAGGGAGACTCAAGCTGAATGTGGCAAGATAACAGAGCGAGAATTCCAGGGAGACTCGGGGTTGAAATTGGCGCGAGGACAGAGCGAGAATTCTGGGGGGAGTTGAAGCTGAAAGCAGCACGAGGACAGAGCGAGAGGTCCAGGGAGACGCAGGTCTGAAGGCAGAACAAGGACAGGGTGAGAGTTCTGGAGAGACTCGGGGTTGAAGGCGGCACGAGGGCAGAGCGAGCGTTCCAGGGAGAGTCAGGGCTGAAAGTGGCGAGAGGACAGAGTGAGAGTTGCTTGGAGACTCGGGGCTGAAAGTGGCACGAGGACAGAGCGAGAGTTCCAGGGAGAAACAGGGCTGAAAGTGGCGAGAGGTCAGAGTGAGAGTTGTTTGGAGACCCTCGGGTGAAAGTGGCACGAGGACAGAGCGAGAGTTCCAGGGAGAGTCAGGGCTGAAAGCGGTGCGAGGACAGAGTGAGAGTTCTGGAGAGACTCGGGGTTGAAAGCAGCGCAAGGACAGAGCGAGAATTCCAGTGTGACTCGGGGCTGAAAGCGGCACGAGGGCAGAGTGAGAGTTCCAGGGAGACTTGGGACTGAAAGCGGCAAAATGACAGAGCGAGAGTTACAGAGAGACTCGGTGCTAAATGCGGTGCGAGGACAGAGCGAGAGTTCCCGGGTGAATCGGGGCTGAAAGCGGATCAAGGACAGAGCAAGAGTTCTGGGAGACTCGGGGCTGAAAGCGGCACAGGGAGAGAGCGAGAGTTCCAGGGTGACTCGGCCCTGAAAGCGGCACAAGGACAGAGCGAGAGTTCTGGAGAGACTCGGGGTTGAAAGCAGCGCAAGTACAGAGCGAGAATTCCAGGGTGTCTCAGGGCTGAAAGCGGCACGAGGACAGAGTGAGAGTTCGAGGGAGAGTCGGGGCTGAAAGCAGGGCGTGGACAGACTGAGAGTTCCAGGGAGACTCGGGGCTGAAAGCGGCACAGGGAGAGAGCGAGAATTCCAGTGTGACTCGGGGCTGAAAGCGGCCCAAGGACAGAACGAGAGTTACAGGGAGACTCGGGGCTGAAAGCGGTGCGAGGACAGAGTGAGAGTTCTGGAAAGACTCGGTGTTGAAAGCAGCGCAAGGACAGAGCGAGAATTCCAGGGTGACTCGGGGCTGAAAGCGGCGCGAGGACAGAGTGAGAGTTCCCGGGTGAATAGGGGCTGAATGTGGCGCAAGGACAGAGTGAGTGTTCCAGGGAGACTTGGGGCTGAAAGCAGCACGAGGACAGAGTGAGAGTTCCCGGGTGAATAGGGGCTGAATGTGGCGCAAGGACAGAGTGAGTGTTCCAGGGAGACTTGGGGCTGAATGTGGCACGAGGACAGAGCGAGAGTTCCAGGGAGACTCGGGGCTAAAAGCGGCGCAGGGAGAGAGCGATAATTCCAGGGTGACTCGTGGCTGAAAGCGGCACGAGGACAAAGCGAGAATTCCATGGAGACTCGGGGCTGAAAGCGGCACGAGGACAGAGTGAGAGTTCTGGAGAGACCCGAGGTTGAAGGCGGACGAGGACAGAGCGAGAGTTCCAGGGGGAGTCAAGGCTGAAAGTGGCGAGAGGACAGAACGAGAGTTCCAGGGAGACCCGGGGTTGAAATTGGCGCGAGGACAGAGCGAGAGTTCTGGGGGGAGTTGAAGCTGAAAGTAGCTCGAGGACAAAGAGAGAGTTCCAGGGAGACTCGGGGCTGAAAGTAGCTCAAGGACAGAGCGAGAGTTCCAGGGAGACTCAGTGCTGAAAGGAGCGCGAGTACCGAGTGAGAGTTCTGGTGCGACTCGGGGCTGAAAGCAGCACGAGGACAGAGCAAGAGTTCCAGGGAGAGTCGGGGCTGAAAGTGGCAAGAGGACAGAGTGAGAGTAGCTTGGAGACTCGGGGCTGAAAGTGGCACGAGGACAGAGCGAGAGATCCAGGGAGACTTGGGGCTGAAAGTGGTGCGAGGACAGAGTGAGAGGTCCAGGGAGACTTGGGGGTGAAAGCAGTGCGACGACAGAATGAGAGTTCTGGAGAAACTCGGGGCTGAAATTGGCGCAAGGACAGAGTGAGTGTTCCAGGGAGACTCGGGGTTGAAGGCGGCACGAGGACTGAGTGAGATTTCCAGGGAGACTAGGGGCTGAAAGCGGCACAAGGACAGAGTGAGATTTCCAGGGAGACTAGGGGCTGAAAGCGGTGCGAGGACAGAGCAAGAGTTCCAGGGAGACTTGGGGCTGAAAATAGCACGAGGACAGAGCGAGTGTTCTGCATTGATTCGGGGCAGAAAGTGGCATAGGACAGAGCGAGATATCCAGGGAGGCTCGGGGCTGAAAGTGGCATGAGGTAAGAGCGAGAGTTCCAGGGAGACTCGGGGCTAAAAGCTGCTCAAGGACAGAGTTAGAGTTCTCGGGAGACTCTGAGCTGAATGCGGCGTGGGGAGAGAGTGAGAATTCCAGGGAGACTCGGGGCTGAAAGCTGCACGACGACAGAGTGAGAGTTCTGGAGAGACTCGGGGCTGAAAGCAGCATGAGGACAGACCGAGAGGTCCAGGGAGACTCAAGGTTGAAGGCAGCACAAGGACAGAGTGAGAGTTCTGGAGAGACTCGGGGTTGAAGGCGGCACGAGGACAGAATGAGAGTTCCAGGGAGAGTCGGGGCTGAAAGTGGCGAG
Source organism: Carcharodon carcharias (assembly GCF_017639515.1). Taxonomy (NCBI): domain Eukaryota; kingdom Metazoa; phylum Chordata; class Chondrichthyes; order Lamniformes; family Lamnidae; genus Carcharodon; species Carcharodon carcharias. The sequence goes on along the minus strand of NC_054472.1, from coordinate 92,547,880 downwards.
AGGACTGAGTGAAAGTTCCAGGGAGACTCGGGGCTGAAAGCGGCACAAAGACAGAGTGAGTGTTCTCGAGAGACTTGGGGCTGAAAGTGACATGAGGACAGAGTGAGAGTCCCAGGGATACTAGGGGCAGAAAGCGGCACGAGGACAGAGCAAGAGGTCCAGGGAGACTCGGGGCTGAAAGCAGGGAGGACTGAGTGAGAGTTCCAGGGAGACTTGGGGCTGAAAGTGGCACGAGGTCAGAGTGAGAGTTCCAGGGAGACTCGGGGCTGAAAGCGGCTCGAGGACAGAGCGGGAGTTGAAGGTGAAAGCGGCGCTAGAAAAGAGCGAGAGTCCCATAGAGACTCGGGGCTCAAAGCGGCTCGAGGACAGAGCGGGAGCTCCAGGGAGACTCGGGGCTGAAAGCGGCACAAAGATAGAGTGAGTGTTCTCGAGAGACTTGGGGCTGAAAGTTGCATGAGGACAAAGTGAGAGTTCCGGGGAGACTCGGAGCTGAAAGTGGCACGAGGACAGAGTGAGAGTTCCATGGAGACTCGGGGCTGAAAGCGGAACGAGGACAGAGTGAGAGTTCCAGGGAGACTCGGGGCTGAATGCAGGACGAGGACAGTGTGAGAGTTGCTTGGAGACTCGGGGCTGAATGCAGGACGAGGACAGAGTGAGAGTTGCTTGGAGACTCGGGGCTGAATGTGGCACGAGGACAGAGTGAGTGTTCCAGGGAGACTCGGGTCTGAAAGCGGCACAGGGAGAGAGTGAGAGTTACAGGGAGACTCGGGGCTGAAAGCGGCGAGAGGTCAGAGTGAGAGTTGCTTGGAGACCCTGGGGTGAAAGTGGCACGAGGACACAGCGAGAGTTCCAGGGACAGTCGGGGCTGAAAGCAGGGCGAGGACAGACTGAGAGTTCCAGGGAGACTCGGAGCTGAAAGCAGCACAGGGAGAGATCGAGAATTCCAGTGTGACTCGGCGCTGAAAGCGGCAAAAGGACAGAGCGAGAGTTACAGGGAGACTCGGGGCTGAAAGCGGCGCAAGGACAGAGCGAGAATTCCAGGGTGACTCGGGGCTGAAAGCAGCACGATGACAGAGCGAGAGTTACAGGGAGACTCTGGGCTGAAAGCGACGCGAGGACAGAGCGAGAGTACCCGGGTGAATCGGGGCTGAAAGCCGCGCAAGGACAGAGTGAGAGTTCCAGGGAGACTCGGAGCTGAAAGTGGCACGAGGACAGAGCAAGTGGTCCAGGGAGACTCGGGTCTTAAAGTGGGGCGAGGACAGAGTGAGACTTCCAGGGAGACTCCGGGCTCAAAGCGGCAGGAGGACAGAGCGAGAGTTCCAGGGAGACTCGGGGTTGAACGCGGCGCAGGGAGAGAGCGAGAATTCCAGGGTGACCTGTGGCTGAAAGCGGCACGAGGACAGAGCGAGAATTCCAGGGAGACTCAGGGCTGAAAGCGGCACGAGGTCAGATTGAGCGTTCTGGAGAGACTCGAGGTTGAAGGCGGACGAGGACAGAGCGAGAGTTCCAGGGAGAGTCGATGCTGAAAGTGACGAGAGGACAGAACGAGAGTCCCAGGAAGACCCGGGGATGAAATTGGCGCGAGGACAAAGCGAGAGTTCTGGGGGAGTTGAAGGTGAAAGCGGCGCGAGGTGAGAGTGAGAGTTCCAGGGAGACGCGGGGCTGAAAGTAGCTTGAGGACAGAGAGAGAGTTCCAGGGAGACTCGGGGCTGAAAGTAGCTCAAGGACAGAGCGAGAGTTCCAGGGAGACTCAGGGCTGAAAGGAACACGAAGACCGAGTGAGAGCTCCAGGGAGACTGGTGGCTGAAAGCAGTGCGACGACAGAATGAGAGTTCTGGAGAGACTCGGGGCTGAAATTGGTGCAAGGACAGAGCGAGAGTTCCAGGGAGACTCGGGGTTGAAGGCGGCACGAGGACAGAGTGAGATTTCGAGGGAGACTCGGGGCTGAAAACGGCATGGGGACAGAGTGAGATTTCCAGGGAGACTCGGGGCTGAAAGTGGCACAAGGACAGAGTGAGATTTCCAAGGAGACTAGGAGCTGAAAGCGGCACGAGTGCAGATTAAGAGTTCCAGGGAGACTCGGGGCTGAAAATAGCACGAGGACAGAGCGAGTATTCTGCATAGCTTCGGGGCAGAAAGTGGCACAAGGACAGAGCGAGAGTTCCAGGGAGACTCGGGGCTGAAAGTGGCATGAGGTAAGAGCGAGAGTTCCAGGGAGACTCGGGGCTGAAAGCTGCTCGAGGACAGAGCGAGAGTTCTCGGGAGACTCGGGGCTGAATGCGGCATGGGGACAGAGTGAGAATTCCAGGGAGACTCGGGGCTGAAAGCGGCACGACGACAGAGTGAGAGTTCTGGTGAGACTCGGGGCTGAAAGCAGCACGAGGACAGAGCAAGAGTTCCAGGGAGAGTCGGGGCTGAAAGTGGCGAGAGGACAGAGCGAGAGTTGCTTGGAGACTCGGGGCTGAAAGTGGCACGAGGACAGAGCGAGAGTTCCAGGGAGACTTGGGGCTGAAAGTGGGGCGAGGACAGAGTGAGAGTTCCAGGGAGACTTGGGGCTGAAAGTGGCGCGAGGACAGAGCAAGAGTTCTGGGGGGAGTTGAAGCTGAAAGCAGCGTGAGGAAAGAGCGAGAGTTCCAGGGAGACTCGGGGCTGAAAGTAGCTCGAGGACAGAGTGAGAATTGCAGGGAGACTCGGGGCTGAAAGCGGCACGACGACAGAGTGAGAGTTCTGGAGAGACTCGGGGCTGAAAGTAGCTCGAGGACAGAGAGAGAGTTCCAGGGAGACTCGGGGCTGAAAGTAGTTCGAGGACAAAGCGAGAGTTCCAGGGAGACTCAGGGTTGAAAGGAGCGCGAGGACAGATTGAGATTTCCAGGGAGACTCGAGGCTGAAAGCAGCGCGAGGACAGAGCGAGAGTTCCAGGGAGCCTCGGGGTTGAAAGCAGAGCGAGGAGAGAGCGAGAGTTCCAGGCAGACTCGAGCTGAATGCGGCAAGAGGACAGAGCGAGAGTTCCAGGGAGAGTTGTGGCTGAAAGCGGCACGAGGACAGAGCGAGAGCTCCAGGGGGACTCAGGGCTGAAAGCAGCGAGGATAGAGTGGGAGTTCCAGGGAGACTCGGGGCTGAAAGTGACTCGAGGACAGAGGCAGAGTTCGAGGGAGACTCGGGGCTGAAATTGGCGCAAGGACAGAGCAAGAGTTCCATGGAGACTCAGGGTTGAAGGTGGTGCGCGGACTGAGCAAGAGTTCGAGGGAGCCTCGGCGTTGAAAGCAGCATGAGGAGAGAGCGAGAGTTCCAGGGAGACTCGAGCTGAATGTGGCAAGATAACAGAGCGAGAATTCCAGGGAGACTCGGGGTTGAAATTGGCGCGAGGACAGAGCGAGAATTCTGGGGGGAGTTGAAGCTGAAAGCAGCACAAGGACAGAGCGAGAGGTCCAGGGAGACTCGGGTCTGAAGGCAGCACAAGGACAGGGTGAGAGTTCTGGAGAGACTCGGGGTTGAAGGCGGCACGAGGACAGAGCGAGAGTTCCAGGGAGAGTCAGGGCTGAAAGTGGCGAGAGGACAGAGTGAGAGTTGCTTGGAGACTCGGGGCTGAAAGTGGCACGAGGACAGAGCGAGAGTTCCAGGGAGAAACAGGGCTGAAAGTGGCGAGAGTTCAGAGTGAGAGTTGTTTGGAGACCCTCGGATGAAAGTGGCACGAGGACAGAGCGAGAGTTCCAGGGAGAGTCAGGGCTGAAAGTGGCGAGAGGTCAGAGTGAGATTTGCTTGGAGACCCTCGGGTGAAAGCGGCACGAGGACAGAGTGAGAGTTCAAGGGAGAGTCGGGGCTGAAAGCAGGGCGTGGACAGACTGAGAGTTCCAGGGAGACTCGGGGCTGAAAGCGGCACAGGGAGAGAGCGAGAATTCCAGTGTGACTCGGGGTTGAAAGCGGCCCAAGGACAGAACGAGAGTTACAGGGAGACTCGGGGCTGAAAGCGGTGCGAGGACAGAGTGTGAGTTCTGGAAAGACTCGGTGTTGAAAGCAGCGCAAGGACAGAGCGAGAATTCCAGGGTGACTCGGGGCTGAAAGCGGCACGAGGACAGAGTGAGAGTTCCAGGGAGACTTGGGACTGAAAGCGGCAAAGGGAGAGAACGAGAATTCCAGGGTGATTGGGGCTGAAAGCGGCAAAATGACAGAGCGAGAGTTACAGAGAGACTCGGGGCTAAATGCGGTGCGAGGACAGAGCGAGAGTTCCCGGGTGAATCGGGGCTGAAAGCGGATCAAGGACAGAGCAAGAGTTCCAGGGAGACTCGGGGCTGAAAGCAGGGCGAGGACAGACTGAGAGTTCCAGGGTGACTCGGGGCTGAAAGCGGCACAAGGACAGAGCGAGAGTTCTGGAGAGACTCGGGGTTGAAAGCAGCGCAAGTACAGAGCGAGAATTCCAGGGTGTCTCAGGGCTGAAAGCGGCACGAGGACAGAGTGAGAGTTCGAGGGAGAGTCGGGGCTGAAAGCAGGGCGAGGACAGACTGAGAGTTCCAGGGAGACTCGGGGCTGAAAGCGGCACAGGGAGAGAGCGAGAATTCCAGTGTGACTCGGGCTGAAAGCGGCCCAAGGACAGACCGAGTGTTACAGGGAGACTTGGGGCTGAAAGCGGCGCGAGGACAGAGTGAGAGTTCTGGAAAGACTCGGTGTTGAAAGCAGCGCAAGGACAGAGCGAGAATTCCAGGGTGACTCGGGGCTGAAAGCGGCACGAGGACAGAGTGAGAGTTCCCGGGTGAATAGGGGCTGAATGTGGCGCAAGGACAGAGTGAGTGTTCCAGGGAGACTTGGGGCTGAAAGCAGCACGAGGACAGAGTGATAGTTCCCGGGTGAATAGGGGCTGAATGTGGCGCAAGGACAGAGTGAGTGTTCCAGGGAGACTTGGGGCTGAATGTGGCACGAGGACAGAGCGAGAGTTCCAGGGAGACTCGGGGCTAAAAGCGGCGCAGGGAGAGAGCGATAATTCCAGGGTGACTCGTGGCTGAAAGCGGCACGAGGACAAAGCGAGAATTCCATGGAGACTCGGGGCTGAAAGCGGCACGAGGACAGAGTGAGAGTTCTGGAGAGACCCGAGGTTGAAGGCGGACGAGGACAGAGCGAGAGTTCCAGGGGGAGTCAAGGCTGAAAGTGGCGAGAGGACAGAACGAGAGTTCCAGGGAGACCCGGGGTTGAAATTGGCGCGAGGACAGAGCGAGAGTTCTGGGGGGAGTTGAAGCTGAAAGCGGCACGAGGAGAGAGCGAGAGTTCCAGGGAGACGTGGGGCTGAAAGTAGCTCGAGGACAAAGAGAGAGTTCCAGGGAGACTCGGGGCTGAAAGTAGCTCAAGGACAGAGCGAGAGTTCCAGGGAGACTCAGTGCTGAAAGGAGCGCGAGTACCGAGTGAGAGTTCTGGTGACACTCGGGGCTGAAAGCAGCACGAGGACAGAGCAAGAGTTCCAGGGAGAGTCGGGGCTGAAAGTGGCAAGAGGACAGAGTGAGAGTAGCTTGGAGACTCGGGGCTGAAAGTGGCACGAGGACAGAGTGAGAGGTCCAGGGAGACTTGGGGGTGAAAGCAGTGCGACGACAGAATGAGAGTTCTGGAGAGACTCGGGGCTGAAATTGGCGCAAGGACAGAGTGAGAGTTCCAGGGAGACTCGGGGTTGAAGGCGGCACGAGGACTGAGTGAGATTTCCAGGGAGACTTGGGGCTGAAAGCGGCACAAGGACAGAGTGAGATTTCCAGGGAGACTAGGGGCTGAAAGCGGCGCGAGGACAGAGCAAGAGTTCCAGGGAGACTTGGGGCTGAAAATAGCACGAGGACAGAGCGAGTGTTCTGCATTGATTCGGGGCAGAAAGTGGCATAGGACAGAGCGAGATATCCAGGGAGACTCGGGGCTAAAAGTGGCATGAGGTAAGAGCGAGAGTTGCAGGGAGACTCGGGGCTGAAAGCTGCTCAAGGACAGAGTGAGAGTTCTCGGGAGACTCTGAGCTGCATGCGGCGTGGGGAGAGAGTGAGAATTCCAGGGAGACTCGGGGCTGAAAGCGGCACGACGACAGAGTGAGAGTTCTGGAGAGACTCGGGGCTGAAAGCAGCATGAGGACAGAGCAAGAGGTTCAGGGAGACTCGGGGCTGAAAGCAGGGAGGACTGAGTGAGAGTTCCAGGGAGACTTGGGGCTGAAAGTGGCACGAGGTCAGAGTGAGAGTTACAGGGAGACTCGGGGCTGAAAGCGGCTCGAGGACAGAGCGGGAGTTGAAGGTGAAAGCGGCGCTAGAAAAGAGCGAGAGTCCCATAGAGACTCGGGGCTCAAAGCGGCTCGAGGACAGAGCGGGAGTTCCAGGGAGACTCGGGGCTGAAAGCTGCACAAAGATAGAGTGAGTGTTCTCGAGAGACTTGGGGCTGAAAGTTGCATGAGGACAAAGTGAGAGTTCCGGGGAGACTCGGAGCTGAAAATGGCACGAGGACAGAGTGAGAGTTCCATGGAGACTCGGGGCTGAAAGCGGAACGAGGACAGAGTGAGAGTTCCAGGGAGACTCGGGGCTGAATGCAGGACGAGGACAGTGTGAGAGTTGCTTGGAGACTCGGGGCTGAATGCAGGACGAGGACAGAGTGAGAGTTGCTTGGAGACTCGGGGCTGAATGTGGCACGAGGACAGAGTGAGTGTTCCAGGGAGACTCGGGTCTGAAAGCGGCACAGGGAGAGAGTGAGAGTTACAGGGAGACTCGGGGCTGAAAGCGGTGAGAGGTCAGAGTGAGAGTTGCTTGGAGACCCTGGGGTGAAAGTGGCACGAGGACACAGCGAGAGTTCCAGGGACAGTCGGGGCTGAAAGCAGGGCGAGGACAGACTGAGAGTTCCAGGGAGACTCGGAGCTGAAAGCAGCACAGGGAGAGATCGAGAATTCCAGTGTGACTCGGCGCTGAAAGCGGCACAAGGACAGAGCGAGAGTTACAGGGAGACTCGGGGCTGAAAGCGGCGCAAGGACAGAGCGAGAATTCCAGGGTGACTCGGGGCTGAAAGCAGCACGATGACAGAGTGAGAGTTACAGGGAGACTCAGGGTTGAAAGTGGCGAGAGGACAGAGTGAGAGTTGCTTGGAGACTCTGGGCTGAAAGTGGCACGAGGACAGAGCGAGAGTTCCAGGGAGACTCAGGGCTGAAAGTGCCGAGAGGTCAGAGTGAGAGTTGCTTGGAGACCCTCGGGTGAAAGTGGCACGAGGACAGAGCGAGAGTTCCAGGGAGAGTCAGGGCTGAAAGCGGTGCGAGGACAGAGTGAGAGTTCTGGAGAGACTCGGGGCTGAAAGTGGCGAGAGGTCAGAGTGAGAGTTGCTTGGAGACCCTCGGGTGAAAGTGGCACGAGGACAGAGCCAGAGTTCCAGGGAGAGTCAGGGCTGAAAGCGGTGCGAGGACAGAGTGAGAGTTCTGGAGAGACTCGGGGTTGAAAGCAGCGCAAGGACAGAGCGAGAATTCCAGGGTGACCCGGGGCTGAAAGCGGCACGAGGGCAGAGTGAGAGTTCCAGGGTGATTCGGGGCTGAAAGCGGCAAAATGACAGAGCGAGAGTTACAGAGAGACTCGGTGCTAAATGCGGTGCGAGGACAGAGCGAGAGTTCCCGGGTGAATCGGGGCTGAAAGCGGATCAAGGACAGAGCAAGAGTTCCAGGGAGACTCGGGGCTGAAAGCAGGGCGAGGACAGAGTGAGAGTTCCAGGGAGACTCGGGGCTGAAAGTGGCACAGGGAGAGAGCGAGAGTTCCAGCGTGACTCGGCCCTGAAAGCGGCACAAGGACAGAGCGAGAGTTCTGGAGAGACTCGGGTTTGAAAGCTGCGCATGTACAGAGCGAGAATTCCAGGGTGTCTCAGGGCTGAAAGCGGCACGAGGACAGAGTGAGAGTTCGAGGGAGAGCCGGGGCTGAAAGCAGGGCGAGGACAGACTGAGAGTTCCAGGGAGACTCGGGGCTGAAAGCGGCACAGGGAGAGAGCGAGAATTCCAGTGTGACTCGGGGCTGAAAGCGGCCCAAGGACAGACCGAGTGTTACAGGGAGACTCGGGGCTGAAAGCGGCGCGAGGACGGAGTGAGAGTTCTGGAAAGACTCGGTGTTGAAAGCAGCGCAAGGACAGAGCGAGAATTCCAGGGCGACTCGGGGCTGAAAGCGGCACGAGGACAGAGTGAGAGTTCCAGGGAGACTCGGGGCTGAAAGCAGCACGAGGACAGAGTGAGAGTTCCCGGGTGAATAGGGGCTGATTGCGGCGCAAGGACAGAGTAAGTGTTCCAGGGAGACTTGGGGCTGAATGTGGCACGAGGACAGAGCAAGAGTTCCAGGGAGACTCGGGGCTAAAAGCGGCGCAGGGAGAGAGCGAGAATTCCATGGAGACTCGGGGCTGAAAGCGGCACGCGGACAGAGTGAGAGTTCTGGAGAGACCCGAGGTTGAAGGCGGACGAGGACAGAGCGAGAGTTCCAGGGGGAGTCGAGGCTGAAAGTGGCGAGAGGACAGAACGAGAGTTCCAGCGAGACCCGGGGTTGAAATTGGTGCGAGGACAGAGCGAGAGTTCTAGGGGGAGATGAAGCTGAAAGCGGCACGAGGAGAGCGCGAGAGTTCCAGGGAGACTCGAGGCTGAAATTGGCGCAAGGACAGAGCAAGAGTTCCAGGGAGACTCAGGGTTGAAGGTGGCGCGCGGACTGAGCAAGAGTTCCAGGGAGCCTCAGCGTTGAAAGCAGCGCGAGGAGAGAGCGAGAGTTCCAGGGAGACTCGAGCTGAATGTGGCAAGATAACAGAGCGAGAATTCCAGGGAGACTCGGGGTTGAAATTGGCGCGAGGACAGAGCGAGAGTTCTGGGGGGAGTTGAAGCTGAAGGCAGCACGAGGACAGAGCGAGAGGTCCAGGGAGACTCGGGTCTGAAGGCAGCACAAGGACAGGGTGAGAGTTCTGGAGAGACTCGGGGTTGAAGGCGGCACGAGGACAGAGCGAGAGTTCCAGGGAGAGTCAGGGCTGAAAGTGGCGAGAGGTCAGAGTGAGAGTTGCTTGGAGACTCGGGGCTGAAAGTGGCACGAGGACAGAGCGAGAGTTCCAGGGAGAGTCAGGGCTGAACGCGGTGCGAGGACAGAGTGAGAGTTCTGGAGAGACTCGGGGTTGAAAGCAGCGCAAGGACAGAGCGAGAATTCCAGGGTGACTCAGGGCTGAAAGCGGCACGAGGGCAGAGTGAGATATCCAGGGAGACTCGCGGCTGAAAGTGGCATGAGGTAAGAGCGAGAGTTCCAGGGAGACTCGGGGCTGAAAGCTGCTCAAGGACAGAGTGAGAGTTCTCGGGAGACTCGGGGCTGAATGCAGCGTGGGGAGAGAGTGAGAATTCCAGGGAGACTCGGGGCTGAAAGCGGCACGACGACAGAGTGAGAGTTCTGGAGAGACTCGGGGCTGAAGGCAGCACGAGGACAGACCGAGAGGTCCAGGGAGACTCGGGGTTGAAGGCGGCACAAGGACAGAGTGAGTGTTCCGGAGAGACTCGGGGTTGAAGGCGGCACGAGGACAGAATGAGAGTTCCAGGGAGATTCGGGGCTGAAAGTGGCGAGAGGACAGAGTGAGAGTTCCAGGGAGACTCGGGGCTGAAAGCGGCACAAAGACAGAGTGAGTGTTCTCGAGAGACTTGGGGCTGAAAGTGACATGAGGACAGAGTGAGAGTCCCAGGGGTACTCGGGGCTGAAAGCGGCACGAGGACAGAGCAAGAGGTCCAGGGAGACTCGGGGCTGAAAGCAGGGAGGACTGAGTGAGAGTTCCAGGGAGACTTGGGGCTGAAAGTGGCACGAGGTCAGAGTGAGAGTTACAGGGAGACTCAGGGCTGAAAGCGGCTCGAGGACAGAGCGGGAGTTGAAGGTGAAAGCGGCGCTAGAAAAGAGCGAGAGTCCCATAGAGACTCGGGGCTCAAAGCGGCTCGAGGACAGAGCGGGAGTTCCAGGGAGACTCGGGGCTGAAAGCGGCACAAAGATAGAGTGAGTGTTCTCGAGAGACTTGGGGCTGAAAGTTGCATGAGGACAAAGTGAGAGTTCCGGGGAGACTCGGAGCTGAAAGTGGCACGAGGACAGAGTGAGAGTTCCATGGAGACTCGGGGCTGAAAGCGGAACGAGGACAGAGTGAGAGTTCCAGGGAGACTCGGGGCTGAATGCAGGACGAGGACAGAGTGAGAGTTGCTTGGAGACTCGGGGCTGAAAGCAGGGCGAGGACAGACTGAGAGTTCCAGGGAGACTCGGAGCTGAAAGCAGCACAGGGAGAGATCGAGAATTCCAGTGTGACTCGGCGCTGAAAGCGGCACAAGGACAGAGCGAGAGTTACAGGGAGACTCAGGGCTGAAAGCGGCGCGAGGACAGAGTGAGAGTTCCAGGGACACTCGGGGCTGAAAGTGGCACGAGGACAGAGCGAGAGTTCCCGGGTGAATCGGGGCTGAAAGCCGCGCAAGGACAGAGTGAGAGTTCCAGGGAGACTCGGAGCTGAAAGTGGCACGAGGACAGAGCAAGAGGTCCAGGGAGACTTGGGTCTTAAAGTGTGGCGAGGACAGAGTGAGACTTCCAGGGAGACTCCGGGCTCAAAGCGGCAGGAGGACAGAGCGAGAGTTCCAGGGAGACTCGGGGTTGATCGCGGCGCAGGGAGAGAGCGAGAATTCCAGGGTGACTCGTGGCTGAAAGTGGCACGAGGACAGAGCGAGAATTCCAGGGAGACTCAGGGCTGAAATCGGCACGAGGACAGATTGAGCGTTCTGGAGAGACTCGAGGTTGAAGGCGGACGAGGACAGAGCGAGAGTTCCAGGGAGAGTCGAGGCTGAAAGTGTCGAGAGGACAGAACAAGAGTCCCAGGAAGACCCGGGGATGAAATTGGCGCGAGGACAAAGCGAGAGTTCTGGGGGGAGTTGAAGGTGAAGGCAGCGCGAGGAGAGAGTGAGAGTTCCAGGGAGACGCGGGGCTGAAAGTAGCTCGAGGACAGAGAGAGAGTTCCAGGGAGACTCGGGGCTGAAAGTAGCTCAAGGACAGAGCGAGAGGTCCAGGGAGACTCGGGGCTGAAAGCAGTGCGACGACAGAATGAGAGTTCTGGAGAGACTCGGGGCTGAAATCGGCGCAAGGACAGAGCGAGAGTTCCAGGGAGACTCGGGGTTGAAGGCAGCACGAGGACAGAGTGAGATTTCGAGGGAGACTCGGGGCTGAAAGCGGCATGAGGACAGAACGAGTGTTCTGCATAGCTTCGGGGCAGAAAGTGGCACAAGGACAGAGCGAGAGTTCCAGGGAGACTCGGGGCTGAAATTGGCATGAGGTAAGAGCGAGATATCCAGGGAGACTCGGGGCTGAAAGCTGCTCGAGGACAGAGCGAGAGTTCTCGGGAGACTCGGGGCTGAATGCGGCATGGGGACAGAGTGAGAATTCCAGGGAGACTCGGGGCTGAAAGCGGCACGACGACAGAGTGAGAGTTCTGGTGAGACTCGGGGCTGAAAGCAGCACGAGGACAGAGCAAGAGTTCCAGGGAGAGTCGGGGCTGAAAGTGGCGAGACGACAGAACGAGATTTGCTTGGAGACTCGGGGCTGAAAGTGGCACGAGGACAGAGCGAGAGTTCCAGGGAGACTTGGGGCTGAAAGTGGGGCGAGGACAGAGTGAGAGTTCCAGGGAGACTCGGGGCTGAAAGTGGCATGAGGTAAGAGCGAGATATCCAGGGAGACTCGGGGCTGAAAGCTGCTCGAGGACAGAGCGAGAGTTCCCTGGAGACTCGGGGCTGAATGCGGCATGGGGAGAGAGTGAGAATTCCGGGGAGACTCGGGGCTGAAAGCGGCACGACGACAGAGTGAGAGTTCTGGAGAGACTCGGGGCTGAAAGTAGCTCGAGGACAGAGCGAGAGTTCCAGGGAGACTCAGGGCTGAAAGGAGCGCGAGGACAGATTGAGAGTTCCAGGGAGACTTGGGGCTGAAAGCTGCGCGAGGACAGAGCGAGATTTCCAGGGATCCTCGGGGCTGAAAGTGGCTCGAGGACAGAGTGAGAGTTCCAGGGAGACTTGGGGTTGAAAGCAGCGCGAGGAGAGAGCGAGAGTTCCAGGGAAACTCGAGCTGAATGCGGCAAGAGGACAGAGCGAGAGTTCCAGGGAGACTAGGGGCTGAAATTAGCGCAAGGACTGAGCAAGAGTTCCAGGGAGACTCGGGGTTGAAATTGGCGCGAGGAAAGAGAGAGAGTTCTGGGGGGAGTTGAAGCTGAAAGCAGCACGAGGACAGAGCAAGGGGTCCAGGGAGACTCGGGTCTGAAGGCAGCACAAGGACAGGGTGAGAGTTCTGGAGAGACTCGGGGTTGAAGGCGGCACGAGGACAGAGCGAGAGTTCCAGGGAGAGTCGGGGCTGAAAGTGGAGAGAGGACAGAGTGAGAGTTGCTTGGAGACACGGGGCTGAAAGTGGCACGAGGACAGAGTGAGAGTTCCAGGGAGACTCGGGGCTGAAAGATGCACAAGGACAGAGTGAGTGTTCTTGAGAGACTTGGGGCTGAAAGTGGCATGAGGACAGAGTGAGAGTCCCAGGGAGACTAGGGGCTGAAAGCGGCGCAAGGACTGCACGAGAGTTCCAGTGAGACTCGGGTTTGAAATTGGCGCGAGGACAGAGCAAGAGTTCTGGGGGGAGTTGAAGCTGAAAGCGGCATGAGGAAAGAGCGAGAGTTCCAGGGAGACTCGGCGCTGAAAATAGCTCGAGGACAGAGAGTGAGTTCCAGGGATACTCAGGGCTGAAAGGAGCGCGAGGACAGATTGAGAGTTCAAGGGAGATTTGGGGCTGAAAGCGGCGCGAGGACAGAGTGAGAGTTATGGAGAGACTCGGGGTTGAAAGCAGCGCAAGGACAGAGCGAGAAATGCAAGGTGTCTCAGGGCTCAAAGCGGCACGAGGACAGAGTGAGAGTTCCAGGGAGAGTCAGGGCTGAAAGCAGGGCGAGGACAGACTGAGAGTTCCAGGGAGACTCGGGGCTGAAAGCGGCACAGGGAGAGACGATAATTCCAGTGTGAATCGGGGCTGAAAGCGGCCCAAGGACAGAGCGAGAATTCCAGGGTGACTCGGGGCTGAAAGCGGCACGACGACAAAGTGAGAGTTCCAGGGAGACTCGGGGCTGAAAGCGGCGCAGGGAGAGAGCGAGAATTCCAGTGTGAATCGGGGCTGAAAGCAGCACGAGGACAGAGCGAGAGTTCCCGGATGAATAGGGGCTGAACGCGGTGCAAGGACAGAGTGAGAGTTCCAGGGAGACCCGGGGCTGAAAGCAGCGCAGGGAGAGGGCGATAATTCCAGGGTGACTTGTGGCTGAAAGCGGCACGAGGACAGAGCGAGAATTCCAGGGATACTCGGGGCTGAAAGCGGCACGAGGACAGAGTGAGGGTGCTGGAGAGTCCCGAGGTTGAAGGCGGACGAGGACAGAGCGAGACTTCCAGGGAGAGTCGAGGCTGAAAGTGGCGAGAGGACAGAACAAGAGTTGAAGGGAGACCCGGGGTTGAAATTGGCGCGAGGACAGAGCGAGAGTTCTGGGGGGAGTTGAAGCTGAAAGCGGCGCGAGGAGAGAGCGAGAGGTCCAGGGAGACGTGGGGCTGAAAGTAGCTCGAGGACAAAGAGAGATTTCCAGGGAGACTCGGGGCTGAAAGTAGCTCAAAGACAGAGCGAGAGTTCCAGGGAGACTCAGTGCTGAAAGGAGCGCGAGTACCGAGTGAGAGGTCCAGGGAGACTCGGGGCTGAAAGCAGTGCGACGACAGAATGAGAGTTCTGGAGAGACTCGGGGCTGAAATTGGCGCAAGGACAGAGCAAGAGTTCCAGGGAGACTCGGGGTTGAAGGCGGCACGAGGACAGAGTGAGATTTCGAGGGAGACTCGGGGCTGAAAGCGGCACGAGGACAGAGCGAGTGTTCTGCATTGATTCTGGGCAGAAAGTGGCACAAGGACAGAGCGAGAGTTCCAGGGAGACTAGGGGCTGAAATTAGCGCAAGGACTGAGCAAGAGTTCCAGGGAGACTCGGGGTTGAAATTGGCGCGAGGACAGAGCGAGAGTTCTGGGGGGAGTTGAAGCTGAAAGCAGCACGAGGACAGAGCAAGGGGTCCAGGGAGACTCGGGTCTGAAGGCAGCACAAGGACAGGGTGAGAGTTCTGGAGAGACTCGGGGTTGAAGGCGGCACGAGGACAGAGCGAGAGTTCCAGGGAGAGTCGGGGCTGAAAGTGGAGAGAGGACAGAGTGAGAGTTGCTTGGAGACACGGGGCTGAAAGTGGCACGAGGACAGAGTGAGAGTTCCAGGGAGACTCGGGGCTGAAAGATGCACAAGGACAGAGTGAGTGTTCTTGAGAGACTTGGGGCTGAAAGTGGCATGAGGACAGAGTGAGAGTCCCAGGGAGACTAGGGGCTGAAAGCGGCGCAAGGACTGCACGAGAGTTCCAGTGAGACTCGGGTTTGAAATTGGCGCGAGGACAGAGCAAGAGTTCTGGGGGGAGTTGAAGCTGAAAGCGGCATGAGGAAAGAGCGAGAGTTCCAGGGAGACTCGGCGCTGAAAATAGCTCGAGGACAGAGAGTGAGTTCCAGGGATACTCAGGGCTGAAAGGAGCGCGAGGACAGATTGAGAGTTCAAGGGAGATTTGGGGCTGAAAGCGGCGCGAGGACAGAGTGAGAGTTATGGAGAGACTCGGGGTTGAAAGCAGCGCAAGGACAGAGCGAGAAATGCAAGGTGTCTCAGGGCTCAAAGCGGCACGAGGACAGAGTGAGAGTTCCAGGGAGAGTCAGGGCTGAAAGCAGGGCGAGGACAGACTGAGAGTTCCAGGGAGACTCGGGGCTGAAAGCGGCACAGGGAGAGACGATAATTCCAGTGTGAATCGGGGCTGAAAGCGGCCCAAGGACAGAGCGAGAATTCCAGGGTGACTCGGGGCTGAAAGCGGCACGACGACAAAGTGAGAGTTCCAGGGAGACTCGGGGCTGAAAGCGGCGCAGGGAGAGAGCGAGAATTCCAGTGTGAATCGGGGCTGAAAGCAGCACGAGGACAGAGCGAGAGTTCCCGGATGAATAGGGGCTGAACGCGGTGCAAGGACAGAGTGAGAGTTCCAGGGAGACCCGGGGCTGAAAGCAGCGCAGGGAGAGGGCGATAATTCCAGGGTGACTTGTGGCTGAAAGCGGCACGAGGACAGAGCGAGAATTCCAGGGATACTCGGGGCTGAAAGCGGCACGAGGACAGAGTGAGGGTGCTGGAGAGTCCCGAGGTTGAAGGCGGACGAGGACAGAGCGAGACTTCCAGGGAGAGTCGAGGCTGAAAGTGGCGAGAGGACAGAACAAGAGTTGAAGGGAGACCCGGGGTTGAAATTGGCGCGAGGACAGAGCGAGAGTTCTGGGGGGAGTTGAAGCTGAAAGCGGCGCGAGGAGAGAGCGAGAGGTCCAGGGAGACGTGGGGCTGAAAGTAGCTCGAGGACAAAGAGAGATTTCCAGGGAGACTCGGGGCTGAAAGTAGCTCAAAGACAGAGCGAGAGTTCCAGGGAGACTCAGTGCTGAAAGGAGCGCGAGTACCGAGTGAGAGGTCCAGGGAGACTCGGGGCTGAAAGCAGTGCGACGACAGAATGAGAGTTCTGGAGAGACTCGGGGCTGAAATTGGCGCAAGGACAGAGCAAGAGTTCCAGGGAGACTCGGGGTTGAAGGCGGCACGAGGACAGAGTGAGATTTCGAGGGAGACTCGGGGCTGAAAGCGGCACGAGGACAGAGCGAGTGTTCTGCATTGATTCTGGGCAGAAAGTGGCACAAGGACAGAGCGAGAGATCCAGGGAGACTCGGGGCTGAAAGATGCTCGAGGACAGAGTGAGAGTTCTCGGGAGACTCGGGGCTGAATGCGGCGTGGGGAGAGAGTGAGAATTCCAGGGAAACTCGGGGCTGAAAGTGGCACGATGACAGAGTGAGAGTTCTGGAGAGACTCGGGGCTGAAAGCAGCACGAGGAGAGACCGAGAGGTCCAGGGAGACTCGGGGTTGAAGGCGGCACAAGGACAGAGTGAGAGTTCTGGAGAGACTCGGGGTTGAAGGCGGCACGAGGACAGAGCGAGAGTTCCAGGGAGACTCGGGGCTGAAAGCGGCACAAAGACAGAGTGAGTGTTCTCGAGAGACTTGGGGTTGAAAGTTGCATGAGGACAGAGTGAGAGTTCCAGGGAGACTCGGAGCTGAAAGTGGCACGAGGACAGAGTGAGAGTTGCTTGGAGAATCGGGGCTGAAAGTGGTATGAAGACAGAGCGAGAGTTCCAGGGAGAGTCGGGGCTGAAAGCGGCACAAGGACAGAGCGAGAGTTCCAGGGAGAGTCGGGGCTGAAAGTGGCGAGAGGTCAGAGTGAGAGTTGCTTGGAGACCCTCGGGTGAAAGTGGCACGAGGACACAGCGAGAGTTCCAGGGAGACTCGGGGCTGAATTCAGGACGAGGACATAGTGAGAGTTGCTTGGAGACTCGGGGCTGAAAGTGGCACGAGGACAGAGTGAGAGTTCCAGGGAGACTCGGGTCTGAAAGCGGCACAGGGAGAGAGTGAGAGTTACAGGGAGACTCGGGGCTGAAAGCGGCGAGAGGTCAGAGTGAGAGTTGCTTGGAGACCCTGGGGTGAATGTGGCACGAGGACACAGCGAGAGTTCCAGGGACAGTCGGGGCTGAAAGCAGGGCGAGGACAGACTGAGAGTTCCAGGGAGAATCGGAGCTGAAAGCAGCACAGGGAGAGATCGAGAATTCCAGTGTGACTCGGCGATGAAAGCGGCACAAGGACAGAGCGAGAGTTACAGGGAGACTCGGGGCTGAAAGCGGCGCAAGGACAGAGCGAGAATTCCAGGGTGACTCGGGGCTGAAAGCAGCACGATGACAGCGCGAGAGTTACAGGGAGACTCGGGGCTGAAAGCGACGCGAGGACAGAGTGAGAGTCCCATGGAGACTCGGGGCTGAAAGCGGCACGAGGACAGAGCGAGAGTTCCAGGGAGACTCGGGGCTGAAAGTGGCACGAGGACAGAGCAAGTGGTCCATGGAGACTCGGAGCTGAAAGTGGCACGAGGACAGAGCAAGTGGTCCAGGGAGACTCGGGTCTTAAAGTGGGGCGAGGACAGAGTGAGACTTCCAGGGAGACTCCGGGCTCAAAGCGGCAGGAGGACAGAGCGAGAGTTCCAGGGAATCTCGGGGTAGAACGCGGCGCAGGGAGAGAGCGAGAATTCCAGGGTGACTCGTGGCTGAAAGCGGCACGAAGACAGAGCGAGAATTCCAGGGAGACTCAGGGCTGAAAGCGGCACGAGGACAGATTGAGCGTTCTGGAGAGACTCGAGGTTGAAGGCGGACGAGGACAGAGCGAGAGTTCCAGGGAGAGTCGAGGCTGAAAGTGACGAGAGGACAGAACGAGAGTCCCAGGAAGACCCGGGGATGAAATTGGCGCGAGGACAAAGCGAGAGTTCTGGGGGGAGTTGAAGGTGAAAGCAGCGCGAGGAGAGAGTGAGAGTTCCAGTGAGACGCGGGGCTGAAAGTAGCTTGAGGACAGAGAGAGAGTTCCAGGGAGACTCGGGGCTGAAAGTAGCTCAAGGACAGAGCGAGAGTTCCAGGGAGACTCAGGGCTGAAAGGAGCACGAGGACCGAGTGAGAGGTCCAGGGAGACTCGGGGCTGAAAGCAGTGCTACGACAGAATGAGAGTTCTGGAGAGACTCGGGGCTGAAATTGGTGCAAGGACAGAGCGAGAGTTCCAGGGAGACTCGGGGTTGAAGCCGGCACGAGGACAGAGTGAGATTTCGAGGGAGACTCGGGGCTGAAAGCGGCATGAGGACAGAGTGAGATTTCCAGGGAGACTCGGGGCTGAAAGTGGCACAAGGACAGAGTGAGATGTCCAGGGAGACTAGGGCCTGAAAGCGGCACGAGTGCAGATTAAGAGTTCCAGGGAGACTCGGGGCTGAAAATAGCACAAGGACAGAGCGAGTGTTCTGCATAGCTTCGGGGCAGAAAGTGGCACAAGGACAGAGCGAGAGTTCCAGGGAGACTCGTTGCTGAAAGTGGCATGAGGTAAGAGCGAGAGTTCCAGGGAGACTCGGGGCTGAAAGCTGCTCGAGGACAGAGCGAGAGTTCCAGGGAGAGTCGGGGCTGAAAGTGGTGAGAGGACAGAGTGAGAGTTGCTTGGAGACTCGGGGCTGAAAGTGGCACGAGGACAGAGTGAGAGTTCCAGGGAGACTTGGGGCTGAAAGTGGGGCGAGGACAGAGTGAGAGTTCCAGGGAGACTTGGGGCTGAAAGTGGCACGAGGACAGAGCAAGAGTTCTGGGGGAGTTGAAGCTGAAAGCAGCGTGAGGAAAGAGCGAGAGTTCCAGGGAGACTCGGGGCTGAAAGTAGCTCGAGGACAGAGTGAGAATTCCAGGGAGTCTCGGGGCTGAAAGCGGCACGACGACAGAGTGAGAGTTCTGGAGAGACTCGGGGCTGAAAGGAGCGCGAGGACAGATTGAGATTTCCAGGGAGACTCGGGGCTGAAAGTGGCTCGAGGACAGAGTGAGAGTTCCAGGGAGACTCGGGGTTGAAAGCAGCACGAGGAGAGAGCGAGATTTCCAGGGAGACTTGAGCTGAATGCGGCAAGAGGACAGAGCGAGAGTTCCAGGGAGACTCAGGGCTGAAAGCAGGGAGGACAGAGTGGGAGTTCCAGGGAGACTCGGGGCTGAAAGTGAATCGAGGACAGTGGGAGATTTCCAGGGAGACTCAGGGTTGAAGGTGGTGCGAGGACTGAGCAAGAATTCCAGGGAGACTCGGCGTTGAAAGCAGCGCGAGGAGAGAGCGAGAGTTCCAGGGAGACTCGAGCTGAATGCGGCAAGATAACAGTGCGAGAATTCCAGGGAGACTCGGGGCTGAAATTAGCGCAAGGACTGAGCAAGAGTTCCAGGGAGACTCGGGGTTGAAATTGGCGCGAGGACAGAGCGAGAGTTCTGGGGGGAGTTGAAGCTGAAAGCAGCACGAGGACAGAGCGAGAGGTCCAGGGAGACTCGGATCTGAAGGCAGCACAAGGACAGGGTGAGAGTTCTGGAGAGACTCGGGGTTGAAGGCGGCACGACGACAGAGAGAAAGTTCCAGGGAGAGTCATGGGTTGAAAGTGGCGAGAGGACAGAGCGAGAGTTCCAGGGAGACTCAGGGCTGAAAGTGGCGAGAGGTCAGAGTGAGAGTTGCTTGGAGACCCTCGGGTGAAAGTGGCACGAGGACAGAACGAGAGATCCAGGGAGAGTCAGGGCTGAAAGCGGTGCGAGGACAGAGTGAGAGTTCTGGAGAGACTCGGGGTTGAAAGCAGCGCAAGGACAGAGCGAGAATTCCAGGGTGACTCGGGGCTGAAAGCGGCACGAGGGCAGAGTGAGAGTTCCAGGGAGACTTGGGACTGAAAGCGGCAAAGGGAGTGAGCGAGAATTCCAGTGTGACTCGGGGCTGAAAGCGGCAAAATGACAAAGCGAGAGTTACAGAGAGACTCGGGGCTAAATGCGGTGCGAGGACAGAGCGAGAGTTCCCGGGTGAATCGGGGCTGAAAGCGGATCAAGGACAGAGCAAGAGTTCCAGGGAGACTCGGGGCTGAAAGTGGGGCGAGGACAGAGTGAGAGTTCCAGGGAGACTCCGGGCTCAAAGCGGCTGGAGGACAGAGCGAGAGTTCTGGGGGGTGTTGAAGCTGAATGCGGCGCGAAGTCAGAGTGAGAGTTCCAGGTAGACTTGGGGCTGAATGTGGCACAAGGACAGAATGAGAGTTCCAGGAAGACTCGGGGCTGAAAGCGGCACGAGTACAGAGCGAGAGTTCCAGGGAGACTCGGGGCTGAAAGCGGCACGAGTACAGAGTGAGTGGTCCAGGGTGACTCGGGGTTGAAGGCGGCACGAGGACAGACCGAGAGTTCCCGGGTGAATCGGGGCTGAATGCGGTGCAAGGACAGAACGAGAGTTCCAGGGAGACTCGGAGCAGAAAGTGGCACGAGGACAGAGCAAGAGGTCCAGGGAGACTCGGGGCTGAAAGTGGGGCGAGGACAGAGTGAGAGTTCCAGGCAGACTCCGAGCTCAAAGCGGATCGAGGACAGAGCAGGAGTTCTGGGGGGTGTTGAAGCTGAAAGCGGCGCGAGGGCAGAGTTAGAGTTCCAGGCAGACTTGGGGCTGAATGTGGCACGAGGACAGAATGAGAGTTCTAGGAAGACTGGGGCTGAAAGCGGCGCGAGGACAAAGCGAGAGTTCCAGGGAGACTCGGGGCTGAATGCAGGACGAGGACAGAGTGAGAGTTGCTTGGAGACTCGGGGCTGAAAGTTGCACGAGGACAGAGCGAGAGTTCCAGGGAGAAACAGGGCTGAAAGTGGCGAGAGTTCAGAGTGAGAGTTGTTTGGAGACCCTCGGATGAAAGCGGCACGAGGACAGAGCGAGAGTTCCAGGGAGAGTCAGGGCTGAAAGCAGGGCGTGGACAGACTGAGAGTTCCAGGGAGACTCGGGGCTGAAAGCGGCACAGGGAGAGAGCGAGAATTCCAGTGTGACTCGGGGCTGAAAGCGGCCCAAGGACAGAACGAGAGTTACAGGGAGACTCGGGGCTGAAAGCGGTGCGAGGACAGAGTGAGAGTTCTGGAAAGACTCGGTGTTGAAAGCAGCGCAAGGACAGAGCGAGAATTCCAGGGAGACTCGGGTCTGAAGGCAGCACAAGGACAGGGTGAGAGTTCTGGAGAGACTCGGGGTTGAAGGCGGCACGACGACAGAGAGAGAGTTCCAGGGAGAGTCATGGGTTGAAAGTGGCGAGAGGACGGAGCGAGAGTTCCAGGGAGACTCAGGGCTGAAAGTGGCGAGAGGTCAGAGTGAGAGTTGCTTGGAGACCCTCGGGTGAAAGTGGCACGAGGACAGAACGAGAGATCCAGGGAGAGTCAGGGCTGAAAGCGGTGCGAGGACAGAGTGAGAGTTCTGGAGAGACTCGGGGTTGAAAGCAGCGCAAGGACAGAGCGAGAATTCCAGGGTGACTCGGGGCTGAAAGCGGCACGAGGGCAGAGTGAGAGTTCCAGGGAGACTTGGGACTGAAAGCGGCAAAGGGAGAGAGCGAGAATTCCAGTGTGACTCGGGGCTGAAAGCGGCAAAATGACAAAGCGAGAGTTACAGAGAGACTCGGGGCTAAATGCGGTGCGAGGACAGAGCGAGAGTTCCCGGGTGAATCGGGGCTGAAAGCGAATCAAGGACAGAGCAAGAGTTCCAGGGAGACTCGGGGCTGAAAGTGGGGCGAGGACAGAGTGAGAGTTCCAGGGAGACTCCGGGCTCAAAGCGGCTGGAGGACAGAGCGAGAGTTCTGGGGGGTGTTGAAGCTGAATGCGGCGCGAAGTCAGAGTGAGAGTTCCAGGTAGACTTGGGGCTGAATGTGGCACAAGGACAGAATGAGAGTTCCAGGAAGACTCGGGGCTGAAAGCGGCACGAGTACAGAGCGAGAGTTCCAGGGAGACTCGGGGCTGAAAGCGGCACGAGTACAGAGTGGGTGGTCCAGGGTGACTCGGGGTTGAAGGCGGCACGAGGACAGACCGAGAGTTCCCGGGTGAATCGGGGCTGAATGCGGTGCAAGGACAGAACGAGAGTTCCAGGGAGACTCGGAGCAGAAAGTGGCACGAGGACAGAGCAAGAGGTCCAGGGAGACTCGGGGCTGAAAGTGGGGCGAGGACAGAGTGAGAGTTCCAGGCAGACTCCGGGCTCAAAGCGGATCGAGGACAGAGCAGGAGTTCTGGGGGGTGTTGAAGCTGAAAGCGGCGCGAGGGCAGAGTTAGAGTTCCAGGCAGACTTGGGGCTGAATGTGGCACGAGGACAGAATGAGAGTTCTAGGAAGACTGGGGCTGAAAGCGGCGCGAGGACAAAGCGAGAGTTCCAGGGAGACTCGGGGCTGAATGCAGGACGAGGACAGAGTGAGAGTTGCTTGGAGACTCGGGGCTGAAAGTTGCACGAGGACAGAGCGAGAGTTCCAGGGAGAAACAGGGCTGAAAGTGGCGAGAGTTCAGAGTGAGAGTTGTTTGGAGACCCTCGGATGAAAGTGGCACGAGGACAGAGCGAGAGTTCCAGGGAGAGTCAGGGCTGAAAGTGGCGAGAGGTCAGAGTGAGATTTGCTTGGAGACCCTCGGGTGAAAGTGGCACGAGGACAGAGTGAGAGTTCAAGGGAGAGTCGGGGCTGAAAGCAGGGCGTGGACAGACTGAGAGTTCCAGGGAGACTCGGGGCTGAAAGCGGCACAGGGAGAGAGCGAGAATTCCAGTGTGACTCGGGGTTGAAAGCGGCCCAAGGACAGAACGAGAGTTACAGGGAGACTCGGGGCTGAAAGCGGTGCGAGGACAGAGTGAGAGTTCTGGAAAGACTCGGTGTTGAAAGCAGCGCAAGGACAGAGCGAGAATTCCAGGGTGACTCGGGGCTGAAAGCGGCACGAGGACAGAGTGAGAGTTCCAGGGAGACTTGGGACTGAAAGCGGCAAAGGGAGAGAGCGAGAATTCCAGGGTGATTGGGGCTGAAAGCGGCAAAATGACAGAGCGAGAGTTACAGAGAGACTCGGGGCTAAATGCGGTGCGAGGACAGAGTGAGAGTTCCCGGGTGAATCGGGGCTGAAAGCGGATCAAGGACAGAGCAAGAGTTCCAGGGAGACTCGGGGCTGAAAGCAGGGCGAGGACAGACTGAGAGTTCCAGGGTGACTCGGGGCTGAAAGCGGCACAAGGACAGAGCGAGAGTTCTGGAGAGACACGGGGTTGAAAGCAGCGCAAGTACAGAGCGAGAATTCCAGGGTGTCTCAGGGCTGAAAGCGGCACGAGGACAGAGTGAGAGTTCGAGGGAGAGTCGGGGCTGAAAGCAGGGCGAGGACAGACTGAGAGTTCCAGGGAGACTCGGGGCTGAAAGCGGCACAGGGAGAGAACGAGAATTCCAGTGTGACTCGGGCTGAAAGCGGCCCAAGGACAGACCGAGTGTTACAGGGAGACTCGGGGCTGAAAGCGGCGCGAGGACAGAGTGAGAGTTCTGGAAAGACTCGGTGTTGAAAGCAGCGCAAGGACAGAGCGAGAATTCCAGGGTGACTCGGGGCTGAAAGCGGCACGAGGACAGAGTGAGAGTTCCCGGGTGAATAGGGGCTGAATGTGGCGCAAGGACAGAGTGAGTGTTCGAGGGAGACTTGGGGCTGAAAGCAGCACGAGGACAGAGTGAGAGTTCCCGGGTGAATAGGGGCTGAATGTGGCGCAAGGACAGAGTGAGTGTTCCAGGGAGACTTGGGGCTGAATGTGGCACGAGGACAGAGCGAGAGTTCCAGGGAGACTCGGGGCTAAAAGCGGCGCAGGGAGAGAGCGATAATTCCAGGGTGACTCGTGGCTGAAAGCGGCACGAGGACAAAGCGAGAATTCCATGGAGACTCGGGGCTGAAAGCGGCACGAGGACAGAGTGAGAGTTCTGGAAAGACCCGAGGTTGAAGGCGGACGAGGACAGAGCGAGAGTTCCAGGGGGAGTCAAGGCTGAAAGTGGCGAGAGGACAGAACAAGAGTTCCAGGGAGACCCGGGGTTGAAATTGGCGCGAGGACAGAGCGAGAGTTCTGGGGGGAGTTGAAGCTGAAAGCGGCACGAGGAGAGAGCGAGAGTTCCAGGGAGACGTGGGGCTGAAAGTAGCTCGAGGACAAAGAGAGAGTTCCAGGGAGACTCGGGGCTGAAAGTAGCTCAAGGACAGAGCGAGAGTTCCAGGGAGACTCAGTGCTGAAAGGAGCGCGAGTACCGAGTGAGAGTTCTGGTGACACTCGGGGCTGAAAGCAGCACGAGGACAGAGCAAGAGTTCCAGGGAGAGTCGGGGCTGAAAGTGGCAAGAGGACAGAGTGAGAGTAGCTTGGAGACTCGGGGCTGAAAGTGGCACGAGGACAGAGCGAGAGATCCAGGGAGACTTGGGGCTGAAAGTGGGGCGAGGCCAGAGTGAGAGGTCCAGGGAGACTTGGGGGTGAAAGCAGTGCGACGACAGAATGAGAGTTCTGGAGAAACTCGGGGCTGAAATTGGCGCAAGGACAGAGTGAGAGTTCCAGGGAGACTCGGGGTTGAAGGCGGCACGAGGACTGAGTGAGATTTCCAGGGAGACTTGGGGCTGAAAGCGGCACAAGGACAGAGTGAGATTTCCAGGGAGACTAGGGGCTGAAAGCGGCGCGAGGACAGAGCAAGAGTTCCAGGGAGACTTGGGGCTGAAAATAGCACGACGACAGAGCGAGTGTTCTGCATTGATTCGGGGCAGAAAGTGGCAAAGGACAGAGCGAGATATCCAGGGAGACTCGGGGCTAAAAGTGGCATGAGGTCAGAGTGAGAGATCTCGGGAGACTCTGAGCTGCATGCGGCGTGGGGAGAGAGTGAGAATTCCAGGGAGACTCGGGGCTGAAAGCGGCACGACGACAGAGTGAGAGTTCTGGAGAGACTCGGGGCTGAAAGCAGCATGAGGACAGACCGAGAGGTCCAGGGAGACTGGGGTTGAAGGCAGCACAAGGACAGAGTGAGAGTTCTGGAGAGACTCGGGGTTGAAGGCGGCACGAGGACAGAATGAGAGTTCCAGGGAGAGTCGGGGCTGAAAGTGGCGAGAGGACAGAGTGAGAGTTCCAGGGAGACTCGGGGCTGAAAGCGGCACAAAGACAGAGTGAGTGTTCTCGAGAGACTTGGGGCTGAAAGTGACATGAGGACAGAGTGAGAGTCCCAGGGATACTAGGGGCAGAAAGCGGCACGAGGACAGAGCAAGAGGTTCAGGGAGACTCGGGGCTGAAAGCAGGGAGGACTGAGTGAGAGTTCCAGGGAGACTTGGGGCTGAAAGTGGCACGAGGTCAGAGTGAGAGTTACAGGGAGACTCGGGGCTGAAAGCGGCTCGAGGACAGAGTGGGAGTTGAAGGTGAAAGCGGCGCTAGAAAAGAGCGAGAGTCCCATAGAGACTCGGGGCTCAAAGCGGCTCGAGGACAGAGCGGGAGTTCCAGGGAGACTCGGGGCTGAAAGCGGCACAAAGATAGAGTGAGTGTTCTCGAGAGACTTGGGGCTGAAAGTTGCATGAGGACAGAGTGAGAGTTCCATGGAGACTCGGGGCTGAAAGCGGAACGAGGACAGAGTGAGAGTTCCAGGGAGACTCGGGGCTGAATGCAGGACGAGGACAGAGTGAGAGTTGCTTGGAGACTCGGGGCTGAATGTGGCACGAGGACAGAGTGAGAGTTCCAGGGAGACTCGGGTCTGAAAGCGGCACAGGGAGAGAGTGAGAGTTACAGGGAGACTCGGGGCTGAAAGCGGCGAGAGGTCAGAGTGAGAGTTGCTTGGAGACCCTGGGGTGAAAGTGGCACGAGGACACAGCGAGAGTTCCAGGGACAGTCGGGGCTGAAAGCAGGGCGAGGACAGACTGAGAGTTCCAGGGAGAATCGGAGCTGAAAGCAGCACAGGGAGAGATCGAGAATTCCAGTGTGACTCGGCGCTGAAAGCGGCAAAAGGACAGAGCGAGAGTTACAGGGAGACTCGGGGCTGAAAGCGACGCGAGGACAGAGCGAGAGTTCCTGGGTGAATCGGGGCTGAAAGCCGCGCAAGGACAGAGTGAGAGTTCCAGGGAGACTCGGAGCTGAAAGTGGCACGAGGACAGAGCAAGTGGTCCAGGGAGACTCGGGTCTTAAAGTGGGGCGAGGACAGAGTGAGACTTCCAGGGAGACTCCGGGCTCAAAGCGGCAGGAGGACAGAGCGAGAGTTCCAGGGAGACTCGGGGTTGAACGCGGCGCAGGGAGAGAGCGAGAATTCCAGGGTGACTCGTGGCTGAAAGCGGCACGAGGACTGAGCGAGAATTCCAGGGAGACTCAGGGCTGAAAGCGGCACGAGGTCAGATTGAGCGTTCTGGAGAGACTCGAGGTTGAAGGCGGACGAGGACAGAGCGAGAGTTCCAGGGAGAGTCGAGGCTGAAAGTGACGAGAGGACAGAACGAGAGTCCCAGGAAGACCCGGGGATGAAATTGGCGCGAGGACAAAGCGAGAGTTCTGGGGGGAGTTGAAGGTGAAAGCGGCGCGAGGTGAGAGTGAGAGTTCCAGGGAGACGCGGGGCTGAAAGTAGCTCGAGGACAGAGAGAGAGTTCCAGGGAGACTCGGGGCTGAAAGTAGCTCAAGGACAGAGCGAGAGTTCCAGGGAGACTCAGGGCTGAAAGGAACACGACGACCGAGTGAGAGCTCCAGGGAGACTGGTGGCTGAAAGCAGTGCGACGACAGAATGAGAGTTCTGGAGAGACTCGGGGCTGAAATTGGCGCAAGGACAGAGCAAGAGTTCCAGGGACACTCGGGGTTGAAGGCGGCACGAGGACAGAGTGAGATTTCGAGGGAGACTCGGGGCTGAAAACGGCATGGGGACAGAGTGAGATTTCCAGGGAGACTCGGGGCTGAAAGTGGCACAAGGACAGAGTGAGATTTCCAAGGAGACTAGGAGCTGAAAGCGGCACGAGTGCAGATTAAGAGTTCCAGGGAGACTCGGGGCTGAAAATAGCACGAGGACAGAGCGAGTATTCTGCATAGCTTCGGGGCAGAAAGTGGCACAAGGACAGAGCGAGAGTTCCAGGGAGACTCGGGGCTGAAAGTGGCATGAGGTAAGAACGAGAGTTCCAGGGAGACTCGGGGCTGAAAGCTGCTCGAGGACAGAGCGAGAGTTCTCGGGAGACTCGGGGCTGAATGCGGCATGGGGACAGAGTGAGAATTCCAGGGAGACTCGGGGCTGAAAGCGGCACGACGACAGAGTGAGAGTTCTGGTGAGACTCGGGGCTGAAAGCAGCACGAGGACAGAGCAAGAGTTCCAGGGAGAGTCGGGGCTGAAAGTGGCGAGAGGACAGAGCGAGAGTTGCTTGGAGACTCGGGGCTGAAAGTGGCATGAGGACAGAGCGAGAGTTCCAGGGAGACTTGGGGCTGAAAGTGGGGCGAGGACAGAGTGAGAGTTCCAGGGAGACTTGGGGCTGAAAGTGGCGCGAGGACAGAGCAAGAGTTCTGGGGGGAGTTGAAGCTGAAAGCAGCGTGAGGAAAGAGCGAGAGTTCCAGGGAGACTCGGGGCTGAAAGTAGCTCGAGGACAGAGTGAGAATTGCAGGGAGACTCGGGGCTGAAAGCGGCACGACGACAGAGTGAGAGTTCTGGAGAGACTCGGGGCTGAAAGTAGCTCGAGGACAGAGAGAGAGTTCCAGGGAGACTCGGGGCTGAAAGTAGTTCGAGGACAAAGCGAGAGTTCCAGGGAGACTCAGGGTTGAAAGGAGCGCGAGGACAGATTGAGAGTTCCAGGGAGACTCGAGGCTGAAAGCAGCGCGAGGACAGAGCGAGAGTTCCAGGGAGCCTCGGGGTTGAAAGCAGAGCGAGGAGAGAGCGAGAGTTCCAGGGAGAGTTGTGGCTGAAAGCGGCACGAGGACAGAGCGAGAGCTCCAGGGGGACTCAGGGCTGAAAGCAGCGAGGATAGAGTGGGAATTCCAGGGAGACTCGGGGCTGAAAGTGACTCGAGGACAGAGGGAGAGTTCCAGGGAGACTCGGGGCTGAAATTGGCGCAAGGACAGAGCAAGAGTTCCATGGAGACTCAGGGTTGAAGGTGGTGCGCGGACTGAGCAAGAGTTCGAGGGAGCCTCGGCGTTGAAAGCAGCGCGAGGAGAGAGCGAGAGTTCCAGGGAGACTCAAGCTGAATGTGGCAAGATAACAGAGCGAGAATTCCAGGGAGACTCGGGGTTGAAATTGGCGCGAGGACAGAGCGAGAATTCTGGGGGGAGTTGAAGCTGAAAGCAGCACGAGGACAGAGCGAGAGGTCCAGGGAGACGCAGGTCTGAAGGCAGAACAAGGACAGGGTGAGAGTTCTGGAGAGACTCAGGGTTGAAGGCGGCACGAGGGCAGAGCGAGCGTTCCAGGGAGAGTCAGGGCTGAAAGTGGCGAGAGGACAGAGTGAGAGTTGCTTGGAGACTCGGGGCTGAAAGTGGCACGAGGACAGAGCGAGAGTTCCAGGGAGAAACAGGGCTGAAAGTGGCGAGAGGTCAGAGTGAGAGTTGTTTGGAGACCCTCGGGTGAAAGTGGCACGAGGACAGAGCGAGAGTTCCAGGGAGAGTCAGGGCTGAAAGTGGCGAGAGGTCAGAGTGAGATTTGCTTGGAGACCCTCGGGTGAAAGTGGCACGAGGACAGAGCCAGAGTTCCAGGGAGAGTCAGGGCTGAAAGCGGTGCGAGGACAGAGTGAGAGTTCTGGAGAGACTCGGGGTTGAAAGCAGCGCAAGGACAGAGCGAGAATTCCAGTGTGACTCGGGGCTGAAAGCGGCACGAGGGCAGAGTGAGAGTTCCAGGGAGACTTGGGACTGAAAGCGGCAAAATGACAGAGCGAGAGTTACAGAGAGACTCGGTGCTAAATGCGGTGCGAGGACAGAGCGAGAGTTCCCGGGTGAATCGGGGCTGAAAGCGGATCAAGGACAGAGCAAGAGTTCTGGGAGACTCGGGGCTGAAAGCGGCACAGGGAGAGAGCGAGAGTTCCAGGGTGACTCGGCCCTGAAAGCGGCACAAGGACAGAGCGAGAGTTCTGGAGAGACTCGGGGTTGAAAGCAGCGCAAGTACAGAGCGAGAATTCCAGGGTGTCTCAGGGCTGAAAGCGGCACGAGGACAGAGTGAGAGTTCGAGGGAGAGTCGGGGCTGAAAGCAGGGCGTGGACAGACTGAGAGTTCCAGGGAGACTCGGGGCTGAAAGCGGCACAGGGAGAGAGCGAGAATTCCAGTGTGACTCGGGGCTGAAAGCGGCCCAAGGACAGAACGAGAGTTACAGGGAGACTCGGGGCTGAAAGCGGTGCGAGGACAGAGTGAGAGTTCTGGAAAGACTCGGTGTTGAAAGCAGCGCAAGGACAGAGCGAGAATTCCAGGGTGACTCGGGGCTGAAAGCGGCGCGAGGACAGAGTGAGAGTTCCCGGGTGAATAGGGGCTGAATGTGGCGCAAGGACAGAGTGAGTGTTCCAGGGAGACTTGGGGCTGAAAGCAGCACGAGGACAGAGTGAGAGTTCCCGGGTGAATAGGGGCTGAATGTGGCGCAAGGACAGAGTGAGTGTTCCAGGGAGACTTGGGGCTGAATGTGGCACGAGGACAGAGCGAGAGTTCCAGGGAGACTCGGGGCTAAAAGCGGCGCAGGGAGAGAGCGATAATTCCAGGGTGACTCGTGGCTGAAAGCGGCACGAGGACAAAGCGAGAATTCCATGGAGACTCGGGGCTGAAAGCGGCACGAGGACAGAGTGAGAGTTCTGGAGAGACCCGAGGTTGAAGGCGGACGAGGACAGAGCGAGAGTTCCAGGGGGAGTCAAGGCTGAAAGTGGCGAGAGGACAGAACGAGAGTTCCAGGGAGACCCGGGGTTGAAATTGGCGCGAGGACAGAGCGAGAGTTCTGGGGGGAGTTGAAGCTGAAAGTAGCTCGAGGACAAAGAGAGAGTTCCAGGGAGACTCGGGGCTGAAAGTAGCTCAAGGACAGAGCGAGAGTTCCAGGGAGACTCAGTGCTGAAAGGAGCGCGAGTACCGAGTGAGAGTTCTGGTGCGACTCGGGGCTGAAAGCAGCACGAGGACAGAGCAAGAGTTCCAGGGAGAGTCGGGGCTGAAAGTGGCAAGAGGACAGAGTGAGAGTAGCTTGGAGACTCGGGGCTGAAAGTGGCACGAGGACAGAGCGAGAGATCCAGGGAGACTTGGGGCTGAAAGTGGTGCGAGGACAGAGTGAGAGGTCCAGGGAGACTTGGGGGTGAAAGCAGTGCGACGACAGAATGAGAGTTCTGGAGAAACTCGGGGCTGAAATTGGCGCAAGGACAGAGTGAGTGTTCCAGGGAGACTCGGGGTTGAAGGCGGCACGAGGACTGAGTGAGATTTCCAGGGAGACTAGGGGCTGAAAGCGGTGCGAGGACAGAGCAAGAGTTCCAGGGAGACTTGGGGCTGAAAATAGCACGAGGACAGAGCGAGTGTTCTGCATTGATTCGGGGCAGAAAGTGGCATAGGACAGAGCGAGATATCCAGGGAGGCTCGGGGCTGAAAGTGGCATGAGGTAAGAGCGAGAGTTCCAGGGAGACTCGGGGCTAAAAGCTGCTCAAGGACAGAGTGAGAGTTCTCGGGAGACTCTGAGCTGAATGCGGCGTGGGGAGAGAGTGAGAATTCCAGGGAGACTCGGGGCTGAAAGCGGCACGACGACAGAGTGAGAGTTCTGGAGAGACTCGGGGCTGAAAGCAGCATGAGGACAGACCGAGAGGTCCAGGGAGACTCAGGGTTGAAGGCAGCACAAGGACAGAGTGAGAGTTCTGG
The DNA here is from genome assembly GCF_017639515.1 of Carcharodon carcharias. Taxonomy (NCBI): domain Eukaryota; kingdom Metazoa; phylum Chordata; class Chondrichthyes; order Lamniformes; family Lamnidae; genus Carcharodon; species Carcharodon carcharias. Next base: position 92,517,683 of record NC_054472.1, on the reverse strand, counting down.
AGAGACTCGGGGTTGAAGGCGGCACGAGGACAGAATGAGAGTTCCAAAGAGAGTCGGGGCTGAAAGTGGCGAGAGGACAGAGTGAAAGTTCCAGGGAGACTCGGGGCTGAAAGCGGCACAAAGACAGAGTGAGTGTTCTCGAGAGACTTGGGGCTGAAAGTGACATGAGGACAGAGTGAGAGTCCCAGGGATACTAGGGGCAGAAAGCGGCACGAGGACAGAGCAAGAGGTCCAGGGAGACTCGGGGCTGAAAGCAGGGAGGACTGAGTGAGAGTTCCAGGGAGACTTGGGGCTGAAAGTGGCACGAGGTCAGAGTGAGAGTTCCAGGGAGACTCGGGGCTGAAAGCGGCTCGAGGACAGAGCGGGAGTTGAAGGTGAAAGCGGCGCTAGAAAAGAGCGAGAGTCCCATAGAGACTCGGGGCTCAAAGCGGCTCGAGGACAGAGCGGGAGCTCCAGGGAGACTCGGGGCTGAAAGCGGCACAAAGATAGAGTGAGTGTTCTCGAGAGACTTGGGGCTGAAAGTTGCATGAGGACAAAGTGAGAGTTCCGGGGAGACTCGGAGCTGAAAGTGGCACGAGGACAGAGTGAGAGTTCCATGGAGACTCGGGGCTGAAAGCGGAACGAGGACAGAGTGAGAGTTCCAGGGAGACTCGGGGCTGAATGCAGGACGAGGACAGTGTGAGAGTTGCTTGGAGACTCGGGGCTGAATGCAGGACGAGGACAGAGTGAGAGTTGCTTGGAGACTCGGGGCTGAATGTGGCACGAGGACAGAGTGAGTGTTCCAGGGAGACTCGGGTCTGAAAGCGGCACAGGGAGAGAGTGAGAGTTACAGGGAGACTCGGGGCTGAAAGCGGCGAGAGGTCAGAGTGAGAGTTGCTTGGAGACCCTGGGGTGAAAGTGGCACGAGGACACAGCGAGAGTTCCAGGGACAGTCGGGGCTGAAAGCAGGGCGAGGACAGACTGAGAGTTCCAGGGAGACTCGGAGCTGAAAGCAGCACAGGGAGAGATCGAGAATTCCAGTGTGACTCGGCGCTGAAAGCGGCAAAAGGACAGAGCGAGAGTTACAGGGAGACTCGGGGCTGAAAGCGGCGCAAGGACAGAGCGAGAATTCCAGGGTGACTCGGGGCTGAAAGCAGCACGATGACAGAGCGAGAGTTACAGGGAGACTCTGGGCTGAAAGCGACGCGAGGACAGAGCGAGAGTACCCGGGTGAATCGGGGCTGAAAGCCGCGCAAGGACAGAGTGAGAGTTCCAGGGAGACTCGGAGCTGAAAGTGGCACGAGGACAGAGCAAGTGGTCCAGGGAGACTCGGGTCTTAAAGTGGGGCGAGGACAGAGTGAGACTTCCAGGGAGACTCCGGGCTCAAAGCGGCAGGAGGACAGAGCGAGAGTTCCAGGGAGACTCGGGGTTGAACGCGGCGCAGGGACAGAGCGAGAATTCCAGGGAGACTCAGGGCTGAAAGCGGCACGAGGTCAGATTGAGCGTTCTGGAGAGACTCGAGGTTGAAGGCGGACGAGGACAGAGCGAGAGTTCCAGGGAGAGTCGAGGCTGAAAGTGACGAGAGGACAGAACGAGAGTCCCAGGAAGACCCGGGGATGAAATTGGCGCGAGGACAAAGCGAGAGTTCTGGGGGAGTTGAAGGTGAAAGCGGCGCGAGGTGAGAGTGAGAGTTCCAGGGAGACGCGGGGCTGAAAGTAGCTTGAGGACAGAGAGAGAGTTCCAGGGAGACTCGGGGCTGAAAGTAGCTCAAGGACAGAGCGAGAGTTCCAGGGAGACTCAGGGCTGAAAGGAACACGAAGACCGAGTGAGAGCTCCAGGGAGACTGGTGGCTGAAAGCAGTGCGACGACAGAATGAGAGTTCTGGAGAGACTCGGGGCTGAAATTGGTGCAAGGACAGAGCGAGAGTTCCAGGGAGACTCGGGGTTGAAGGCGGCACGAGGACAGAGTGAGATTTCGAGGGAGACTCGGGGCTGAAAACGGCATGGGGACAGAGTGAGATTTCCAGGGAGACTCGGGGCTGAAAGTGGCACAAGGACAGAGTGAGATTTCCAAGGAGACTAGGAGCTGAAAGCGGCACGAGTGCAGATTAAGAGTTCCAGGGAGACTCGGGGCTGAAAATAGCACGAGGACAGAGCGAGTATTCTGCATAGCTTCGGGGCAGAAAGTGGCACAAGGACAGAGCGAGAGTTCCAGGGAGACTCGGGGCTGAAAGTGGCATGAGGTAAGAGCGAGAGTTCCAGGGAGACTCGGGGCTGAAAGCTGCTCGAGGACAGAGCGAGAGTTCTCGGGAGACTCGGGGCTGAATGCGGCATGGGGACAGAGTGAGAATTCCAGGGAGACTCGGGGCTGAAAGCGGCACGACGACAGAGTGAGAGTTCTGGTGAGACTCGGGGCTGAAAGCAGCACGAGGACAGAGCAAGAGTTCCAGGGAGAGTCGGGGCTGAAAGTGGCGAGAGGACAGAGCGAGAGTTGCTTGGAGACTCGGGGCTGAAAGTGGCACGAGGACAGAGCGAGAGTTCCAGGGAGACTTGGGGCTGAAAGTGGGGCGAGGACAGAGTGAGAGTTCCAGGGAGACTTGGGGCTGAAAGTGGCGCGAGGACAGAGCAAGAGTTCTGGGGGGAGTTGAAGCTGAAAGCAGCGTGAGGAAAGAGCGAGAGTTCCAGGGAGACTCGGGGCTGAAAGTAGCTCGAGGACAGAGTGAGAATTGCAGGGAGACTCGGGGCTGAAAGCGGCACGACGACAGAGTGAGAGTTCTGGAGAGACTCGGGGCTGAAAGTAGCTCGAGGACAGAGAGAGAGTTCCAGGGAGACTCGGGGCTGAAAGTAGTTCGAGGACAAAGCGAGAGTTCCAGGGAGACTCAGGGTTGAAAGGAGCGCGAGGACAGATTGAGATTTCCAGGGAGACTCGAGGCTGAAAGCAGCGCGAGGACAGAGCGAGAGTTCCAGGGAGCCTCGGGGTTGAAAGCAGAGCGAGGAGAGAGCGAGAGTTCCAGGCAGACTCGAGCTGAGTGCGGCAAGAGGACAGAGCGAGAGTTCCAGGGAGAGTTGTGGCTGAAAGCGGCACGAGGACAGAGCGAGAGCTCCAGGGGGACTCAGGGCTGAAAGCAGCGAGGATAGAGTGGGAGTTCCAGGGAGACTCGGGGCTGAAAGTGACTCGAGGACAGAGGCAGAGTTCCAGGGAGACTCGGGGCTGAAATTGGCGCAAGGACAGAGCAAGAGTTCCATGGAGACTCAGGGTTGAAGGTGGTGCGCGGACTGAGCAAGAGTTCGAGGGAGCCTCGGCGTTGAAAGCAGCATGAGGAGAGAGCGAGAGTTCCAGGGAGACTCGAGCTGAATGTGGCAAGATAACAGAGCGAGAATTCCAGGGAGACTCGGGGTTGAAATTGGCGCGAGGACAGAGCGAGAATTCTGGGGGGAGTTGAAGCTGAAAGCAGCACAAGGACAGAGCGAGAGGTCCAGGGAGACTCGGGTCTGAAGGCAGCACAAGGACAGGGTGAGAGTTCTGGAGAGACTCGGGGTTGAAGGCGGCACGAGGACAGAGCGAGAGTTCCAGGGAGAGTCAGGGCTGAAAGTGGCGAGAGGACAGAGTGAGAGTTGCTTGGAGACTCGGGGCTGAAAGTGGCACGAGGACAGAGCGAGAGTTCCAGGGAGAAACAGGGCTGAAAGTGGCGAGAGTTCAGAGTGAGAGTTGTTTGGAGACCCTCGGATGAAAGTGGCACGAGGACAGAGCGAGAGTTCCAGGGAGAGTCAGGGCTGAAAGTGGCGAGAGGTCAGAGTGAGATTTGCTTGGAGACCCTCGGGTGAAAGCGGCACGAGGACAGAGTGAGAGTTCAAGGGAGAGTCGGGGCTGAAAGCAGGGCGTGGACAGACTGAGAGTTCCAGGGAGACTCGGGGCTGAAAGCGGCACAGGGAGAGAGCGAGAATTCCAGTGTGACTCGGGGTTGAAAGCGGCCCAAGGACAGAACGAGAGTTACAGGGAGACTCGGGGCTGAAAGCGGTGCGAGGACAGAGTGTGAGTTCTGGAAAGACTCGGTGTTGAAAGCAGCGCAAGGACAGAGCGAGAATTCCAGGGTGACTCGGGGCTGAAAGCGGCACGAGGACAGAGTGAGAGTTCCAGGGAGACTTGGGACTGAAAGCGGCAAAGGGAGAGAACGAGAATTCCAGGGTGATTGGGGCTGAAAGCGGCAAAATGACAGAGCGAGAGTTACAGAGAGACTCGGGGCTAAATGCGGTGCGAGGACAGAGCGAGAGTTCCCGGGTGAATCGGGGCTGAAAGCGGATCAAGGACAGAGCAAGAGTTCCAGGGAGACTCGGGGCTGAAAGCAGGGCGAGGACAGACTGAGAGTTCCAGGGTGACTCGGGGCTGAAAGCGGCACAAGGACAGAGCGAGAGTTCTGGAGAGACTCGGGGTTGAAAGCAGCGCAAGTACAGAGCGAGAATTCCAGGGTGTCTCAGGGCTGAAAGCGGCACGAGGACAGAGTGAGAGTTCGAGGGAGAGTCGGGGCTGAAAGCAGGGCGAGGACAGACTGAGAGTTCCAGGGAGACTCGGGGCTGAAAGCGGCACAGGGAGAGAGCGAGAATTCCAGTATGACTCGGGCTGAAAGCGGCCCAAGGACAGACCGAGTGTTACAGGGAGACTTGGGGCTGAAAGCGGCGCGAGGACAGAGTGAGAGTTCTGGAAAGACTCGGTGTTGAAAGCAGCGCAAGGACAGAGCGAGAATTCCAGGGTGACTCGGGGCTGAAAGCGGCACGAGGACAGAGTGAGAGTTCCCGGGTGAATAGGGGCTGAATGTGGCGCAAGGACAGAGTGAGTGTTCCAGGGAGACTTGGGGCTGAAAGCAGCACGAGGACAGAGTGATAGTTCCCGGGTGAATAGGGGCTGAATGTGGCGCAAGGACAGAGTGAGTGTTCCAGGGAGACTTGGGGCTGAATGTGGCACGAGGACAGAGCGAGAGTTCCAGGGAGACTCGGGGCTAAAAGCGGCGCAGGGAGAGAGCGATAATTCCAGGGTGACTCGTGGCTGAAAGCGGCACAAGGACAAAGCGAGAATTCCATGGAGACTCGGGGCTGAAAGCGGCACGAGGACAGAGTGAGAGTTCTGGAGAGACCCGAGGTTGAAGGCGGACGAGGACAGAGCGAGAGTTCCAGGGGGAGTCAAGGCTGAAAGTGGCGAGAGGACAGAACGAGAGTTCCAGGGAGACCCGGGGTTGAAATTGGCGCGAGGACAGAGCGAGAGTTCTGGGGGGAGTTGAAGCTGAAAGCGGCACGAGGAGAGAGCGAGAGTTCCAGGGAGACGTGGGGCTGAAAGTAGCTCGAGGACAAAGAGAGAGTTCCAGGGAGACTCGGGGCTGAAAGTAGCTCAAGGACAGAGCGAGAGTTCCAGGGAGACTCAGTGCTGAAAGGAGCGCGAGTACCGAGTGAGAGTTCTGGTGACACTCGGGGCTGAAAGCAGCACGAGGACAGAGCAAGAGTTCCAGGGAGAGTCGGGGCTGAAAGTGGCAAGAGGACAGAGTGAGAGTAGCTTGGAGACTCGGGGCTGAAAGTGGCACGAGGACAGAGTGAGAGGTCCAGGGAGACTTGG